>NC_047669.1:26797082-27126923 GCF_011762505.2 Arvicanthis niloticus | reverse complement strand
TTAACTAAAATATAAACAGTAATGAAAATTATAATCTCAGGATGCTTAAACTTAGGAACACGGAAAAATTTGTTTATAACAACATTACAATTTTCAAAATACATCTTCTTCCCAAAGAGGAAAATTATTTTTTAGGTTAGTTCTTGCTCCTCTCATCAGAATGTTATATTCTTTTCCCATATTGATAATTACCCTTCATAATGCTTAACATGGGTACAAGAATGACATATGGTAATTTTAGAACATTAGAAAAATCAATAAAAATATTATTGCCAATTCCACCATGTATTCATCTATATAACTTTTCAGTGTACATTTAATAAAATGCGATTGCTTCATCACAAAATACATTAGTTCATTAGTGCCAACATGAAGCAAGACAAAGGCAGACAGAGCAAGAGAGCAGTACTGTGTGTCCAGGCTATAGGCAAGGGACAGAAAGCACACTACAGTAACAAAGTGGGGATGAGAAATTAATTCCTTGGCTGGTCTTTATGAAGGACAATGATCTACTGAGACACCAAACAGATTTTGTTTTTCCGTTCTTAAAGAAGACATCAGGGAGCTTCTCATTTGCTAAATGTCTTCAGAAACAGGCAAGACAAACAGATGAGAATGATTACATCAAGTGCTAGTTAATGTGCAAGATGTTCAACACCTAATAGATAAACGAGACATGGAAAAATCTCCAGGACCAGATGGTTATTCTTATGTCCTTTCAAATGTAATATTTTTTTCTCCCAGAAACAGAATTGAAGCATAAAAATAGGTGGGGGTTTAGTCTAACTGCAAGTAGCCAAGGAAAGAATAAAGCACATGTCTGAAGTTGCCATCTTTCACGAATATCGCATTAAAAAACAAAGACCCAATAGAAGTGTCAGCTCCTATCAAAATCTTCTGTGACTTTCATAACCATAAAATTCATCCTGAAAATAAACTAAAATAAAGTATTTCTCCACACAGTGGATGCTTAATCACATAGTGATGTCAGTCCGTTGGAAACCGTTACAAATATATGCAATTAGGTACAAAGACACTTTAGAACATCCACACATGCAGTAGATTTGTATTTTTCTGCATCTTTTAATAAGAGATTATTCAATTATAGTTCTCATATTCCCAGCCAGTAGAGCTCTAGACAGCTGGCTGAGTGATGCATCCTGTGTGTTCTGGGAGACAAGCCCGAGATTCATTTGTTCTTTGCTTATGGGGATCTATTAATGAATCTTCCATCTTGCTCTTACTGTCCCCTACAGCCATTATGCATTTGTAGAAAACACAGATTTACATAGCACAAAGGCTTCTGTCAATAGCATTAAAGCTGTGGTTATTTATCTTCCTGGTCTTGGAATAGGGTAAGGCGGATCATAGGAAGAAAAATACATAGAAATCATTCTACTGGTTTACCATAAAATATAGTATTGCGTTTTTCATTGTCTCATCATTTTCCTTATCTGGGGTTTCTATTTATAATTGTGATGCTAAAATTTAAAGGGCCAGCTGACAGTGTTAGCCAACTATACTGGAAAGATGTGCTTATTTTAATTTGAGTCTTTTGAGCATACATATTCTTAAAAAGTAGTCATTCTTTGTTTTCTTTAACCCCTCTATTCAAACATTGTATGCTACCCTTGTCTTGGATAAAGCTAATTATTTTGTGTCCATTCCATTCATTGAGCTTGTTTGAAATCACGTTAGACAAGACACTTTGATGGCATCAAATACATTTCTAAAGCTGATCACATTAGGCCTAATGCTTAATCTAGGGTAGGTGATGTTTTTAATCTGCAAGGTGAATTATTTCATGTCTTACTAGCATGTGTAGTATAGAGAAAATGAAACATATCAATGAAAACTTGGGCATGAAAAGCAGGGGCAGTGGGTTGAGCCTGAGACTGTTTTTAGTCAGATGTAGATATTTGCACCCAACCAATGGACAGAAGCTGCTGACTCCTGTGGTTGAATTAGGTAAAAGCTGGAAGAAGCTAGGCAGGAGGGCAACCCTGTAGGAGGACCAGCAGTCTCAACGAACTGAACCCCAAAGATCTCTCAGACATTGAACCACCAACCAGGCAGCATAAGCCAGCTGATTGAGGCCCCCAACACATATACAGCAGAAGACTGCCGGATCTGGCTTCAGTCAGAGAAGATACACATAACCCTCAAGAGACTGGAGACCCCAGGGAGTTTAGAGGTCTGGTGTAATGGGAGTTGGGGGGTGGGGTGTACATCCTCATGGAGTCAGGCAGACAGGGGACAGGTATGGCATGTGGAGCAGTCAGAGGGTGGAACGGGAGGGGAATACAATTTGGAGTGTAATAAAAAGATTAAATAAAAAAGAAGGAATATAAAAATTAATTAAAGTAAATAAAATTAAAAAGACTAACAGATGCAGCTCTTATGTGAGTATCACTTAGACGGCTGTGAATGGCGCCCTCTGCTGGTATGTGATACAATAAGGGGCACTTCCCTTCAGTATGGCCTTTAGCCTTCATATAGTAGTGCAAACCCATGCGTTCCCAAATCAATGGACTTTTGCCTCTTCATCGACATGCTGAATCAGATGTGCATTTGAGGTTTAACAGGAGAAACAATGAAGATACTGCTACCTCAGTCAGAAAACCGCATTCTATTCAGAATATTATAGTAAACCCCCTCCATTACAAACTCTTTCGTTGAGAGAGACATTCATTCATTATCATTTTACATGCCAACTAATTTATGATGCTAGCCCATTTTCTTTTTCATCATTTCTAAGCCAGCTGCCTAATGGCCTAATGGCTGTTGTTGGTGAAGGGGGTGAAAGGTCTAGTGGGAATAGGTGATCAGTGGAAGAAAAACACAGAAAGCTTAACGTTCCCACCTTACATTGTGACTATGACCAATTCTCTGAAGGCTCCACAATTAGACCATATTCACAGTTTATTTCTACAAGTTTCCATTTGCCCTTTTATTTCACAATCTCCAGTACTGCTGGACATTTGATATTTTTCTTTAAATATTTTGTTCGAGACAGGATATTTCCATGTGTAGTCCTGGATGTCCTGGAGCTTGCTTCGTAGACCAGATGCCAATAAACATGCATGGATACTTCTGACTTTCAACTGCTGGACTTAAAGGCATGTAGTACCATTCTGAATAATATTAGCTTCTTACTTTTGCATTTGTCACTTTCCCTCTAAGATTCATGTTAGAGGTTTACATCTTCAGCAAAGATATTAATGCCTGTGCTCTCTTCAGGAAACTAATTGACCCACTGCTGAGGTGAACAGTTCCATGTATCTGTCTTTTTGCTTGTCTCCCCCAGCCACTCTCCATGGATGGCTTTCTTCAGATAACTGAGTCTCTTGCATGCTCAAAATATGTGCTATGCCCATTGAATTTTCGAAGCTGTGGTAATGCCACCATTTCATTTTGGAGTTCCCTTATCTTTCTGTCAAAGAGCCCATAAATGTATGTGGCCTCTTTCATCTCTGAAGCTATGCTTGATAAATGTCATACAGTGTTCATTACATCCTACTTAGCTCAACATCACAGGTGTCGGCAGAATGCAAATTTTTCACTCTTTACAGTGTATTCTCACTTGTTACAATCTTATTCTTCATAGCATTATTGCAAATTCATTGAAATAAGTTTCTTAGCTTGGTCTTTGCAATGTATCTACCATGTTTCTCATCTAATGTTATCATTGAACAGTAGTTAAACAATCAACTAATTAATTAACACAATTAGCTTTACACAAAATTCATTATACAAAGATTAAATTTAATAATACAAGATAAGACAGCATGGAAGTAAAATACATGCAACATGGGACAGTTTACATGTAGTAACAGGCAAACAAAGCAGGGCAGTGGTGGTGCATGCCTTTAATCCCAGCACTTGGGAAGCAGAGACAGGCAGATTTCTGAGTTCGAGGCCAACCTGGTCTACAGAGTGAAGAGTGAGTTCCAGGACATCCAGGGCTACACAGAAAAGCCCTGTCTCGAAAAACTGAGAGAGAGAGAGAGAGAGAGAGAGAGAGAGAGAGAGAGAGAGAGAGAGAGAGAAACAATTGAAGGTAAGCCATCATCTTGCTAAGGTGAACATTCAGGCTTTTGCTAAGGATGAAGAGAGAATTAGGGCCATAAGACACTACTCCAGAGTTTGTCATGCTACACTATGAGTAGCATCCCGAGTAAGGCTGCATTATGCATGGTTAACTTGAATTTGGGTTCTCACTGTAGGTTAAATATTGGAGAATTATCATACTATCTCTGTGACCTCCTAGTTTTATTACTGCTCTAAGCTATGGCATTACTGATATTTACCTCAAAAAATTAATGTAAGATAATGTACACATAAAGTAGTTTGCACAGGGCCAGACTTAGAAAAAATAATGGCCATTTATTGAATAATGAGCATTTTTCCATTAGGATAATATTTCTAATTTAAATAAACCCTCAAAGCCCTTAATTCTTGACTACATCTTCATTTTAAAAGTATGATGACTTGAAGCATATGATTGTAGTTTATCTGAGGTTAATGTGAACTAAACATTTTTGAATAAAGGACATTCATTAACTGCACAAATCAAGCTAGAGTAGAAATCCTAGGACATAAGAAACAATCGCTTTAAGTCTGAAGAGCCAAGAGACATAAGGGAAATAGGTAGAAAATACAAATCTGATCTGTTAAAGATCAGATGTATAAAGAAAAACTGTGGGAAAATAACTGTCTCATTGGCCAGTCGTGGCAGGGAATAAGCAGAGTCATGCTGACTAGGTGGTGGGTGTTCTCAGTTCCCTTCGTCTCTGATTCATCCTCTTCACGGGTTCTGTGTGAAAAGTTTTTGCTGAGTACTTTTGCTATGTCCAGAACAATGAGCACAAAGAAATTAGGAAGGCATTCTCCCTTCCTGAGCCCCATTGTCTGCTAGAAAAATGTTACTGAACAAGAAAACGCACCCCTTTTAATAAATTTGATCTTGATTCTCAGGATACTAAACAGAAAATTTATTTTCTACATATATGACAAAAATCCTCGCTGGTAAATTCATTTCACAGGTTTTGATAAAGAGAAGATTTAGTGAAACAATTTACAAACCAATTTACAGACTGGTAATTTGGGCTCGAATAGTATGAACCCTTCAGAAATATTGTCCCTTTAGATTTTCAATGGCGCTTAATAACTTGCTCATTTACATAATTTTAGACTTAAAATTAATAAAATCATGGCCTCTCTGTAAAGCAGGCATTTGGACCTCTACTCTAAAGATGGGCAGAGTGCCACTTAAGAGTTCCAGCTCCAGAATAACCTAACACATCACCCATGTGTCAACTAGTTATGTGCAGAAGCCAGGAGTAAAAAAGTTGGCCAGTGCCCATGAGAATGTCAGATATGAATATTCTTCTTTGGATATCATGGCCTATTTTGCCAGGTGTTATGCCTTAATATTCCATTTCTAGTGATCAAACAGCCCTGTGATACAGAGGTTTTAAGAGCCATTGAGAGTTTTAGGATAGGACATGGGGCAGTGCTTCTTTTGATACTAGTTGGTCCTCAAATCGTATGCAAATGTAAAAGAGGTTAGAGGTTCTATCCAAATGTACAGACACTTCTGTTAAAAGTAATAAATAAATAAAATGAAAGCATCTTTATAATGATTCCAAACTCAAATAAAGTTTTGCCTAGAATAGGCTGAGTTAATAGCTAACATTTTCTACATATCACAAATATTTCAGAAAAACATAGTTTATTATTACTGGCCAGTCCCATGTGTCTTAAACCTATTTTATAAAGAATGCCTTGTAGCACATTGGTTTTGCTTGTCAGAGCCTAGGCATTTAAGTCTAGCTTTCAGTATTGTCTAACATTAGAATGTTTTTTCAACACTCACTTTTCCAACACAGTTCAAAATATGCAATTGAGGAATTTCTTGCCCTCCATACTAGTTAATAGATAAGTCTGGTTCTTAGAAATACTAAAGAAGCCAGATTTCTGCCTTGTTTAAGTCACGGCCATTTTTAGAAATATGGAGAGAAAATGATTATTTAAGCAAACCTCCTGGCACCATGCATCCAGGTTACTCCTCCATGACCTCCTTTTGCTTTTGCATCTAACTTAGAATTTAAGACTAGGGAAGAAATTTGGAGACCATGTGTACTATCTTTTCGTTACATGTTTGAAAAAAAAAATGTATGTGAAGAAGACTAACAACTTATTAAAAAGTTAATAATGAGTTTCTCTCACTAAAAATGTTTCTAAGTAGTGTGGAGATTGTGGATGACCTTGGCTTCCATTGCAGTCAGGGTGTTTTGTTCTGCCTATGTTACAGTGGATGGCAGTGTCTGAGGTCAGAGAGATCCTTGTATATACAGAGGTCAAGAAAGCTGTCATGTGGGAGATGACTTTCAAATCAAATGCTCATAACTCCTACCTAGCAATAGTTTGCTGTTATCAATGCATCTATACACAACTGTAAGTTCTCCACAGGCAATTTAAAAATCTACATGAGTCCAAACAACAAACTGTATATAGTTTATCATTTTTAAATAATACATGTTTGCCATTAGCTTCACAAGTTGGAAACTTCTAGGATGGTGTCTTCACAATATTTTCTTCAGTACTAAAATCCCCTCCACACCAATTTTATTATTGAATATGCACTTTATATGAACTGGCTTTTAGAAAAAGAGAAGACTAACTCATTCTTGTTATTCAGGTGAGAAATTGGATTGACAAAAGTATTCATTGGTCAATAGCATGCTTATATTTTACTTTCTGGAAATTACATTTACATACAAAGCTACCTTTATTCTCTACTGCAATATGTAAATGAAAGTCACTAAAATATAAATAGCCGGGGAAAGAAGTCCCGCACCTCCAGCCATTGTCAATAACAGATACTGATGTCGAACATGATTAGCTAAGGTTAGGATGCAGAGAACAAGAGCTGGGTCTGTGCGCACCTCAAGGACACTGCTAAATTGAGGTGAACTGCTTCAGTCAAATTATACAGACCACTAGGCTTTGCTCTGCAAGCAATTATTTACTGCTTGAAAGCCAGCTCACATCAAGATAACATTTGCAATCTTAAGCAGACTTGATTTTTAATATATAAAAAGTTTAAAGAACATCTTATTAAGTAGAAGGCAAAGGAAATGCTACTTCAAATGAATGTCTTTACGGCACTGTAGACAGGGAAATTATGTGAACAGTGTCATGAAACATTTTGACCAAAGGCTTTGATTTAATTCATCCTGTGTAGCATGTTTAAAACACTCCTTTGCAGAGAAAGATAATAGAATGAGATAAAGGTTTTTCCAATATAGAATTGAATACTGAAACTTATGCAGGTATCAAGGCAAAGCAGAACAAAGTCAGAGGATTCTGAATTATAATCAATATGTCATTTAGAGTGGCAAATATATACCCGGTTATATATGAGAGGAAAAGTGAAGAAGGGCATGGAAATTAGGGAACCAGCGACCCGATTAAAAGTTCATGTCGTCATATCTGAACATAAGTGAGTAAACAAGACCTATTCAAACTCCAGCTCTGCCAAAACGCCTCAGTTAACAGAGTTGTAAAGTTTCTACACTGCGACGTTTAAAAAAAAATTATATATCCTTTCCTTTGATTAGGGAAGTCTCTCTGCATACAGATTAATTAAATAATATTTGGGCACTTTCTTGCGTCCACTATAAAGAGTCTATTAGGTCAAGATGGTCCTAATTGCCAAGTCATAACAAAGGACACTGTTCAAATTTCCTGGACTTAGAAGGCTTGTGATCTACTAAGAAAGAAATATAATAGATAATTTCACAAAAAGGTATTAGTTAATTTCTTTGGTCATGTTTCTAAATAGCCAACACAAAGTAACATAAGAAGTGAGGTGTTTAGCCCCTTGTGGTACACATGAGCAGGATATGCTCAAGAGGCAAAGTATTTTGGCTCACAGGTTGAAGTGATACGCCATCATGGTGGGATAGCACAGTAGAGTTCAAGTAAGCAGCAGTATGAGACAGCTTGCTCACATCTTGGGGATTTAAGAAGTGAATCTTATGACTGGACACAGAGTCCGATACAGAGCTCTTATGTCTCACAGGGCTCTCCATTTACCAGCTAGGTTTCATGTCCACAATGTTGTTCAGTGTCTTAAAATATCACCTGGGGATAAATGTTCAAATGCATGAACCTGGTGCAGAGTATTTTATATTCCAGCCACCACTAAAGATCTAAAGTTGTTTTCGTTATGATTAAGGACAGACTTCACAGTAAGAGTGTAGGAAAGTCTGAGCCGAGGGCTTACAGTGTTCTGATGGTGAGTGATTAACTAGAAAGCAACTGAGCAATGAACTGGACGCCCACAGAAGGTTTGGCTGTGCATGTAGTGAAGAATTTAGAGACTTGGGATAAGGAGTAAAGGATCTACTTGAAATGGAAGGTCAGTAGGAAGATAGAGAGACCACGAAAATTCTATCAGAATACATATGTATGAGGTCAGAGTATGAACACTCATCTAGAAATGTCTCTGCGCCTTTCTTTTCTGTGGCATGCTGGAACGTGTTGAGAAGTGAGTGGGTCTGACTGCCTGTTTTTCATTTTAAATACTTTGCTTGAACAGTTGCCTTTTAGATGTCTGATGCTTTCCTGATTCTGCTTCTATGATCAGACATTGTCTGGAAGCAGCTCAAGCTTAAAAGGGCTATTTGAGACTTGCTTGGTAATAAATTCAAGAGGAGATTGAGGCAATGTTGGTATTTTAAAATAATGATCGATATGAAAAACATGGAATAAACTGATGGTGTTTCTAAGGTTGACATTTATAAAATTATGAACAAAAGACTGTATTTGAAAACCTTTTGTACTAGGTTATAATCATGCTCTCTAGTGACTGGATTGATGAAAGTAACCAATGGCAATGTAGAGAAGAAACTGAAGTAGTTAACTCTACTGAGGCCAAACTGCAGGATTGTCTTCTACGCAGTTAAGAAAACAAGCTCTTAATTGAAGGATAAAGGTGAAAGAAGAAGACAAATTAGTTTTGTTTAGTTAAGAAGATAAATGAAATAAAGTCAGGGCTATGTTCTCACTTTCTATGTACATTTAAAAGTTCTTATGCAAAGGATCAAGAAAGAGTACAAGCAAATGGTCCTGGCCAACCTTTCTCAGGAGATCACTGTCGGATGTGTACCTCAGTGATGATGGAGGAATAGAAAGCCCAAGGAGCTTCCTAGAATTCAATTCAAGTTCACCAGGTGCAGTTTGTCTTGCCATCCTGTTATTTGCCAGTAACAGTTAATGACATTCTAGGAAAGACTCATACTGTTTTTCCCCCTCATCTCTAGAATTTTCCTGGCTAGAAAGGTGTGTGGAGCCATTTGGAATACTTTTGACATACTTTCCAATACTTTGGAACACTTTTGAAGACCCCACAGCAGGGAGAATGTCATCTATATAGCTTTGTAGTTAAAGTATATATCAAATGAAGTCTCTTTCAGGATCTGTTCAGGAAAATTAGTATTTTTCTCTCATTTATTTCTAACTAGGTATTTATAATTAAAGCACTTACCTCATTCCGATTCCATAATCTATGCCAAATTTTTAATTGAAATGTAACTAACTTGCCCTAAATGCTAGTTAAGCACAGATTCAGAGTTTAAAAGGCCAGGATTGACTGGTCCTTGAAGAATTTTAAAAACACATATGACCTTGAATTTATCAAAGGACCCAGAAATTCCAGGCTCTCCTATGGTTTTATTGTGTTTTTATCAAATGCAGATCCAAAACATAGAATATAAGCAAATTTGTACAGCTATGCATATTTCAGTTTTATTGCCTGCCTTTTTGCAGTCCCTGTCCTTTATTCAATGACCTTCCCACATGGAAGGCCATCTTAGGTAAAAATTGGGGAAGCAATATTTGCTTAAATAATGTTCACAGAAACAGACTAAAATTGTTTTTAGAATCTGATATTTTAAGAAAACATTTTATGGTCATAAAAATGAAGACAAATGCTCCAAATAAGTTTCATTTACTACGAAAGCATTATTTACACTAAAAAAAATTAGCATTTCCTCAATGTCTTCCTTTCTTTCCAGCTCTACTAACTCGTGTATAATGCATAAATTTAATATGGCTTAAAACCCATTGCTTTGCATAAGCTGAGAATAACCTAATACTGAGAAAAACAAGTATAAGCATTACCTAAGAGAAACAAAGAAAAGAAAAACAAATCAAAGTGAAGAGGTAAATGATCAGGAGGAGTTTCTAAGTCTCTGAAATCTTACAGGCTACCAGACAGCTGAAACGGCCTGCCTGGTTTCACTGCAAAGAGAATGTTTCAGGTATGAGGCTACACTTCAAGTTAACACAGGAATGTTTGATCTGTCAGTCAAGGTATGCAGTGAACAATGGAATGAGGAAAGTACCATTGAAATCATATTGCTTTTATCCAAGTATAAAAATATTTTATATTATTCCCAGATATTTTCTTGTATCTGTACATACCTACATATAAATCAGTAATCTTTTTTTTTCAGTTTCCTAGATGACAATAAATTTTCAAACATTCCCATGATTCATTGGAATAAATTCCTTTTGAATTAAAAAGAGTGTTGATACTAAAAGAGAAAGCCTATATCAGGTGGCAATGAGCAAATGCAGTAAGCTTTTAGGTCTGATGTTAATACCTGTAGTTTTGGAAATGACTGGATGACTGTGTAGTTTTTGTAAGTATAACTTATGGGCTGCCTGCCTTCCCTACACTGTAGGATGGGAACAGGCCTTGAAAACATTTTTCATGATGTAACAAGAGCCCTATATACCAAGTATTGTGTGTTCTACACCAAGAATAGTTGAGATTGTTTTTCCTGAATGTTCAGGATATGCGCCATGCCTTTCTTTACCCAGTTTCAAGGAAATTATTGTCCTTTGTGATCGATAGAAAATGTTTAACCTAATATCTAGGAGATAAATATAAGAAATATTGATAGAGAAAGAAGAAAAGCATCAATTTTAATCCCGGTGAACTTTATATTATACAAAGCTGATCTAGAGTCACCTGGGCTCCTGGTAGCTTGAGTAAATCTGTCTTTTATTGCACATATATGAAGAGATGAAGAAAGGTATATATAAATGTTTGCAAAATCCACTGACTGAAGAAAAGTAAAACCTTTCTATGCCAAAACAATGCAAACTAGCAGAAGATGAAATGTTTACCATAACAATATTAAATGCTCAAAGTAATTTTAGCTATGGTCAGGAACACACCTCTTCAAAGGGTGTATGTGAAGAATATATCATAAGTTGATGGAAAAATTGAAAAAGTAAAATACATAAAAGGATTAAAATAAACCAAGACTTAGTTTATTTGATTGCTTTCTAGAGATTGGAAGAGATCTTTATTTCATTTTTGCTTGTAATTTTGAACACCCATCAAGTGCAAAACACTGTGCTACTGAGTACTTCTGTAACACCCTACAATGGAAATGAGAAACTCTGTCTCCATCTTCATCAGAACAGGGTGAACAGGATGGGAAGACAGCACAGAGATTTGTTCAATAAAGTAGATCAATACATGGTTGAAGCAACTGCATGTATATAAAATGAAACATTTACTCACTCTTTCTCAATCAAGAATTGTAGCACTTAAAAATGAAAAAGTGAATGGAATCGATGCACAATCACAAATCTAGAAGTTTTCTTGTACGAATTGTAAATTTTACTTTGTGTAACTATTATTTCATTCCCCAAAATCTTCCAGTCCATTTGAGCAGAAAAATTCAAAATTTGGTTTAATGGGCAATAATGTAAGTACAAAACTTAATTCATGGTGATCTGAAGCCACCGATACTGGATTGAGAGTGATCATATGAGTTAAAGTTAAACAGTCATGATCATGCTCTACTCAAGGCCCTGAAGGCTTTTGGCATCTACTTATTAGAAGATTTGTAGCTTTGGGGGTTGTCAATTGACTTTTATAATATTTAGACCATTTTCGAAGGAGACTATAATATTTTGTTTGATAACCATGAAGCTACAAATAATTTTGTATATATCCCTGAATATACTGTTTTAATATGGGCCACAAGAAGTCAGAGTATATATGAATATCTGTTGTGGAAAAGAAAACTAGGAATATTTAGGAAAGGATATTTGAAGGCTCTTAGGTTACTCATGATGTCTCTTCTCTTTGGCCAGCATTAATTCTTGCATATTCACTGCAATATTCTCACTGATATTCTCCCATCTTAAACAATACTGGACTACCTTTTTCAAGGTATTTGCAAAAAAAAAATGTAGACATATCGATTGTCATATTACAGTGTATTTTGTTTATAGATTGCTTTTTAGCCTCAGATTCTTTCTTTAATTGATATAGCTCCTTTTGTTAAACATGTTGCTATTAGTGAAGACACACACAGACACACAGACACAGAGAGAGATAGAGACAGAGACAGAGAGACAGAGACAGAGACAGAGACAGAGGCAGGCAATTAGGGAAGGAAGGTGGGAGGGAAGGAGAGGGAACGAGGCAGCGGGAGGTGGGGGTGCAGAATTCAGTCCCATGCTAGCTGCAGTGAGGAAAATGTGTACATGTCCAAGCAGAAGTGAGTTAAGTGGACTTCTTTCAATATTATTAAATAATTGATGTAGAATATATGTTCAGTTTTACCAGAAAGTCAGGTTTAGATTATAGAGAGTAAACTCTGGGTTACTCATGGCTAACCATTTAGTTTTACTTTTATTTCTTGGGCTCCTGACATTCCAGCTTAGATCTATAACAAACATAAATGCTCTTTTCCAGGTTTCCTTTCACTCGATGTAAACTCTCTGTGACGTTTTTCTGGTAGAATGCTATTTCTTTGGGGTCTCTTAAATTCCATGTGAAGTTTGAGAATATTCATAAACTATAGAAAGTATATTTTAGAAGATGGTTATAAAAACAACAATTTGATTGCAGACCCAGGAAACAAAGCTGTGTAATACTTTAATTCTAAGAATCTATTCTCTGATAAGTTAGTGCTTTTTGAATTGGATAGTTTAAAAAAATATGTAAAGAAGTTTTAATATGCAAAAGTGTTATCATATATATTCTATATCTAAGTGACAAAGAGGAGTATGTTAAAAGAAAAAAGAACATTATTGTCTTAACTACATAAGAAGCGTGAACTTCAATTCTGAAACCAATTTCTGACTCACCTTCTATTTCTCGTTCATCAATTTATTTTCTGTTTTACCATGATCATTTGTTTTCTGGCCTGAATTTAATTCTTTTACAGGTTCCAAAATGTATAGGGGAGTAGGGGTAGTACACATATCTGGAGAGAACAGTGTAACAAAGGGGTAGCTGATCAAAGGTCATGTTTAAGAAATAAATGTCAAGCCTCTTTGTAAAGCTTCTTTACAGTATCCTGTGACTAAGTTTGTCTCAAACATGAAGTCAGGATGTCTTAGCATTCATAACTTCTTAGGCAAGATCACTTTGAATTTGTTTCGTTGTTGACTTGTCTTCTCTATCATCTTATGAATGGCAAATATTTTTATGTAGAATTCCTGAATTGCTCTATGATAAACACAATACTAAAATCCCATTAGTTTATCCATAAAAGCAGTTAAAAGAGGGGAAAGGGACAAGTTTAATAGGTCTTGGATTGAAACATCATAAATTAGAAATTGCATGTATCCATGGTTATACTACACAGGGCTTCAATGGGAATAATAAATATTGGCTGTACAATGTTTCTACAGTGCATCAGAAAGTTTCTCCTACCTTGTCTTTCATCCTTCTTTTGAATGTCCTTATAAAGTATATTTTAGAATTGAATTTCAGGGCACCCACCACTTCTAAGACAATGTCACCAAGATGTCATTTACTCCAAACCAATTTCCATATAAGTCATAAGCCAAAGTCTGAAGCTTACTTTACTATAAAGTGCAATCTAAAGCCTTTTTATCTGAGTAAATTATTTTTCCCTCTACTAGGTGCTTGTGGCTCTCAAACACATACACACATCTTCCTTAGCCATCCTGTATGGGCATAATTCTTTCAAACATTCTCAGTAAGTCAGCATCTCTCTGCTTATCAGTTGTGAAGCTCCTTTCTGGATTTTTTTCAACCTGTCTACTTATTTTTAGTAGTCAGACTAAACCAAACAGAAGATAGCATTCTAGAGTTGATCTCATGAATATCATCAGAGTAGAACTGTCACCCTCTTTTCCATGACAAATGTTCTAAATAAATTGTGCCTAAAAATAACAATAGACTTTGGGTGCCATGTCATTCTTAAAGTGTGTTGTCTTTTCTTCTTTGGATTCTCTTCTTTCTCCGTAGCTTCTCAGTGTATCTAGGCTATATGCTCACCAGTTCAAAAAATAATTAACAGCCTATCATTTCCAGTGTAATCCACAAATTTTCCTAAGTTGTTCTTTTAAGTTTTAAATGCTGATTCCTTTTAAATAATATCTTAATTTCATAAAATTCTCTGGAAGGATTTTCTCTGAACTCTTCTACCTACACGTCTCTTCATTCAAATTCTCATTGCTTACATCTCTTACTAATTAATGAATTTTTTATGTACTTTTCTATGAAATCTTGTCAGTGCCATTGACTCTATTAAACAGGAGAAGTGTAGCAATGAAGCAAACTATTCCCACAATGGACACAAATATGTAAATGTAATTTGAGTATCATTCTTTTTTAAATTTTTTATATTCATTTTTTATTACTTTTTTATTTTCTTTTTTTTCTTTTATTAGATATTTTCTTTATTTACATTTCAAATGTTATCCCCTTTCCAGGTCTCCCCTTTGGAAACCCTCTATTCCATCCCCTTCCTCTGTGAGGGAGCTCCCCCACCCACCCACCCACCCAACCACTCCTGCCTTCCTGCCCTGGCATTCCCCTATACTGGGGCATCGAACCCCCACAGTACCAAGGGCTGCTCCTCCCAACGATATTCAACAAGGCCATCCTCTGCCACATACATGGCCGGAGCCTTGGGTTTCTCCATGTGTACTCTTTGGTTGGTGGTCCAGTCCCTGAGAACACTAGGAGGTCTGACCGATTGACACTGCCACTGTTGCTACCCTACCCCACAAGGCTGCCTATCCCCCTCAGCTCCTTCAGTCCTTTCTTCAACTCCTCCATTGGGGACCCCACACTCAGTCCAATGGTTGGCTGTGAGCATCTGCCTCTGTATTTGTCAGGCTCTGGCAGAGCCTCTCAGGAGACAGCCATGTCAGACTCCTTCCTTTCAGCAAGCACTTCCTTGCATCCACAATTGCATCCAGGTTTGGAGACTATCACTCATTCTTTGAGTGTGTCTTCTGAATACAGAGCCTGTTCTTGTTTGTCCATGTTCTGAAAACACTACAACAACATGTTATTCTTTTCATATTCCCTTAACAAACATCTCGTTGGCTTACTACTTTCTTGACTCTGTGACTAAAAGGAAGTTAGGAAGACCTAGAGACAAGTAGAAGGAGTATTTAATCTGGGATGAGTGTGCAATCTAAATCCTGGGTCAGTTGTCAGGGTTTCAGTTGGGAGAACAGCTACAATCAGGCTAATACATGGGACTTTAGCAACTGACTGAACTTAAGAGTACCCTACACAAACAGAGTCAGATTCCAGAAACTCAGCGAGGTCAATTATTAATCGCTGACTATTTTTGTCATTGCCTCTTCAAATAGTACATCTTATGCATTATGTCTATTTAAATACAAAAGTTAACTTTCACAAGATTGGAAAAGAACGCTTATCTTTAGAAATCACAATAAAGATGTCCCCCCAAATACACACATTGATAAAGGGGATGTAGATTTCTACTCAGGTAAAGTAATAACCTTTTGTCAGAACACCATGTTTACAAAGTCTTGTCTTGAGCTAGACAATGTTCACACACAGCTCAAAAGGAAAAAAAATACTAACATAAAAGTCTCAGTTTCTTCATGTACAAAATTATAACAGTAGCATCTCAATCCTAGAATTTAGTTCTAAGGATAGAAGATAGAATGCTACAGTCTGCTCACTTAGTCTCCCACAGCATGCTCCATAAGGACTGACTGTGAGTACTGTGTAATGCATTGGCACTTTCTGGAGATGGCTTCAGTTTGATTTGCTCCCATTAGAAAGGCACGACTAGAAGGTAAGCAAGCCTTCTTTCATTGTTATCCCAATAAAAGTTTATCTGCATCTACTATCATTCACCTTGGTCAAGAAAATGCACATTTACTTTTCTTAGGGCATCTTCGTCCTTGTTTATTGAGTGTGAATTTTCCAGCATCATCTCTCTAGAGTGAGGGAGGGTAAACCTCAGGTTGTGAGGTGTTGCTAGGGTAAAGGCATGATGCTGTTTTGGCTCCTGCCTTTGCTTCTGTCCCTTTGACCTTTACCTTCCTCAGTAGCTCCTTCCAATTGTTCCTGGCTTCTTTTCCTCTGCTCTATTATGGGGTGCACGTGCTGAAGAATTTTGCATTTTGGGATGACATCTTACCAGCTGATAAGTTTTATGCTGAGGTTTTCTCTAACCTAGATTGAAAACCTGTAAATCAGAGACTGTGCTGTCTCACACTACCTATCCTTCCCACATAAATCATTCAAATATAAATCATCAAAATGACCTGCCAACTCACCTTGAGTCACACTGCCAGGCCCTCCTCCTTTCAAATGGTGTTCATTTCATCTCAATTGGTGTCTAATCCCATGCTAATACTTAAGTGAACATGAATTAATTTAAAAATTAAAACTCCTGTGACAGAGCCCATTTAATACTAAAGGGAAATGCATAAAACTTCCTGTATCTAGACCTATTAGAATTTTCTTCTAAAGAACTCACTGAGTACATTCAAAAGCGTTTAATGAAACTGGGTTTTAGCTTTGTTTTGTTTTTTGTTTTTGCTTTTTTGCTTTTGTTTTGGCTACTGAGACCTTCATCACTTGTAGAAGAGATTCCTGCATGGTCCTGTGTCTCCTTCATAATAAAATTTATTAGATATGTACTTACTCACTAAATAGTAAAAATTGGCATCATACCTCTTACTCTGCGATATTCTAGATTTATGTTTATATTTCTCTTTCTTACTTGTGAGATTCTTAATTTAAGTACTTTCCTAGTTGTTTAAAAACATCTTAGTGGCTTATGCTGCAGCTCAATGACAAATTCTCATGATACTTTCTTTAAAATTTTTTAAAAAGCTGTTTAAAATGAGCATGTTTTAAAAAGCTGTTGCCTCTGCAGTCGTTTCCTTTTTTTTTCAGGGTTTTATTTTGCCAGTTCTAACTTACAGTTATTCAAGCATGTTAATATTTGCTTGTCAGGTATTTTGACAGGTAAATATTTGTATATAATATTGTCATACACAAACCACAACACATGGGTAGAATGTGTTCTAGAGGTGATTTTTTTTAATACACCACCAAAATACCTGCCTGACAACAATTTCATAGTTCAACAACTTTTTTGCAAATTTGCATTGACCTGAATATTTTAGCCAATTAGTGTGTTTGCTGAAATGGTTTCTTATTCACTTAACATAATTATAGAGCTGTGCTCAGTTCTGTGAGTTAAAGGTGCTTCAGTATTCAGTGATTAGCCCTTTGTTTGACACTTTATAATTTTCACAAACAAGAGGGAAGAACCAGCTTTTGTCCAAATAGCTTCTTTTGTAAACTACCAGGCTAATGACCTTGAATAGGAATATCTCAGAATAAATTTCCAAATAAATTGTCCAGGCACATTTTAAAGATCTTCTCTGAATTACTCTGCAGGTAAAAAAAAAAATGTACATTTTTTTCAACAGAAAAAAATATAAATATTGTTTTTTTAACTTGTAAAGTATTGTAAGTTTAGATTGGAGCCATCAGGTAGTAGTGTAAGGTAGAGCTCACCATGAACTTATTATGTAGTGGGTACAAAAGACATACTTGCTATATAGATTAGCATATGAGTGTTCTTGCAATAGGAGCAAAAGTGTATAGAAAAATGATATTACTCATAAGCCCTGGTGCTTATGTAATGTTATCTGTGTCGTAGACAAGATATTGAGTGCTCTGCTTGTATTCTGTAACCTACCCTCGAAATGACTCTAAGAAGAGGAGGAAGTATTAGCCCCACTTTCTCTGATGGAAAATGCTGGTCTATAATAGTTGAGCCCTAAAATTAAAAGGTGGCAAAGGTGAAGTTTTAACACAGGCACTCTTAACCTCGAAAACTAACCTCTAGAAGCAGTGACCTTTCCTCTCATGGCCAAGTCTGAGTCTAAAAGGTGGAGAAAATGCAAGTAAGAGTTCAAACAATGAGCCTGATCAACTACCCAAAGCTTTCATTCTGAAACTGATGTTTCCTGAGGTCTCAATGAGTAGATTTTGTTGCAGCCAAATCTGGTTTCCGTACAAGGAAGTATCCTCATCTAGATGGAGAAAGGAATAGGAGGAAAGGAACTAGAGATCCTGGCAAATCTACCACACTGTGTGTCTAAACAGCTGACGCAACAGCTAAAATTGAGAAGCAATGTGACAATTTGTAGATGATGTGTTCCAGGGAAATGATTCAGGAAGAAAAGTATAGCAGAATCAATACTCATTCTTAATTTAGACAATCTATGATGGCTGTAAGAATTCTATAGTTCTACTTTTATAAATCACTTCATGATGACAATTAGAATAGAATTTTAATGTTGACAATAACTTTAGACTAAACAAAGTATGAAATATAAACATTGTTCTCAGTCCATTTACTTCTTTTTAGGAAAATACATACTAACATTTTTTGAGCTGAATCACTAGCAAGACAAAGGATTTAACCCAATTCCCTCTTTAAAAATGAGAAGAAATCAAACAAAATGGAATCTTATCTGTCTCTGAGATCAACTGAGAAAGGCTATGCTTACTTCTACCTCTGGGGCTTTGTTGAGCCCTGGCCTTGAACAGCGGTCAGGAGAATGCTGATGTCAAACCTAGTCTTGCTCGCTCATCTGAAGATGCTCTCCGAAGGTTCTTGATATCCCCACAATGCCTCTTGATAACGTGCACCAAATATGTTGGTGATCAAACTACTAGATTCTGCTGAGCTAGGAAGAGTGTTGAAAATAAACTGAGGTTTAAGAAAGGGTGGAATATTTTTATCCCTAACTGTATAGCACAATACAGCCCTTCACAAATTGCAGACTAGAATTGGGTTGCCCATCTGAAGTATCTTTCACTTGGTTTTAATGATGCACCCCATTTTCTTCTGTAGCTTAAAGTTCGTGATGTAATTTTCTAAATCCCATTCCACAAGAGTATGTGCACTGTCCTCACTAGTATTCAGTGTCTAATAAATTGTGTGCTAGTAGGTACATTCTAAAAGTTTGACACTGTCCTGAGAGGTGACTTTTTTTTCTTGAGGAACAAATGAAATGTAGAGGAATAATTAACTACATCATTATTTGTCACTGATAATTGCTGTACAAATCAAACATTATTCTGCTCAAATTTTACACTGGTTTGGCATGCATAGACTTCCAATTATGTCAAAATATTTAATCTCACAGGAGTAATATGTCTGTATGTATCTCTGCATATATAGAAAGTATAGGGAGCCAAAGTCACCAAAATATTTAACTTCTGCTCGGCCATAGTTTCAAGGATCTTTAAGCATAATGTTATTGATATTAATACATATAGAATATAAAATTTCAGCCCCAACATTTGTTCAAGAGAGAAAGTTAATCAACAAATATCTATTTATACAAAAGCACCCTGCTTGTAGCTGTGACTGAATTTAATGATAATAGCAGCAAAGCAAAGTGCAGGAGACTGTGGCCAGGGAGTTAATTACAGGAGGATGGGTGATAAGTGCAGATAATGGAAGCAAGAAATGATAGAGAGGGAGGGAACCCTAATTAGTAGAGAAAAATTGGAAAAGAAACCCACCTGAGTATAGACATGTAGGGAACAGATAGAATTGGAGCAGACATGTGGGGGGGAGGTGGGTAGAGTTAGGTGAACTTCCTTATTACACAGAATCACAGATGAACTCAACAGGAGAGAAGTAACTAGTTTTGACATAGGAGGTCTTTGTTTATTTCTTCAACTAGAATGTCTTTATATCTCCATTTGCTTCTCATCTGACCTGCCATTGCCACTGCCTTTCAGGTAAGTGTCACCTTCATCTTAGACCTTGTCTCTTCCTGGCAACGGCTGAAAGGCACTCACCCTGGACTCCGGTGAATATATCATCTAATGAAGACATCTATTAATATAGGCACATTACAGCTCGCCATCTGGCTCTGCCTCTTGGACCCTTCTCCTCCCTACAGATCTGTACTCGCACAGCTCACTGTGCCTAATCAATTATTTATCCATTTCCCTCCCTCGCTGTTGCTAACAGCACCAACCTAAGCTCTGGCCTGCAACGCAGCTGAAGGCTGATGGAAGACATTTTAAGTCTAGAAAGACTTTTCCCTACCCCAACCAAACATTGAGGTTGTACTTTCCTTGTTCTGCCCTTGTTCCTTGCCCCTTGAATACTCAACCTGTGTGAGAAGCTGTATAGTACCATAAAGACTGAAACTCTGTTTAAAAAGAAAATGTCCCACCTATTTTCTTCTCACACATGATCATGGCAGATTGGTAAGCTTGGTGTTGTTTTCCTAACCTGTCAAGTCTGGGTAATACCATTCCAAAAGGATTGTTGTGTGTATTAACTGGATAACTAGGTAAAGTAAGGGTCTTATACTGGTACCTGGCCTACAACGCGCCTTATGGTTACTATTTTTTTGTTGATACTTTATTCTTGTTATCTCCCCAAACACATTCCCTGTTCATTTCTTTTCACATTCATCCTCACTTCTCTTAAACTCCGTATAGAAAGAATGGTCTTTATCTCATCTCCATTACTCTTTACATGCTGCCCAGCCTTTCTGTGCTAGACAGAAGTGATATATGCTACCTCTGCTTTACTCTTATCCCATCCATATTTTTCTTTTCAGCTTTAATCCTACTTGTGCACTCTTGTCTTAACTCTGTGACATTCTTCATGCCTGACTGTTTTTTTGTCATTTCAAAAAGTTTTTTTTTTTCAAGTACAGACACGCTAAATAAATAAATAATTTCCCCCGAACCTTGTAGAGTCGGTTACTTCTTAAAAATAAATTCTTAGCTCAGTGTTTGGATTATTGAAAAGATATGAACTATTCGTTCTTGAAACCCAGCTGAGTCTGAGACTTGCATCTGTTTTTTTTCCAGTTATATGACAGCTTCTCATTATGGAAAGCACCTAGTGAGCTGAGGACCCTTTATCTCATTTGCAAGAGTCCCCTCTCCTTCTTTCTCTACCACAATTATAATTTATTAGAAATAACAGATTGGAGGAGACTTACGGAGTGTAATTAGTTGATTTAACACTAAGCATCATGCTTTCATCACATTAAGAAAAGGATTACCAGAAAGATTGAATCTTCTGGAATCAGTTTATTTTGATTTAGTGTTTGTATGTATCTTTGGTTGAATGGTCACTGGTCTTTATTTGTCTGATGGAAAGGAAGAACAAGATGTCTGCATTCTATAATTTTGTAAGTTTACTCTAATTTGCAATTTTACATATGAGTTAATTTTTTAAGTTCCTATAACAAAGGATTTTATGGTCCATTTGCATATTTTGTCTATGTATCATTTATCTATTCATTCACTCTGGAATATATGGAGTCTCCTTGAGCATTGAGAAAGGCTTAGTCAAAAGCAGATGTGACTGTCTCCTGAGTTCCTCCACTCAGCTTACATGAATACACATGATTTTATGAGACACCAAACATCAGGGACCATAGTCACAACTTGGCAGAGTTACAATTCTGCAGGGGAACACAAGGCATTGCCAAAATGCAAATATCTACTGAGTGCTATTCCTGCGGGCATGTTGCTCTCTCTGTGTTTAATGATGGTTTGGTTTGGGGCTTGTGCCTAAGTGAATGGACTGCTGTACGTGGGGTTTTATTTTGTTTTGTTTTTGTTTTTCAAACTGAAGAAAGAGGAAACTGAATATACTGTCTTTGATTTTTCTAAATTCTCAACCAAACTGCCTGCCTGCACTTTAATATTGTCATTAATAATTCAAATTAGAATAATGTAATTAAATGCCCTTGGGCATCACCTGCAAGTTTCCCTCCAACTGTGATGCCCCCCGGGGCTCCTGGATCTTAATGGCCTCATTGTTAGTACTTCACATGGATCTACAAAGCCTAGTATTTTTATTTCTTGCCAGAAACTACCTCTCTGCCACAGTTGTTTGGCTCTGGTTGCAATTAGATTCATGCTTTAGTGTGCTGTAAAAATCGCATTTGATGACCTATATCCATCTTCTAGAAACTGCGATGCGGCTGAGGCCTTTCACACATGGCATAAGCCAGAACTAGGGGAAGAGTATCTTGATTTCCCCATGCCTGATGAGGCTGTCAGAGACATTAATGACTCCATGCATTAAGGGTGCCATGGCTATTTTCTCTATTGCACTATCTCTGAGGCTGATTTGAGCAAAGAATGAAAATGCTATCCACCTCACCCCTGGCACAAATGTTTTACAAGCCCATTTTTTTGAGATCCAGGAAGCAAAAATGCTTTTACATGTTTACAGAAAGGCACAGGGGTACAAGGGATCAAGAAAGGAGAAATCAAATGATCTCAGAAGGCTTGAAGTATACTCTATTAGAAACACAAGGGCTAGTGGAGTTGCAAACACATGCTATAGATACCTATCATAAAACATGTACGAAGCCAGATAAAGTGCACAGAGCCCATGGAAATTGAAGGACAATATTTTATGGGCACTCAGCCTCTCCTGTAGTATATAAGCCTTTTCCTTTTCTACTTCTTCCGCAGCCTGCATCAGTGACTTTCCATGCTGAAGGTTGCTCTCTCTCATCCTTATTCTACATTAGTTATCCACCTGTATAATAAGCTGTAATCTGAGACTAACGGTCCACATGACTTTCCTTGGCCAGGACAGTAAAGACTGCAGAATGATGACTACTTTGGCAGAGACCCAGGAAAGACATTTTATTTACTCCCTGGTCACTGTCCAGTGACATGGACTGCTACTTTGGCACGTGTATGAAAAACACCCGTGGGATGACCACAGAAACTGTGAAAAGACTTTTTGCCCACAAGATAATTTTATAGCTTTGTTTTGTGTCAGGCCTTGGGGGTTGACACTAGAGCTTTGGTCAAGCTTAGTAGATAGCCCACCAATAAAAGTCACACTATTGGTGCAGCCTGGGACAGACTAGCTAGTAAGAAGAAGGTGACAGCCAGCTATCTTCCTCTGTCATGATTTGTACTTGAAGTTCTATCCAACAATGGGAGGAAGATAAAAATATATATGGCTTGCCTGGTATTTTAAATCAAATTAATGTTTGAATGATGCCTTTCTTTACAGCTTTGATGGGGTAACACGGCCAAATCATATTTGTTTAGCAGCTTTGAAAAGATTTTAACCTTCAGCCCTAATTTTAAAGCTAATGGGAACTTGTGATTCATCAAGAACTTTCAAATTAGGGATCATTACTTTTGCTACATTTAAATTCAAATTACCTAGTCTACTCAATTAATCAGTCTTTAAACAATATTAAAATAGTCAAGGCTTGTCATTCTTTTGTCTATGATGGAAGATGACTCAGACTTCAGCCAAGTTGGTGAACCACTCTGAAGGGAAATAATTTAGTATGGTCTACCAACATTCTTCATTTTTCCTTCTTTAATTTTCTTTTTCAAACCAAGAAGAGCCATATGTCTGTGCTGAAATGTCTATTGCCATTACCCTGTCCCATCTGGCTGTCACATGGCTAATGGTCCCAAAACAGCTAGATAAGGCAATAGTTGACTTTAATGATTCAGCATAAAAATATGACAAGGCAGAGTGAATGCAGCTCTGTTCTGGGTTCCCATAAAGAAACTATCATCTAGGATATGTACTCTCAGTAAATGTAATAACCCTTAAATATTTTCTTTGTCAATTAATAACTATGCCTTTTAAGGTATCCTTTTTTTAAAGTTTCTGTTTCATTCAGAGATGTCTTGTAAGCTGCATTTATATATATATATATATATATGTGTGTGTGTGTGTGTGTGTGTATACATATATATATACACATATACATTTTACATTCAGAATTACATGCATTATACTTAGTGATGAGAAATGGGAATATAAAATAATGAGATTGATTTAGAATTGTGATATCTCCAGATTTTATCAGGTAATTTCCCTGTCTACCAGAAAATGATAAGTAGTTATAACATGGATATCACCTTTAAAAATTTGAGTAGCTCTGGGTACTGAAAAATGGCTGGATGGGTCAGTGGCTAAAGACACTTGATGACAAGCCCAACAACAGAGACACATACAGAGGAAAGGGAGAACTGAATCCTGTTGTTTGTCTTATGATCTCAACAAGCATTATGGAAATACCTCTGTACACAGGCATGCAGGCACTCTAGTCCTTAATCAAGGTTGCTTAGTATTTAAGATTTTATAAGATAATGGCTGTGATATATATATATATATATATATATATATATATATATATATACAGATATATATATATATATATATATATATATATATGCTTTTCATAGAGGGTTAAGTAGCTCCTTTTCTAAATCAAGACATATGAGTATAAAGTCTGATACATTAGATTCTAAACCTGTCTCTCTTAATTATATTCATATAAATGTTCAATCCACTGTTATAGTCTTCCTAAATTACCTGCTTAATATTGTCCAGCACCAGTGATTTTCATAGGTTAATTATTCTCCACATAAAAGAACACTAGCACTGGTCAGTCAAAGTTGGTACCTTATTGTTTGATTAACTCTCCTTCTCTGGTTCAAAGAAACAGAATAAGTTCTGAGGTCATCAGTCATCTAAGCAAACATCCCCCAATGAAAGAGCATCGTGGTCCATCAGTTCTGCATATTCCACATAAAACAGGGGGAGTTCTGTTTGTAAAGAGAGCAAGGGAGTATGAGACAGGCCAGTGGTTTTTCTCCTATTCTGATTCATCATCTGCCCTTATCATCAACTACACTATAAAGAGTGAGTTACTCAAGAGTGTTCTTTATTAAACAAAATAATCAGAGTCAGAAGGAAGGTCAAGAGATTAGCAAGAGTAGACGTACATTAGAAAAAGACAGATAAATTCCACCCTACAGGTTTTCATGATAAAATATTTCATGTGAAATTTCCTTTTATCTCATACTGAATCAATATGTGAAAATAGAAAACTAAATTTTTATAAATCATATTTTAATGGATTATTGATTCATAGAAGACATCTATTTACTTTATTGGTTCTCAAAAAAAACAATAAGAAAAGAACTTTACTGTTTCTATTTTAAGTATTTGGCTGTCTTTTCCTCTTATCCTTTACATCTCTGTCACACTTCATGAAAGAATTATCTTGGACAGCCTATTTTAACCAAAACCCATTAACATTGTCTTAGGATTCAAAAGCCTCAATATAAGTTATTATTGAATGGGTGAATTTATTTTGCTTTCTTATTTTTTCTCTCTGGTAGAACAAAATATATTCCTCACTCTTCATATGATATGAATACCATCCTTGGAAAAAATCATTAGAGGAAGAAATAATCATCCTGTTTGTCCATCTATATGTGCATATGTATGTATAAAAATCAAATTTACATTGAATTTATATATGCTTCTTTTTAAGCACTCCAAATTGCTCTTATTTTTTCTTTCTGCTTTAAAGATCATATTCTACATTGGTGTAGTTTCTCTGAGCAAAATTTAAGGAAGATTGTTAAATAAAATATCTGAAATGGTAATCAAAATAAAATATAGGTAGTGCTATAAAATTTGTCTTTGCGCTGATATCATAGGCACTTAGTTACATCTGCACACACTTGTGTATGTGTGTTTATACTTTGTTCACTTTCAGTTTAAATTAAGCAATATATTTTATAATCAATTTCATGGAGTGATTTTTAGTTCAAATAAAGTACATAGAATAAAGGGTTTTATTTTAGTATAATTGTTCATGAATATAACACACTTGGATGATTTTCCTACGTCTTTCCTCACTGTGACTCCTTCCTGTATGCTCTTCTTAAATGAGAAAAATCCTTTGTTGTTGACCTCTGGATTCTTTCATGCCTTAAGTTATCTGCCTCTGTTATCATAATGAACAGTAATAACTAAAATACTCCATCTAATGAAACCGCATAGCATTCTGACAGTATTTAAATATACATGTCACCATATACATGCTATGCATATACATTGATGGACAGATATTTTTCTTTTTTTTTTTTTTTCTTTTTTATTGGATATTTTCTTTATTTACATTTTAAATGTTATTTTCTTTTCAGGTTTCCCCTCCGGAAACCCCTTATCTCATCCCTCTCCCCTATCTCATCTCCCTTTCCCTGCTTCTATGAGGGTATTTCCCCACCCACCCACTCCCACTTTCCCTCACTGGCATTCCCCTACACTACGGCATTGAACCCCCACAGTACCAAGGGTAGCTCCTCCCACTGACATCCAACAAGGCCATTCTTTGCTACATATGGGTCCTTCCATGTGTACTCCTTGGTTGGTGGTCCAGGAGCTCTGGGAGGTCTAGCCAATTGACAGTATTGCTCCCCACTCTCCCCCATCAGGCTGCAAACCCCCTCAGCTCCTTCAGTCGCTTCTCCAACTCCTACATCTGGGACTCCGTGCTCAGTCCAATGGTTGGCTGCAAGCATCGGCCTCTATTTGTCAGGCTCTGGCATAGCCTCTTAGGAGTCAGCCATATCAGACTCCTGTCAGCAAGCACTTCCTGGCATCTGCAATAGCATCCGGGTTTAGTTCATTTCATGGAATCATATAAAGTAGGGAAAGATGATATTGGAAGAGGAAATATCCTTTATCTGATGGTCATTAGAATAACTCTGGTCTTGTGAAATAAAATACAGGCTATACATTATATAAAATTTTCATAAATAAACAAATGCAAAAGGCAATAAGTACTCATAAATATCAATTAAGTATAATCATATGCTTATTTTATATGTATTAACAGTATAAAATATGAGCAAATAAAATATAAACTATGGTGAAATGAAGAACTCTAATTCACATTGGTTGTTTGTTTCTTTGTTTGTGAACCTTTCTGGGCTGAACATTTTGACAAGAGGCTTTTAAAAGAGCTAACCTATAACTCATCTTGTTACCTGTAATTAGCAGTTTGTGATCTGGCTATACATATAATTTGATTATAAACTGAAGGAAAATCTTTACATGTCTTTTATACCCTGTTAGCATGTATGAGTTAATTTATTCTTTGTTTCCTTGCCTTGGTTTTCAATACAGCAATATCAATACATTACACTAAATTTAAACTAAAAACACATGAAACAAGCACAAGCTCATGGTTCTCCATTGACTGCTGTTGTGCTGAGGTTATACTAGAAACTAAAATAGCCCATGATTTGATCTCTATGAGTTTTGGTTGAATGACAAATCATAAATGTTTCCCAAATGCACTTGATGTGGTTGAACCAACAGTAAGCAATTGCTCTTCAATAATTAACACTGTTTAATAGAGACACCTATCTCCTTTCCAAAAACCTCATGATCAATTCTATTCAAAAGAAGTAAAAATAGACAATAGCACCTTAGTAGGCTCCTTATGGGTTACTACCTTTACCAACGAAGCAACTGTGTTAGATTTATTCAGTTACCTGTTCTGAAAAAGTCTCAAAATGAATCTTTAGCACTGTAGTCAAGAATATTTTGTTATTTAAATGTAAGTTATATGTGATTATATTATTAATGTTGTTTTATATGCCTTTTTGCTTTTTTTGATATTTTTAATTCCTTAAAAAGAACCTCCATGGTGGATTTAAAATGTGGGGAGAATGGGAGAAGGGACCATGTCAGTAAGAACCATACAAGGAGGAGAAAAAGAAGAGATGCAAAGAGAATAATGCAGAAAGTTGAGGAAGGCAGATGAAAAAATAACTAAATCAGAAGATGTTTCATTTCATTCAATCACTGATAGCATTTTAGGACATGCTTTCAAGCCAAATAAAAGGAAGACATGTCACTTCAGCTGTCAAAGAGTCTCTGCTATGAACAAGACCTATGGCTTTTACAGCTCTTCTTATCATTTTCCCATATACACAACAGACAACAGTTGCTCTTCAGGGCCAAGGGAGTATGTTCTTATAAGTCTTTAGAGAAATCTCTTATCTTGTAGAATAGCCATTCATTAAACAGGCACTGGCCTTGTAACTGCTGAGTATAAAGCTCGTACACAATGAACCACATTTACTTTAATGTGCTTTGATGAAATTTTGGCATCCATTCCAAAGATAGAGAAAGAAGGGAAAAGGAGCAATTTATACCTGACCATAAAAAGATATAATGGCTATTGAAAATAATGTGTTGGAATAAGAAACACTTAAATGATCACATTAACAAAGCACAATTAGAACTTGGTTTTTTCCCTAGTCTCCCCTAGAGGTTCATAAACCTACAGTCAGAGGCAATAGAAATGTCCTGTTAAATTGGACCAGAAAATGTCTTAGATCGGATGTCATTTTATCTTTTTTTTCTTATTGTTTCTCCATTTAATGAATAGTGAATTTCAAAAAAAAGACTAGATATTACTATAATAATATAGATTTTAAAACTCAGAAAATAATTCTCAATTTTTTCTCTTTTCAGGTACAATAAACAGAAGAGTAGGAAAGATTAATTGTGATGATAGATGAGTGACAAGAAACTTAATTCAATTATTTTAAAAAGTGACAAAATTAGAACGTATCACAAAACAAATAAAAGTAGCTGGATGAAACAATAGGTAAGAAGGTGATAGATAGATAGATAGATAGATAGATAGATAGATAGATAGATAGATAGATAGGACTGATATAATGGCCAAAATAAATATATGACTATAATAAATAAATATAACAAATAAATATAAATAATAATAAATAAATATAATAAATAGATATAATGACTATAGCCATTTAGATGTATATTTATAGAAATGAGAAAAAGTTCACAGTTTCAAGAGACACATTATAATTCTACTTTTACCTAGGTGATGAGAGAGAGAAAGAGAGAGGGGGGTATGGAGGCAGATGTTCACAGGTCTCTACCAGTCAAAGATAGTTTTTATATCTAAGTTGTGTATTGGGTTATGCTTCTGATTGAGCATTACCAAACTTATAAATCCTTTGATTAACATTTAAAAATTTTATAAAAGCAAAAAGGAAAATGGAGCATGGGACAGGGGCTTTCTAGGGAGGGGAAATGGGGAAAGGGGATGGCATCTTAAATGTAAATAAAATATTAAATAAAATTTAAAAAAGAAAAAAAGAAAAAAGTAGTAACTTGGGATTATCTATAGGAAAGTAGATTCTAATAGCATAGAGGGTAGGTATCTGCACAGCTCTGCTGATAAAGGCTCGTTGTAAATAAAAATAAAAAAATAAAAAATACTTCCCAGTGATTTTTCTCTTTGAAGGCTGACTTAAAATAAATTTTTATAGTAGCACATTATGTATAAAAATTATAAAATACATACTACTATTAAAAGAATGTGTGGATTTTGCCATTTAAAAATTACTTCATTCATGCTTAAAAGACATAAAATAATGTGTTCTACTTCTGGGCTCTGTCTTGTTACAGTCAAGATCTGAATGTTTACAATGATAGGAGGGAGATGAGTCCTTTTTCTATTCTTGTTTTCTTATTAAGGTTTTGGGAATTACCACATCCAAAGCCTTGAATATGTTAGTCTAATTTTCTGCCATTGAGTTATATCTCCCATCAGAATTCTATTTAATCAGCCTTCTTTTTGTTTTGGTATAATATCGGCTACATTGGATCATTTATAAAGTATTATATACCTAGGCTCAGGCTGGATCACATTAGGACTGAATACCTAAATGAAACAGGAACTTTGAAAACAAACAATTTTATTAAAATTTTTAATTGTTACAAAACTTTAAAAAAATATGTGGCAAGCTTACTGCCAATTTTAAGAGAAATTAGTTTGTCTCTGATTTAATAGAGAAGCCAGGTAAAATATACAGATATAATTTATGTGTTAGGTGAATGTTTTGTGGAAGCTCAAAGTGGAAATCAAAAGAAAATCTAGTTGGCATGATACTGTAACATTGAAAACCAAAACCAAAATTACAAGGCTCTCCATGAATCTGTGCTTTTATGAGTTATACCTGTCTGTAAGCTTTGTGCATGGCTTTCAATACCTATGAAGTGATAAGAACAAAACAGGATGAGTAAGGATAACAATTGTGTAGGCACAGGGTACATAGCAAGTTGAGTTTTAGGTTTTCTACCGAGTTCTGATTGAATTGCTGTATGGTACTAATACAGTGGTTTATTGTGTAATTTAAAATGATGTAATTTTAATATTCTAAATGAAAACAATCTAATTACTAAAACATTCAAATAGCAAGTGGCACTTACTGTCAGCACATCCATTAGTCAAAGAGGGTGAAGCAAAGAATGGGGTCAAACACTTGTCTAGAAGTAACCATTAGTGATGTTACAGTTCTGGCTTGAGATTGTCAGTCCTAAAGAATCAGCAACATTCTTCTCAAAAGACTGACATAGAAAGGTGACATTCAGATGTGAACCTTCCCAGAAACAACAGGATCTACTCTTCATGCCTCACTTAAAGGCAGATAGTAAATGGTGGATTTCATAGATTTCTCTGTAAATTCGCTACTGAATGAAATCTAGATAACACAGTAATTAATTATCAATAATGATGTGGGTGACTAAAATGGAAACAACTCAATAAATTCAATATGAACATGTCTGTAAGGTTCCAATGCTCCCCCACCTCTCTCTCTCACTCTGTGTGTGTGTGTATGTGTGTGAGTTTGTGTGTGTGTGTGTGTGTGTGTGTGTGTGTGTGTGTCTGACAGAGAGAGAGAGAGAGAGAGAGAGAGAGAGAGAGAGAGAGAGAGAGAGAGAAAGAGGTTGTAAAATGTGTGGTATTAGTATATACTGGATGTAGAAATAACAACCAGATGGATGGATATAAATCTTTGAAAGAGTAAAACAACCAAAGTCAAACTACAGAACCAACAGTGTTTGAATGCAAATAGTTGCATGATTAATGCATCTAGAGAAAAGAAGCTCAAATACTATTTCTCGAGATGAAGGCATGCTGTAATTTAGCAAAAGGAGCAAATATAACCCTGGTTATTCTCTAAAGTCATCATCAGCTTATTTCTTTTGTTTCATTGTTTACTTGGCTTTGGGCCAGAGACTGAACCTCTAGCATTGCATATGCTAAGCATGTACTCTAAAGATGACCTGTATGTATCTGCAGACCCAGCTCAATATGTTAATTACTTTATGTTTTTATGAATTTTTTGTATTTGTTGCTTTGCCATACTAGAGTTGAAAGGCAGTGCATGCTAGTGAAGTATTGTACCACTTAGCTACAACCATAGTCCCCCCAAATACTATTTTTAATTAATTTTACTACCATACAATGTAATGGATTTCACTTTGCATTTTCATAGCAATGTATCACTATGCTTTGTTCTTAATTATTATCCTCCCCCATTCACCTCGCCTAGCCTTGTTGTTCTACTATTTAAGGGCTTCTCCCTCATCTTCTCCCTATAGTTCCTCCTTCTTGATTTTATATTACTTGTATTTCATTGGTATCTTTTCCTTGTGTTGTGTTTCATATTTTATAGCCCATAAGAACAGACACACATAGAGACTGCATGTGTAAGAAAACAGGTGTTTGCTTTTTTTTCTCCCCAGCAATAATATCGCAACAGCATGCTGCTCTTATTAACAGTTCATAGTGCAATATGTAGTGATTGATTATTATTGAATCTCTTCTGTCACTCAGCCTATTTGATATATTAACATTATATCCTTAGGATGTTTCCTGAGATTTCTTATCTCAAATATTGCAGCAACTTCAATCTTATGTTAGAACAACTGACCGTTTATGATTTTTCACCAATGTGCATAACCAGTCTATGGTTGTTTTGACTGAGAGTAGCCCCATAGGTCATATATGCTTGCTTGGTCCCCAGTTGTTGAACTGTTTGGAAGGATTAAGAGGAATGAACTTGTGGGAGTTGGTGAGGCCTTTTTGAAAGAGATGTATCACTGGGAGTGGACTCTGGGGTTTCATAACCCCACAACAGTCTCTTTCAAATGCCCATACTTGCCTATAAATCGGGATGTAGCTCTCAGCTATTTCTGTAGCACCTTGCTTCTCATGCATGCTGACATGCTTCCTGTCATGATGATAATGGACTAATCTGAAACTGTAAGCAAGCAAACACCCCACCTCCAATTACATGCTTTCCTTTATAAAATTTGCCTTGGTCACAAGGTCTTTACAAAGCAGTAGAACAATGCCTAAGACACAACTTCACATCCCCCACTGAACCTTTCTTGTTAAGAAAGTGAAAATTATATTTTCATCCAGGTATAACAAACCACATTTCTCTACTATGAAGTATATACACCAAAACACAAATTCAGAGCCCCTTGTCCCACCTGTACAGGAAAAAAAAAAGACAATAAATCTAGGAAAGGAACACCCACTATGACTCCTAACAAGCTCATCTGACAGCATGAGTGCCCAATAAATACCACTTACTGTCTCCAATGATAATAAAACAGCAAGTAATTTTAAAACAGAAATGACAGTGTCAAGACAAATATTCTTAAATATAATCTATAGTGAGTATATTTATAACTCGTAGATATATGTATGTTAACTGTGTAGAATCTTCAGCTGAAAGAATATTCATTTATATCATAGCATTTAGTCTCTGAAGAAGAGACAATTCACCTAGAAACTTCGTGCAGTCCTGGAACCACTATATACTTTTTAGTTTTCAGATAAAGAATTTCAGCCTCAAGGATACTCACAAACTTCCATCATTTATCTGTTCTGAAAAAGGTCATGACTCTCTATATGTCATAATTTATAGGAACACATTTTATATTCGTAATTTGATACAATAGAACAAAAACAACACTGTTTAGAGAGAGAGTTCAGCTAGCCTATTTTCGTCAAGAATTATTATTTTCATATGTAAACATGGTAGAAGTTATATTCACTAGCCATACAATGCTTGATTTATTTTTCTTTCTTCTGAATTGTTTTTGACGAGCTTTGCTGTCAAAGGTATAGAGCAAGTCCTAGGCAGTATCAGAATTGAGATGTTACAATATAAAACATATCCAAAGAGAAAACCATACTCAGTGTTGAACCTATGCATTAAAATCTGCCAAGATTACAAACACCTCTATATCATTTGCCAAACTTGCAGATTAGGAGGGAGTAAAAACATGCCAGTCCTCAAAGCACAAAAACAAATAAGTCCAGTTCAGATTCCGAAGAATAACAAATACTGTCCATAATGCCTGGCCAGTATTGAATAATTTAAATCTTCAAAGAGTGCAAATGAAGTAGATGTCTCATGCTACTCTCTCTACATTGTTTATGAGAAAACTGAGGCAGGGAAACAATAGTAGTTTGGCTAAGATTCCGTGCATTGGTCTAATTGGAGACAGAATTTAGATGCAGACAGGAAGGCCTCAGAGAACAAATCATTGGCCACATCAGGTCGCCACTGTATGCTGTTTTATTAGCTCACTTAGGTTCCGTTAATGATGGTATGTAGACGACTTAATTCATCTGTATTTGGCTTACATTTCTACTGTTGGCAAAGCTGCGAAAGCAGGAAGGTAATGTACACCCGAATAGAGTGGATAAGCTCCAGAGGTCCTTCTCTTCTCGCCCTCCGCCCATAAAAATGTTTTTTTTTTTTTTTTCCATGTGCCTCATTTTTTAAATATCTCCTTTGAGGACAGCCTTGTTTACATTTATATTACCAAACTCTTCCTCAGGCCATTACTACTAAGCCAGCTGTTTGACACCAGAAGACTGGTTATTAGATATTCCTTCTGGGTCATTAAGTGTTAAAGCCAAAAAGAGATGATCAATAAGTGTGCTAAGTGAATGCAAAGAGGATTAAAAAGAAAATACAGGTAAAATTGCACATGATGCCCTACTAGATTAAGGAATCAACATGTGAAGGAGACACAGCTTATTTATACTTATGCTTTAAAGACATCCTGTACTATCAATGGAGAAAGGTGTGAGTAGGGAGCTGGAGAGATGATTCGGTAAACGAACTATCACTTTCAATATACCCCAGGTTGCTTTCCAACACCCATTCTGTGTGATTGACAACTGTCAGTAACTCCAGATTCACTCATCTTACACTGTCTTCTGTCATCTGAGGGCAACTGTACTGACATACGTATATCACAGACACACTTGCATTTGTTTTTGTTTATTAAAGACTAAAACTGAGGATTATCTGGATGTATGATTTGACCGTGTAAGGGCAATTTTATTAAATAACCATATCTTGATACAGTAAGATGGTAGAGACACAGAATACCAGAGGAATACAGAAACCACACCAGGAGTATTGGAAGTTAGGACACATCATCCTCTTAGGCAAAACAAAAGTAGAACAGAGATGCCCTGTGCATTCTTCAGTCTGGAAACATATCCTACTGAATTCTGTTTTGATGTAATTCCCCTGTGAAACCTCAAATTTAGTCATATCTGGAGAGCCATTTGAGAGAGTATGTGACAGAGACACGGTCACATGGTATTGCCCATGGGAGTCTTACTACTGTTATGCACACAGTATTTATCGTATTCAACTTGTCAGAAAGGGTCCTAAGGAAAGTTCTAATTGTTGCATATAGTAGAACTTAGGCATGGTCAAATATTACCTCAGCTCACTGATGGTGCACATTACATGGTGAAGGTTTTGTTTTTTTTTTTTGTTGTTGTTGTTGTTGTTGATCAAACAGAAGCTCCCATATTCAACTATGTTGGCATATTGTTTTGTTTCTATATCATATTTTTTATGGGAAAGAATATCACTGTTTTTTTATCATTGAAGTCTTTATAAGGCTTCATCTGACCTGTTTCCAAACTAGTCTGAAATAAAAACAAATTCCTTTTCAAAATGTTTGATGGCATATTGCAACTCACAGACCTACATTTCTTTTCACATATGAAATGGTACAAAGCATAGTGTTTTTTTCCACACAGGGACCTGCAATGTGTGTAGAAATTTGGTTTATGTGACAGCACAGGAGTGAGGCCTTGCTGTAGAGTAAGTTGTGTTGGAAGGAAATACGAACTGTGTTATTTGACTATGCATGTCCTAGCCCCCACTCTTGAACTGCTTTTTTTTTTATTGGATATTATATTTACATTTCAGATTTTATCCCCTTACCTCATTCCCCCCACCACCCAGGAACATCCTATCCCACCCCCTCTCCTCATGCTTCTATGAGGATATGCCCCCACCTACCCCAAACTCCCACCTACCCACCTTGAATTCCCCACCTCACCCCCACTCGGTGTTCAGCCTTCATGGGACCAAGGATCTCCTCTTCCACCTATGCTGGACAAGGCCATCCTCCCCTACATGTACAGATGGAGTCATAGGTCCCTCCCTATGTGCTCCCAGGCTGGTCGTTTAGACCCTGGGGAACTGCTATTTTCAATATTTATAATGATAGTTTTCTACAGTGTTTTCCCACCAATGCCTTTGACTCTTCTTGTCTTTCTGAATTGTTGTCCTTCCATTGAGACAGAGAACCACATGGTTCTGAAAACAGACAGATACATAACTGCACAGTCTTTTGCTGGCTACTTTATTCTACTGTTGTTCTGGTTTTTCAGTTCCTTAACTAATTCAAATCATAGAATTTTCTGTTCTTCTGTAATAATTATTAACATTCTCTGTCAGTCCCATAATGCTGTCATTTGTTAAAGAAAACTTCTGTGTATCAGTTTTTAAATGCAACAAACACTGACAGTATACAAATTAAAACAAATAAGATGTGTAACAGCACATAGTAGGTAACAGTTTAAGGAAGTGATTCAGAAATGCCCTCATTCTTTACAAATGCGCAGTATTCTCACACTTTACCCATTCCCATATCCTATGCTTGTTTCCACTGACTCAAATTCAGTAGGAAATCATTAGAAACTTCTTCCTTAGAGTCATTTAATGGGACTGTGATTCACAGTCACCCTTAGTATCTACTAGATTGTTCAGTTCGTTCCATCCTGTGATTTGCCTTTGTAATACCCCTAGCAATGAGCATCCCAAATGAGGTGGGGAAGTTCTAGAAAACTGTAAGGTCTCTTGGAAAAACTGATTTATAAGTTATGCATGGCCACAAATAGAAAAGAATAATTAAAAAAAATAAAATAAAATTTTGAGGACTAGAAAAATAGCTCAGCTGTTAAGACCAATTATCTTCTCTTGCCAGAAACCTGATTTTAGTTCTCAGCACCCATGTGGCAACTCAGTTCAGTTCCATGGCTTCTGTCACCCTCTTCTGGCATTGATGGATACTGTACATGTTGTGAACATACATACATGCAGACACAACATACAGAAGAAAAAAAATAAAAAGATAAAATCTTGCAACATATCATTATAAGTATGCTACCAAAGTTAAGAGATACTCCAAGGTGTTTAAATTTTAAACTAAAGAGTTAGTTTTGTCCTGTGATTAGAAAATGTAACTCAGTTTCTAGAAGTCAATTACTCAGTAACTAGGTGAAGCAGGGTAAGCAGTTACTGAGAAGGAAAAGATGCCCCAAAATATAAGCCACATACAAGTCAAGGGTAGAGGAAACACATTGCAGTATTTCTTCAAATTAAAATCTAAAATGATGTCAACTTATATGACAACAGGCTGTCAAAGAAAGACTTCTTTTCTGTACCAAAATTCAGAATTGTGAACTGAAGTCTCTGCTTGCTTAATAAAATCCATCAAGTATTACATATACAATAATAATAATAATAACAATAACAACCCCAAGAACAATGATCCTAAAAGGAAAAATAACTGGTGGGCATATCACTTATTATAAGGGAACAGATGTTGTAATGACAGAGACATTGACCCATTATTTGGCCAGTTGGATAGATAAAAAGCATAGAGACAAGAATTCTGAAAACAATAACAATAGCACCCAGTTGCCACATTTCCAAAATCTAGTCTCTGTGGCCCAACCACATATGAAACTAGATGAAATTAAGAATGTAATTTATTAAAGAAAGGGATTATGGAAAAACTCAAGATTTACTACAGTGTTATCTCTTCAAGCTCTTCAAATAAAAATCAATATTTAACCATTGGAAATGCCAAACAAAGATTCATGAAATGGTAGTTCAAACTATAATGGTGGATAGTAACATCTGAAAAATTCAGGGTGGACATTTTTTGGTTCCTTGAGTATGTCAAGAAAACAGAGAAAAATATTGTTTGTTTTTATACTTGTCAGTAAGTACTATAAACAGTAGTTAAGTATTAATAAATAAGTAGTTAACATTTATACAATGATTCATTTCTGTTAAAATATGCATCAGCTATCCATTTATTATTTATCATTGCCTTCACAACAGAAAATGAGTACAGCCAGAATTGTCATTGTTTTTTTTTAAATATTACTTTGATTTTCACTACCAAGATCATAAATAAACTATTATCTTCTGCGTAGGAAAAATCATGATGAAAAATGAACCTTGGCCTGGCCGACTGGCACACTCTTCATGAGCAAAGTGTTCAGCCTCAGCTTCTGTACTTAGAAAAGCATTGCCTACAGTGTGCTGCTTGGAATTGAGAGAATCATACGGCCAAGGCCCTCATCACTCAGTTTGTCTGGAATGTCTCATTCTTAGGTTCTTGTCCCATAACCAATGTACAGTTCTTGTCTCACAGTGCTACAGTCACAAATTTGACCACACTAGCATAGACTCAAATGCAGTTATGAAAACAAAGTAGTATTTAAAAATATCTTTGTGAAATTCAGGCTTTCTTTTGATGTGATATTAAGAGAACCAAATCACTCCTCTTTCCTAGACCATTGGCTAAATCTGTAAGAATCCACGGAAATTTGTATAGGTTTTGAAACACTAGAAGTACTATTGTTCATAATAGATATTCACATAGCAATTTCAAATTTTTAAATTAATGTGACTCAATCAGATGGTACATTACTTTATGGAGCATCATGAAATAGCATGATAATTCTAGCATCATGTGATAACACTGAAATCTGTGTACATTGCATCCAAACATTGTGTTATCTTCTGTTGAGAATAAACTGTTCTATACTAGACACCTGACAGGTTGCTTTTCTTACTGGCTTCCAGCTTCAGCAAAATTTGGAAAAGTCGTGTGTGAGTTCTTTCTATCTGAGCACACCCGTGAGAAAAACAGAAATGAAAATGTTGACCTCATATGAATTAAGGGAAAATGTTTTGTAAACCATACCTGCCCATAAAAATTAGGGAGATGTAATATAGTAAAACAATACATTGAAGATTGCATATATCTTCAATGTATTGTTTGCTGGCCTGGTCTGCCCTATCACAGACTGTTTTCTCTGTGGGAGGCTAGTTTGGGGTATTAATTGTTCTTAGAACCATTTGACAGCCTGAGAACAGAACACTGCCTCAGCTCCTGGGACCCTCTGAAGGCTTCGGCTCAGTTTTCCACTCTTCTACTATTCACTTTTTTGGTCTTCAGATGAATTTCTCAGAAAATGTGTCAGAATCACAAAGCCCAACTGCTAACGACAGGAAGCAATTAAATATGTAAATCAGGGAAACCGACATAGTGGGATGACTTTCAACTTGGTGCTTGCCCCACCCCCACCCTTTGCCTTTTACTCTGCTTCTCTTCCCCTTGGGAAGGAGGTTAGTGAGAGATCTTCCACCCTGCTCCCTGCTACAGGGTTTTTATTCTCTACCACCTGCCCTAGGCATTCTCATCAATTATTAATCAAGTATACATGAATATGCATAAAAGCCTGTCTCTGGGTTTTATTAAGTTAAAAAAAAGTAGAGAGTATGTTCTGTGCCACAGCAGAGAAAAGATCAGATGGCTGAAGAAGGAGAAATAAGAAGTTTGAGTTTATTTTTTGTTCTCAACTTGGAAGTAATGAGAACATGAAGAAACCATTTTTTATGCTGGTTCCTTTGTTAAAGGTTCCATTTCAAGTGTATTTCTAGAGCAATATGTTAAAAGGTTTCCACTCCAGGCAATGCACTGGTCTGGAATAAAGAGTAGGTTTATTAAGACTTTCAGAGGACAATATTGGCTAGGACATGGCTGGACAGGTTTGCTTCCTATCATTGTACAGATGCCCATTCCATCTCCCAGGGCTGCTATCTTACGGCACATGGGCAAGATAAACATCAAATAATAGTTTAGGGTTGGTGTTCTGGGTATATCTGTGAACCCCAGAGAGCAATTTTCTCTGTACTGTGAGACACTGGTTTAAATCACACACACACAAAATTATTTCTCTATTTTCTATTTCCTTTTCAAATGATGTCTACTATAACATGATATAAGACGGGTCTGTAAATACTAAGCACAATTATTGTATCAGAGCATGGTGGTCATTTTCTCTCAGGTAGCATTCCCCTACCTTGTTGAGGATGTAATCCAAAGATACTGTACCTACCCCCACCTTGCTGATGATGTCATGCAATGATTTTTTTTGCCTACCCCTTATGAAATACATAATGGAATCTTTCAATATCTTTTTCCCATGCTGTATTCACCATGAATAAAATCCTAATAGAGAAACCAAGGTCTTGTCTACATTTGTCCATGCTACTCAAATTTTGTTTGGAATAAAATAATAAATAAATGGATGAGTAAAAAAAAAAATTTAGAATGTCTTGTAAATAAACTAACACACTATACAATCAAATCATTTGTGTTTTCAAACAAATCAATCACAATAAAGCCAAGAATTTCAACATTTCTGTCTTTAATATGATTGTTCGGTATTTATTCCTACTATGTGTATGAGGGACTGGCCTCGTATTCATTTGGGCCATGTGTATGCCTGGTTCCCTTAGAGGTCACAAGAGCATCTTGGATGCCCTGGAATGAAGGCTATTAGCTGCTGTGTGGATGCCAGAAACTGAATGTACCTCTCTGCAAGAGCAATAAATGTTCTAAACCAATGGGCCATCTCTCCAGCCACTATTAAAATTTAAGTTCTCCATTCCTTTGCCTATTTTCTCAATGTTGCTAAATTGCTACAGCTGACCATCTGACTGCGACACAAATACATTCTCAACTTATGTTATGTTAAACTGCCGTGTCATAATAAAAGGACACTGAGAAGTCACATTTTATTTTGTTATTACAGTTGCTTATTTTCTCTTACTGGTACAATAACCATACATTTCTAAACATCAATTTATTTAGCCAAAAGCACAATGGAAGCTTCTTGTGGTTTATGTCATCTGTACTCTACTCAAGATGTATGATACATTCTTTCCACACATTTTCCTGTCTTCCTGACTTTGGGTCTTGTTATCTAAGCCACTTAGTGTCTATATGATTTACATATTTTTATACATAAAATAAGGTTTTCAGATTATATAGACTCCAAGATTAATCAAAATTAAAATTTAATTCAATAAGAAGAACTCAAAAAATATAATTATTATTATTTTCTTGCCCACAGTACTCTTTTCATAGTTTGTCATTAAACTTAATGCCAAATCAATATTATATTTTAGTTTAGAATTTTCTGCTTCATTCCCTTTATTCCAAAGAATATCAGATTTAACCTACAAAAACAGTGTTTTTGCTTAATATGATATTGAAAAATCTAATTATATAGAGTGCCATTTAGGTAGAAATGCCAATTTTCTATAATAAGGGTCACTATAATAATATTTAATATCTCTGTGACTTTTTACCAGTTAAAATGCCCTTTAAACATATAAGCTTTCTTTGTTTCAGATTCAAGAGTGAATCATTACACTTTGATGAGCATTTCATCACAGCAGACATTGTCATTAAATTTTCCTGTTTAAAAGTCTCATTAATTTATCACTGCTTTCCTGACTCACCCTGATGCATTTATTCATTGAACTGATATTTTGAATACAAACAGCAGTGGCAACCGAGCTGTACTTTGTCTGCTATGTAGAGCATGAGCTTGTACAGGCTGTCAAAGGGTTGAGAATCTAGAAGCTTTCACAGTGGCTGTAAAAAAGTAATTATAAAACAAAATGGTAAGTGCTGAAGCCCCAGGACAATTTCCACAGGTCTAAAGAAAGGAGCTTCCCTTCCCCTTCCAGCTGGAATGATCAAGATTATTTTAGAGAGAGAAATATCCAAGGAAGTCCTCTGAGTATACAGAAGATCAATAGGAATAGGCAAGCAGATAAGAGAGAGAGCTCCTCTCACTACTTCCTCCATTCCTCTTTCTCCTTTCTACTACTAGGTATCACAAAGGTAAGAGAATTTTAAAAGTTGAGAAGGTATTGAGGGTAGACAGAAAAATTACTGGGACCAGAGTGATATAATTCCCTGTTCTCTACATGCAAAAGTCTGAATTGGATTCTATGGTTATAATTATCTCATATCTCCTAGAGAAAGCACTGTAGTCCTTTAACAACAACTGCTAAGGCTCAGATCATCCAGCTCATGCACAGTAATGTTTCCTATAGTAAACCATCATTGTATTTTGAAAGAAAAATGATTTCTTCCTTATGTATCAAGTCTTATACCACCCTCTGTTTCTCTCTGTCTTATCTCTGTCTCTCTGTCTCCCTGTTCGTATATCTCTTTTTGTTTCTCCTTCTGTCAATCTGTCTCTCTCTTTCTCTCTCTTTTTCCCTCCATTCTCTCTCTCTCTCCCTCTCTCTCTCTCTCCCTCTGTCTCTCACTCTGTGTGGAGTATGGGGGTATGGGGGAATGGGGGATGTGAGTCTGGGTATGGTATAATTTTATATTATAACTACACATACATACTACTTGACATTTCAAGGAATAAATAGCTTTAGGTGCTGAAAAATTTTTAAATAAATCATTGCCAAGTGCTTGGAGATTTTTGCACACACATGTACCTGGTCTGACCCTGAGTGTAAAATTTTTCATTCGCAATGGAAATGGGCCTGTAAGCAGGAAGGCAGCATAGCCACACAGAATACTGTGAGAAATGAGGCAAAGGGGCTTTGAACATGCAGTTGCCCAAAGCAGTCAAGAGAAATGATTTTTCAATCTGACATAATGGAAGTACCTAGAGAGATCCATTTTTCATCCTGACATGACTAAGATAATAAGTCAAAAGTTAAAATACATAATAGGAAGCATAACACAAAAAAACTATTTTTATTTCAGAAATGGCAAAGTGGACCCTCTTACATGTTGATGAAAACTGTTATTCTTTTTCTTATGGAAGCAACCTAGTGAGTTCAAAATATTTTTAAGTGTAAACATTATTGAAAAATAATAAGAAAATGTACAGAATGCAATTTGAGCCGTTATGGATGCTTTGAGACTACATTTTCCATAGAGTTTGCTCTTCTTGAAGAAATCATGATCAAGAGAAAATTAACAAAGAAGTGAAAATTTTCATGATGAAGGTTGAAAATCTTTTAACTAAAGTTAAGTCTCACATATCAAATTCTTTATCCAGGCCAAAATATTATATTGCTGTTAATTTAGTAATTTTACAGTAGATCAAATGTAAATATAAGTTAACTCTTATATGAATCATCTATAAAACGGCTACATAAAAAGAAATATAATTTATATAAAAATATATTTATTCTATTGGATTCAATGTAGAATTATAAATGATTAGAAATGTAGGTCAACAGTTTCAAATTAGGAAAGGTTTTACAGATTTACTCATTAAGGAAGAATTTTAAAAGCCTTATATATAAAGCCAACACACTCCTACCAGAGATGTCTGAATTTGAGCCAAATATACAAATTGCATCCACCATAATACAATAGTCTATCTATCATCATCAAAGCATGTAGTTTAGGGATTATTTGATTTCTTTTTTTAGAAAGGTTAGTGTTTATATGGTAATGGAATAAATGTTGGCAAGCTTCCATTAAAATACTTCAACGTTATCAGAATTCTCCCAATTTCCAATTGATGGGAGGCAGGAACAAGTTTAGCAACGTATGTGTGAGTAGCTTGGGAGTAGCTTCCTGAAGCTACTTCAGGGTTTCTAGTGGTTCTTGTTTTCCCATTTCCTGGAGATCCAGCTCTGATTTCACTGACAAGCCTTCATTTTGTGCCCATATGTAACCTCTAGAAAATTCCTTGGCTGAGCTATATTTTTTTCTTTTTATCCATTGTCATTGACAAATAAAGACCTATTTCCTCCATTGTGTTTTTATTCCAGAGCCCTTGTCTCTGCTTGCAAAGTGACTTCTCTAATGTGCAGATTGTCACTCTCATCTTCCATGACAATACAACATGACATTTATAGACCATTCAAAATGTATCTTTAGTGGCATAGTTGAAAATAAATTTACTGCTGTATTTTTATTGTGTACCTGCTTATATTTGCCCTAGAATTGGATGTGCTTTCATTGAGTAATTCAATACACTGGCTGAATCCCACATCAACATAAAGTTATGCAGTATTACTCAACCACTATAGCTACTCCTTTTTATTTATTTTCAACTTATCTTTATTCATTTGCTGAAATAAAAAATCTGATGGGGTTGAGCCTATATGTTTCTTTTATTGAATTTCTCTTTTCTTCTTCCCACTTCTCTATCCCTTTCTTTCTCTCTTTGTATCTTTCAAGAATCCTTAAAGACACTCGGTGAAATTGAATAAAGGGATGAGCACTACACTGTTGCTTCTGCCACTGTCTCTGAGAGACCCCTTCACTATTAAATGTATCTACTAAAGAATTGAATAAACCATAATCATCTTTTCCATTGTTTCACTGAACTATCATTCAACTCCAACAAACGCAAAGAATCTCATGAGCCAGTCATGGATTCATAGAACCCTTAGTTTTAAAGAGCCTTTCTGGGTAGAAAGATCAGATAATAAAATGCAAATATAGATCTAGACCTGGACGAGATCAAGGCACAATCAAGAAAAAGGTCATTCCTTTCTGCCTTCCATCTGGAAATGAATGGCTCTTCTTGTCAGGTCCATGATATGAAGAATAAACCTAGAAAAGTTCTAGTCATCTTGACAAGTCAGAAAATACCCTTCCCAGGATATCAGTGGGAGCCTTTCTTTTATACCTTCAGAATTATTTCCACATAGTGAGAAAATGCAATTCAAAATATGTTCTAATACAAAGCCCCAAATTCAAACACCCAGAACAGTTGATTTAAGGGCAAGTAAAATGAAGAACTTGGTGTCATCACAGTACACACAGTTATGGGGTCTGAAGCTTTCCAATGCAAAGGAGTGATGACTCTTGAGGACATAAACATTGTTGTATCCGTATCCTTATAATCCATTGAGCCTCATAGACTGACAATCATTGGTAATGTATAAAACTTTCCATAGGTCCTCTCCCCAAGGACTAAGATCCCTCTTTCTAACCCCTCTCCCATCAAAAGTGCACTGGATTCTTAAAGGCAAGAGCTCCTGGATATCTAATAAATCGTACAACTCCAGATCTGACACAACTACAAATCTGTCTCTTAGACAGAAAGTTGTATTTAGATACCTTAGTTTTGTTACTTTATATTCCTTTCATGATCATTTATTTTCCAATTATATTTAAAATATAAACTTCATAAACTCTTATTTCTTTCTATTTAAGAGGATTTTTGAGGCATGGATGAGGTATTGAGCAAAAGGTGGTGAAAATTATTATAGAAGAGAACTGAGGGAGACTGGATTTCAGTATTTCCATAAATAAATCATAGTGGCTACCTCTATTCACTCCTTTACCATGAATGTTTGCTTGTATAAGATGACCATTCTATTAGAGAGTCTGCAAAGCTTCAGACAAATGCTTTTGATACTTAATAGTGTTCAAATTTTTATTTCAAAATATTGTCATATTCATCAATTGATTTATATATACTGTTTATCAATGGATGATCATTCCCCTAATGTCATTCATTTGGAAATGAACTGGTTTACTTATTAGTTTTCAATGAGCAGAAATAAACATATAGATCACAGAACTAACTCTCTCTCTCTCTCTCTCTCTCTCTCTCTCTCTCTGTCTCTCTGTGTGTGGGGGGGGGAGGGGGGCCAGAAATTTTGTATGTGCATGTGCATGCAGATATGCAAGTATGTGTGCAGGAGAACATGCAAGGATGTATGCACACAGATGCAACAGGCTGATGCTCTTTGATATCCATTTTAATTTTTGAGTCTAAGTCTCTCATTGAACTTGGAGTTCACAGTTTAACAATTAAGCAATCATGGGAATTCTGTCTCTGCATCTCCAGCACTGTGATTAGAGACTCATGCCACTACCCTCAACTTTTTTTTTCATGAGTTCTAGGGTCAAAACTCAGGTACCTGTGTTTGGATGTCAAGTACTTTATCAACAAAGTCACCCCCATCTCCTAGATGAGAGACCTTCTATCTACTAGGAGTCTGAGTGTAAATCTTTCTCTATTTGTGATGAGTCATGGGCCTTGAGACACCATGACTCATCTAAGGTCACAGTGGATGGTTAGTGACAATTCCACATGGCCTATGCTGTTGACTCAAGCTAAGAGTTATCTCCACTTTAATAGCTTCTGTCACTTTTAATATTGATTTCAGGTTAAATGTCTTGTTTCATGAGCAGTACCAAGGTAATCCTTATACCATTTGAAGACAGGAAATTAGATACCATTATTGTTCTTTTGAAATGTGGAAACCTAAGTTATAAAGATGAAGAAACTTGTTTAAGCTGATATACATTTTCAGACTCAATATATAATTTGATTCCAAGCTAAGTATCTAAATATTTTAATTTATCAATTTAGGTTATCTGTTCTATCTCAGCATATAGCTTTTCAGTCTATCCAATATGAACTAAAAGTGTTGACCTTGGTCTGATACAGTTTAATATAATTTGCTTTGAGAAATCATAATACTATTTTTAATAAGAAAAGAGTATATGTCTATTTTTTACATCCCTAAAATAATCACTTATATACCACTGTGAAGGGCTTACTGTATTATCTTTAAATGTCATTAAATATGTGATTCCATGTTAGTTAAATATTGTTAATTTTTTTAATTCTTTAGTCTTCTATTCTATTTGAAATTGATATGAATAAACCTTCAATAGTGATGTCAATGTTTTAAAGTGTCAATAATATTATATTGTTACTGAGATAATTTTATTTTTTCTGGGTGACTTGTATACACTTGTATATATTTATGTATTTATATGTGTATATGTATCGTGGTGACCATGTCTAATTGGTGAATTTGAGCTTTATATTTTAAAAACATTATTTTGAAGTTGTCTAGAACTATATTTAGGATCCAAGTTTGCCAGTTTCACCAATCCATGTTTAATTTATATGTTAAAGCTATAATTTCTTTTTACTTCTAACCACTATCACGACTCCCATAATGCTTCCTGTTCGTCATGGCTCTTTCATCCAATAAACCCCATAATTTATTTGTACTCACCACTAACTTTTCACAGCCATGGATGACTAGGTCATAACACATACACAAAAAATATTACCATATAGTTGAGAGAGCCAGTGTGTCCTTTGAACTATCTTGCAAGGAAACCATTTCCAAAAGCTTTTTCTTGATTGCTAATTCATTTATTAGATATTTTTGACTGCTATAAAAGCTACTGCTTCATTGTTTTAAAATAATTTGTATTTCCCTAACATTTGAGGTTCTTATATGCTTTGAGATACATAATGAGCCATGAGAAAAATAGAATAAAATTAATGATTGATTTAGAAGAGTCTAGATCATTGTATGTGATGTTTGCTTTTCCTTGGAAAGTAGCTGAGCCAGACTTGGTGGATGAGCAGATCACTTGTTTTCTTTCATGGTTGTTGCTTCAGTTCCTGGCTCTAGGTTTCTGCCTTTAGTTACTTCCTTGGTTTTGCTTTGACAAATTGTAACCCATAGACTATATAAATCCCTTAGTCTTTCTAAATTGCTTTTGTTGTTGTTTGTTTTGTTTTTGTTTTTTGGGTTTTTTTTTTTTTGTCAGTGATTTAGTACAACATTAAAGCAAAGTAGGATAGTCATGTTGGAATGATCAATTAGCTTTTGACTTTCCATGATGTTCAGATCCATAAATGTTTTGACATATGACAGGATTTCTTTTCCATTTTTTTTTTTAAATTTGGGGACAGTATGTCACTATGTAGCATTCTTAGTTAAAGTTATTTTTACTGCTCTGATACAACACCCTCACCAGAAGCGGCTTGAGGGAAGGAAGGTTTTATTTTGGCTTACAGTTTCACTTCACAGTCCACAACAGAAGAAAGTCAGGGTAGAAACTCAAACCTGGAACCTGGAGTCAGCAACTGAAGCAAAAGCCACAGAGGAGTGCTGCTTACTGGGTTAAGTAAACCTCATGGCTTGCTCATCCTGCTTTCTTTTACCACCCAGGACCACCTGCCCAGGGTTGTACAACCTACAGTGTTCTGGGCCTCCCACATGAATTATTAGTAAGGAAAATGCTCAACAGGTTACATAAAGACTAATCAATTTTACGGAGGCACTTTCATCAGTTAAACATCTTTTTTCTATAATGTACACATTTCTCTCTAGTTGACAAAAACCAACCAAGACAGTAGCAGCATGAGGCTTAAAGTCAGAATCTTCCTACTTCAAGCTATAAAGTGAAAGGGTTACAATTATCACAGGAGAATAAACCAAGTCTGGCTCAGCTACTTTCCAAGGAAAAGCAAACATCACATACAATGATCTAGACTCTTCTAAATCAATCATTAATTAAGGTAATGCCCCAGAGACATGCCACAGACCAATCTGATTGATAAAGTTCCCCCACAGACTTTCCTCACCCCAAGTAACTCTAATTTGTGTCAGGTAACAAAGACTAACAAGTGCAAATATGTATATTTAAGTTAAATTTGTAGAAACAGAAAGTAAAATGCAAGTATGATATTGTTTTTTATGTGTATTGAGTTTCAATCTTTAAGACAAAATACCTATATTTATTTAGCTTACAATATTATGTATCTGGTTAACATAACTAAGCTATATAATTAGTGATGACTACCAAGGTGAACATTAGGTCAATTTTTTTCAGCGTTAAAAAGAGAGGAAGTGAATATTACTATAAGAATTGTAAACATAGATATTTGATTCTGACAGACCACAAAGGCAGACAGCTTCATAAATTCTAAGTGAATCCAAAAACCTGCTGATCCTCTCATCCAGGCCTCATTTTAAATAAAGAAGAGATTACAACTGTTTCTCTCTTATGCACTTATCAGACAATCTGAGTCATTTAATGCAGTACTAAGTACTTGGGAAAGACTATGTCAATGTAATGTTTGATACTTTCAATAGATAAGGAAGAAAAATGCCTGAAAGATGTAGAGTGACAACTGAAAACTTCTATGGTTAGAACATCAGTGAGCAGCTGAAGACTAGTTACATCTATATTATGGTTGAGTATATATATATATGGTTGAGTATATGATGAGCATCTGTTTATAGCCACCCTTTCCCAAGCTAGCCTTCCTTCTCTGTCCAAGGTTCTGATCTAATTTAGCCACAACTACTTAAGATCTCACAAAAATCGACAACCTGATTGTTGTTCCCAAAATGTATTGCTCAAAGATTATAGTCTATTACTAGAAAAGAAACAAAAACTATACAATAAAAATTTTATGTGTTCCATATTTAATGTTTTAAAACCATTTTGTGTAGAAATATTTGAAGTGTGTTAAGTTCAAAAGACTAAGAATATCCCCTAAAAGCACTGGCTAGACAGAGGGGTGAAAACAAATACAATAACTACACCCTTAAAATTAAGCTTCTTAATAACATGCATCTGGGAGAGGCTGGAGAGATAACTTACTGGTAAACATCACTGGCTGGTCTTCCAGAGGACCCGAGTTCAATTCTCTGAACCCACATGGCAGCTTACAGCTAACTGTCTATAACTCCTATTCCAGGGACTTGACACCCTCATTCAGAGATGAATGCAGGCAAAACACCAGTATACATAAAATAACAATAAATCGGTAATAACATGCATCTGTTGCTCAGATAAATCAGAAATCATATCAGATGAAGTATACATTTTCAAAGGGGTCAAAAATTCTTAGTGCCTTTGATAAAACAAAACCAAGGAGATGCAAAGAGTCTTTACTTTTGCTTTACAAAGACTCCCAGAAGACATTACCAAAGGAAATAAAATCTACCTTATTTCTTTGCCCACCAAAGTGAACTTTAAAGTTGGTGTATATGTATTTAAGAACCCTGAGTTCATTAGCCTCTAGGAAAGCTGCAGCAGACCATCTGCTCTGAAGTCAAACATTTATTTAAGCTGTAAATCTAAAAGGAATTCTTGCATTTTATTTCTAGTTGTGTTTCCTTTGATCCTGAAAGTAATTAACTTTCAGTAGCAGCTAATTATAAGTGAAAAGAATTCAGAGTCTATATGGTTGTTTTTCTGGCACAGGCTTGGCAAACTGTTTTTTAATTGAAAAAGTCTTTTTGCTCTATGCGTTTCAATCCATTTTGCACTGTATTTATTATCCGGGATTCAGATTATAACCATGACCTTTCATCTAATGACAGAATCTCACACAGAGGGAAAAAATAATTATTTTAAAAAAGAGACAAAGGGTGACAAGAGAGAAATGAGAGAGGTTGGAAGGGAGAAAAGGATGACATGCACAGAGCTCCAGCTAAATGTCCTTCCTATTCTGCATCCTCATCACCCCATGAACACTCCCCTGTATCAAAAATCACATTCCTTGCATTCAAATTGGGCCACCTCCACGGCAAATCTATTTCAGACAGAAATCATGTCCCAAAAGGTAATATAGGAAAGCAGGGAGACATGGGTGAAAATAATTGAGGTCAGGGGTGTTACTCAGTCTTCCATGTTAATATTAGTCATTAGGGCCTTAGATGGACCAGAAAGTTAATGACTTACCACTTAATTGACCCTAACTACACCTCTTCCTTTCCTGAAAATGTCCTTAGAAAATATTTTTGTCAGCCCCTTTTTGTCGAACGTTTTCAAAAGAAAATTCAGATATCCTTTAAGGCTACTTATAATCTGTGTGAAATAAATATGCTATGATGGTTGACTTTAAAGGATAAAGCATAAAGGAAACTCAATAAGAGACTTCAAATCTCTATTCCGAAAACAAGTGTGTTCTTAGTAGTGTAGAGGACTATATATGCAAGTTAAAGTACTTAACAAACATTGTCTGTCAACCAGAGTGTGAGCTGAGTACAAGGGCTGTTCAACAGTTCTGTAAGAATAACCTGCAAGGGATTTTGTATATTGTTTTCTCAAAGTTTGCATCAAGTTAGAGAATTAAGAAAACAGTTTTCTGGTTTCCATCAGTTTAAATCCATTCAAATATTTCCTATCAGTTGTCTTCATGAATTTGGCAAAGTTAAAGAATTTATGAAATTATTAAGATTATTTGAGACCTGCTCTTACTATGCCATCCTGACTTGCTTAGAATTTGGCAATCCTCCTGCCTCAGCTTTGAATGGTAGAATTACAGCTGTCAACCACCATGCTTTATTTCTTTCTATAAAATTCTCAAGCAAGAAAATCATCCCCATTTTCAGATAAGCAAGTGAGGTTGTTCATTTCAAATGGAATAGAAAAAAATTGTACATGAGGAATTGAAGTGTAAATTTTCTTAATATTGTAAATTTAAATCACACTGCCTTAGGGAGCCCCCAGAGCGCACCTGGCACCCAAACCCTGCCCCTGTGGAGAACCACTCCCCTTCCACCCCTGGCCCTGATACCTATGGCTGGAGCAGTCTCCCAGCAGATCTGTTCCCCTCTGGAAACTGAGTCCAGAGACACCCTAAGGAGGGCACGGACTGCAGAGCAGCAGGTAGGAGAACCCGCACACACCATCATAGGCCTTAGAACCACAACTGGTAATAGGGAGCCCCCAGAGCACACCTGGCATCCAGACCCTGCCCCTGTGGACAACCACTCCCCTTCTGCCCCTGGCCTGGATACCTGTGGCTGGAGCAATCTCCCAGCCAATCTGCTCCCCTCTGGAAACTGAGTCGGGAGGCACCCTAGGGAGGTCACGGACCTCAGAGCTGCAGAGGTAACCAAGAGAGGTCAAGGACCACAGAGTTGTAGGCATCCTAGAGAGGACATGGCACACAGAGCTGCAGAGCAGGGGACATCATATCCTGAAGCATCCTAGAGGAGCAACTACATTCAGAGCAGCAAACACCTAGCTGGTCTACTACCATGGAGACACCATATCCTGAAATATCCTAGAGGAGCCACTGTACCCAGAGCAGCTAGAGCTCAGGATCATAGAGTCATCCGGACCCCAAGAAGTTCTGACATAACCAAGATAACTGGAAAGGCAGACTCCACTCAGAACCAGTGAGTGCCAGTAGCACTACAGCTGACCAAATGGCGAAAGGCAAGCATAAGAATGTAAACAACAGAAACCAAAGTTACTTGGCATCACCAGAACCCAGTTCCCCCACCATAGCATGGCCTGAACACCACATCACACCAGAAAAGCAGGACTCAGAATTAAAATCACTTCTCATGATAATGATGGAGGACTTTAAAAAGGACATAAACAACACTCTCAAAGAATTTGAGGAGAACAAAGGTAAACAGGTAGAAGCCCTTAAAGAAATGCAAGAAAACACAACCAAACAGGTGAAGGAATTACATAAAACCATCCAGGATCTAAAACTGGAAGTAGAAACAATAAAGAAATCTCAAAGGGAGACTACCCTGGAGATAGAAAACCTAGGAAAAGGAGGAGGAGTCATAGATGCAAGCATCACCAACAGAATACAAGAGATAGTAGAGAGAATCTCATGTGCAGAAGATACCATGGAAAACATAGACACAATGGTCAAAGAAAATGTGAAATGTAAAAAGCTCCTAACACAAAACATCAAGGAAATCCAGGACACAATGAGAAGACCAAACCTAAGGATAATAGGTATAGATGAAGGTGAAGTGAAGACTCCCAAATTAAAGGGCCAGTAAATATCTTCAACAAAATTATAGAGGAAAACTTCCCTAACCTAAAGAAAGAGATGTCCTTAATATACAAGAAGCCTACAGAACCCTAAATAGACTAGACCAAAAAAGAAATACCTCCCATCACATAATAATCAAAACATCAAATACACAAAACAAAGAGAAGATACTAAAAGCAGTAAGGGAAAAAGGCAAAGTAACATATAAAGGCAGACCTATAAGAATTACACCAGATTTCTCACCAGAGACTATAAAAGCAAGAAGATCCTGGACTGATATCATACAGGCCCTAAGAAAACACAAATGCCAGCCCAGACTACTATACCCAGCAAAACTCTCAATCAATATTAATGGAGAAACTAAATTATTCCATGACCAATCCAAATTTACACAATATCTTACCACAAATCCAGCCCTTCAAAAGAAAATTGGTGGAAAACTCCAACACAAAGAGGGAAACTACAACCTAGAAAAAGCAAGAAAGTAATCTTCCAACAACCCTAAAAGAAGGTAGCTATACAAACGTAACTCCACTGCCAATAACAAAAATAACAGGAAACAACATTCATTTTACCTTAATATCTCTTAACATCAATGGACTCTAGTCTCCAATAAAAAGACATAGACTATCAGATTGGATACATAAACAGGACCCAACATTTTGCTGCATACAGGAAACACACCTTTGTGAAAAAGACAGACACTACCTAAGAGTAAAAGGTTGGAAAACAATCTTCCAAGCAAATGGCCACAAGAAACAAGCTAGAGTAGCGATTCTAATATCAAATAAAATTGTTTTTCAACCAAAAGTAATCAAAAAAAATAAAGAAGGACACTTCATAGTCATCAAAGGAAAAATGTACCAAGAGGAACTTGCAATTCTGAACATCTATGCTCCAAATGCAAGGGCACACACATACATAAAAGAAACTTTACTAAAGCTTAAAGCATACATTGTACCTCACACAATAATAGTGGGAGATTTCAACACCCCACTCTCAGCTATGGACAGATTGTGGAAACAGAAACTAAACAGAGACACAATAAAACTAACAGAATTTATGATCCAATTGGACTTAACTGACATCTATAGAACATTTCATCCTAAAACAAAAGAATATACCTTCTTCTCAGCACCTCATGGTACCTTCTCCAAAATATACCATATAATTGGTCACAAAACAGGCCTCAACAGACACAAAAAGATTGAAATAATCCCTTGTACTCTATCAGACCACCATGGACTAAACATGTTGTTTTTGACATGGACAAGAACAATGGAAAGCCCACATACACTTGGATACTGAACAATGCTCTACTCAATGATAACTTGGTCAAGGAAAAAATAAAGAAAAAAGTTAAAGACTTTTTAGATTTAAATGAAAATGAGAACACATCATATCAAAATTTGTGGGACTCCATGAAAGCAGTACTAAGAGGAAAAAATCATAGCTCTAAGTGCTCACCAAAAAAAAAAAATGGAAAGAGCATACATTAATAACCTGACAGCACACCTGAAAGCGTTAGAACAAAAAGAAGCTAATATACCCAGGAGGAGTAGACAGCAGGAAATAATTAAATTCAGGGCTGAAATCAACCAAGTTGAAACAGAAAGAACTATACAAAATATCAAAAAAAACCAGGAGCTGGTTCTTTGAGAAAATCAACAAGATAGACAAACCCTTAGCCAGACTAACCAAAGGGCGCAGAGACAGTACTCAAATTAATAAAATCAGAACTGAAAAGGGAGACATAACAACAGAAACAGAGGAAATTAAAAAAAAAAAGTTGTCAGATCCTACTACAAAGGCCTATACTCAACAAAATTGGAAAATCTGGATGAAATGGACAATTTTCAGGTACCAAAGTTAAACGAGGAGCAGATAAACCATCTAAACAGTCACATAATCCCTAAAGAAATAGAAGCAGTCATTAAATATTTCCCCACCAAAAAAAGTCCAGGGCCAGATGGTTTTAGTGCAGAATTCTATCAGACATTCCAGGAAGACCTAATACCAATTCTCTTCAAACTATTAAGCTACAATTACACTCATACCTAAGCCTCACAAATACCCAACAAAGAAAGAGAACTACAAACCAATCTCTCTTATGAATATTGATGCAAAATACTAAATAAAATTTTTGCAAACCGAATCCAAGAACACATCAAAGCAATCATCCATCATGATCAAGTAGGCTTTATCTGAGGAATGCAGGGATGGTTCAATATTCGGATATCCATCAATGTAAACCACTACATAAATAAACTTAAAGAAAAAAAAAACACATCATCATCTCACTAGCTGCTGAGAAAGCATTTGACAAAATTCAACATCCCTTCATGTTAAAAGTTTTGGAAAGATTAAGGATTCAAGGTCCATACCTAAACATAGTAAAAGCAATATACAGCAAGCCAGTAGCCAACATCAAACAAAATGGAGAGAAACTTGAAGCAATACCACTAAGATCAGGGACTAGACAAAGCTGCACACTCTCACCCTACCTATTCAATATAGTACTGGAAGTCCTAGCTAGAGCAATTAGACAACAAAAGGAAGTCAAAGGGATACAAATAGGAAAGGAAGAAGTCAAAATTTCACTATCTGCAGATTATATGATAGTATACTTAAGTGACCCTAAAACCAGAGAACTCCTAAACCTGATAAACAACTTCAGTAAAGTGGCTGGATATAAAATCAACTCAAACAAATCAGTAGCCTTCCTATACTCAAAAGATAAACAGGTTAAGAAAGAAATTGGGGAAATGACACCCTTCACAATAGTTACAAATAATATAAAATATCTTGGAGTGAATCTAACCAAGCAAGTGAAAGATCTGTATGACAAGAACTTCAAGTCTCTGAATAAAGAAATAGAAGATCTCAGAAGATGGAAAGATTTCCCATGCTCCTGGATTGGATTAATTTAGTAAAAATGGCCATTTTGCCAAAAGCAATCTATAGATTCAATGCAATCCCCATCAAAATTCCAAATCAACTCTTCATAGAGATAGAAAGAGCAATTTGCAAATTTATTTGGAACAACAAAAAAACCAGGATAGCTAGAACTATTCTCAACAACAAAAGAACTTCTGGGGGAATCACCGTCCCTGACCTCAAACTATACTACAGGGCAATAGTAATAAAAACTGCATGGTATTGGTACAGAGACAGGCAGGAAGATCAATGGAATAGAATTGAAGATCCAAAAATGAGCCCACATACCTATGGTCTTTGACAAAGGATCTAAAACCATCCAGTGGAAAAAGGACAGCATTTTCAGCAAATGGTGCTGGTTCAACTGGAGGTCAAAATGTAGAAGGATGCAAATCAATCCATTCATATCTTCTTGTACAAAACTCAAATCCAAGTAATAAAAGACTTTCACTTAAAACCAGATACACTGAAACTAATAGAAGAGAAGGTGGGAAAGACCCTCAAATACCTAGGCACAGGGGAAAAGTTCCTGAACAGAACAACAATGGCTTATGCTCTAAAATCAAGAATTGATAAGTGGGACCTCATAAAATTACAAAGCTTCTGTAAGGCAAAGGACATTGTCAATAAGACAAAATGGCAACCAACAGATTGGGAAAAGATCTTAACCAATCCTACATCCAATAGAGGGCTACTATCTAAGATATACAAAGAACTCAAGAAATTATACTCCAGACAATCATATAACCCTATTTAAAATGGTGTACAGAGCTAAACAAAGAATTCTCAACAGAGGAAACTTGAATGGCTGAGAAGCACCTTAAGAAATGCACAACATCCTTAGTCATCAGGGAAATGCAAATCAAAACAACCCTGAGATACCACCTCACACCAGTCAGAATGGCTAAGATCAAAAACCCAGGTGATAGTAAATGCTAGCAAGGATGCGGAGAAAGAGGAACACTCCTGCATTGTTGGTGGGATTGCAAGCTGGTACAACCACTCTGGAAATCAGTCTGGCGGTTCCTCAGAAAACTGGACATAACATTACCTGAGGATCCAGCTATACCACTCCTGGGCATATACCTAGAAGATGCTCCAACATATAATAAGGACATATGTTCCACTATGTTCATAGCAGCCTTATTTATAATAGCCAGAAGCTGGAAAGAACCAAGATGTCCCTCAAAAGAGGAATGGATACAAAAAATGAGGTACATCTACACAACGGAGTATTACTCAGCTATTAAAAAATAATGAATTCGAGAATTTTTTTAGGTAAATGGATGGATCTAGAAATTATCATCCTGAGTGAGTTAACCCAATTACAAAAGAACACACATGGTATTTACTCACTGTTAAGCGGATGTTAGCCCAAAAGCTTGGAATAGCAAAGACTCAACCACAGACCACAGGAAGCTCATGAAGAAGGAAGACCAAGAGGGGATGCCTCAGTTCTACTTAGTAACAAAAATACTCAAGGGAGCAAATATGAAAACAAATCATGGGACAGAAAGTGAAGGAGGGGCCATCAGGAGGCCATTCCACCTGGGTATTCGTCCCATGTACAGTCACCTAAGCTAGAAACTGATGTGGATGGCTGGAAGTGCATATTGTCAAGAACATGATATAGCTGTCTCCTTAGAGGTCTGCCAAAGACTAACACATTCAGAGGACGATGCTCACAGTGAACCACTGATATGATCAAGGGTTTCCCAATGGAGAACTTATAGAGAAGACTGAAGGAACAGAAAGTTTTTGTGACCCCAGGAGGAAATCAACAATACCAAACAACCAGAGCCCCGCAGGGTCTAAATCACCAGCCTGGGAGCACATAGGGAGGGACCCATAACTCCAGCAGTATATGTAGGGGAGGATGGCCTTGTCAGGCATAGGTGAAAGAGGAGTTTCTTGGTCCCATAACAAAAGGAAAACAGAGTGTGTGTGGGGGGAATGTGAGGGTAGGGAGGGGTTGTGGGGGGTAGGTGTGGGCACTGCCTCATAGAAGCATGAGGAGGGGGGATGGGATAGGAGGTTTCTGGGTGGTGGGAGGAAGTGGGGGTAAGGGGATAAAATCTGAAAGGTAAATATAATAACCAATTTTTAAAAAGATGAAAAAAGGAAAAAAAGAGAAAAAATGAAAAATAGAAGATTTAATAACACAAGGGAAGGATTTAGATTTTTTTTTCTTGATACTAAAACTTGTTCTGAGAATTGTATATTGCAGAATACACAGTCTTGGTGTATCTACTCATCAAGCATACTGAGAAGACCTGCCTAAACCTCGGAAGTCCTGGAATTGCAATTGGATGCAGTGAAGACACAGTGTCAGAGGCTTATCAACTTACTCTTCCCCCCACCCCTCTTCTAATATCTCAACACCTGTAATCAGCTTGAAGAAGTCCATGAAGAGTCAGCGCCCCTATTCCCTGGGCTTGGGGACTAAGGTGGTTAATAGTGGTCTGTCTTTCTAGGGAAAAGTAGTGGTTTTGTTGGAACAGGGAGGATTAGCTAGGACTTATTGCATAGCCATAACCTATTGGTAGAAATCTGTATAATTAATATCAAGATGAAGTTATAATTTCTTAAATGGCACAAAATTTACTTTGATTTCAAATTTAAGGTTTTCATTGGTTTGAGCTTCTTATTGATATAAAAGTGAGATGAATATTGATACTCTCATGGGCATTGTGCCTGTATAACACATTTAGGAATACAAGGCTTAGACCCAGTCCTTATTTAACTTTTTTAACTGATTCGGGATGGTTAGCCCATGAGTTAAGGGACTATAGCAAATTCATGGCTTTGAGTTTATTGTTAGGGTGTTTTCCATACTTTATTTAGAAATAGCTGAGAGGAGTTAACAGACAACAGTCCAGGTTACCTTACATAAATAGTTGGTTTTCAAAACGTCAGAAGTCCATAGAATTGACGTTACAAATATTTCGATATTAATGTTCATTTTGATTAGAGACCTGTCTTCTCCTGACAGCTTCCTGTCGTGGATTCTAAGAAGAAATTGAGCATCCTTGGAGTTACTCCAGTTATGCGGTGACAGCCACTAGGCAGGAATTGCCTCTTTCAGGGGGGAGACAGGGAGGCAGATGTTCATGTATCTCCACCAGTCAAAGATAGTTGTTATATCTAGGTTGGGTAGTGGTTTACACCTCTGATTGAACAATACCAAACTTATAATGCCTATGATTAACATTTTTTAAAAAATGTGTAAATGCAAAAAGGAAAAGGGGGCATGGGATAGGGGTTTTCTAAGGGGGTGGGGGGAATGGGGAAAGGGGATGGCATCTGAAGTGTAAATGAAAGATCTAATAAATAAATAAAAATAAATTTAAAAAAAGAATTGCCTCTTTCATCTACAGATAAATCACTGTCCAGAAAAGGACACACTTGCAGAATAGTTGACTGATTATATCTGCCTAGACAGTGTAATCAGCCCTTAATAATCCTGCATCACTAAGGTCTGTCAGATGATTCTGGGCTAGAAGGCTGAAGATTTGATGCTCCAACATTCAGTAGTATAGGGGCTTTCTAGGTGTTCAGAGGTCTCTATAAATTGGCTAAGTTTTAGAAGCTATGCTTAGTGCTTCCCATAATTTCAGTTAACTCAGTCATTCTGGATTTCTGACAGGGTTGAATACCTATAGTCTCATAGCCAATCCTGGCTATTTACTTTGAGAGAAAAGATCTGAGAGGATGGTTTTCAGCTGACATTCATTCTAAAGCCAAGAAAAAAAAAGCCAGGTTCAAAACTAAGTGTTTTAGTTAGGAGAGATGACAGAGGTTCTGGTTAGTCAACAAAATGATGGACTGGGTATTAGGACTATCTTGTACCTCACTGGTACAATTAGGAATAATTATGCTCTAGTTGTATTTTGAGAGAAAAGTTTTTATTTTAACAGGAAGGGTGATACGTAGGAGGAGCTAAGGGGGAAGGAGTACAGAGAGGAAGAGATGGAGTAAGGAGAGGAGAAGATGAAGGAGAGGAGAAGCTAGGTGATGAGAGAGAGAAAGAGAGAGAAATGAGGGGGCATGGAGGCAGATGTTCACATGTCTCCACCAGTCAAGGATAGTTTATATATCTAGGTTAGGTATTGGGTTACACTTCTGATTGAGCATTACCAAACTTATAAAGCCTTTGATTAACATTTAAAGTCGGGAGCCGACTTTTAGCAGAAAGTGGCTATCAGCTTTGCAGCAATCTGGAGCCATATACCCTGACATGAGACTTGTATTACAATAGCCTACAACAGCTGAGCACACTCTGATAACATCTTGCTTTGGATACCCAGGACTTTCCTTGGGTGTGTGAGATTAAACATGTGTGAGATTGAAGGTGTGTGACTTAAGAGTGTGACCTAGAGATCAGATTTAGAGACCTAAGGGCATGACTTAAAGGTGTGACCTAAAGGCAAGGCTTAGAAGTGAGACATATAAAAGGCGAGGGGCAGACAGGAGAGTTCAGAAGAATTAGGACAGTACAACAGAACAATTTGGAGTAACAGATTCAGACACTAGGAGTAGGAGTAGACATTAGACAGAAGAGAACAGAGGGAGTACAACTAGAAACTAGAAGGAGTATAACTAGAAACTAGGAACTAGGAACTCAAGACTTGGGACTTGGACTAGGAAGAGAGAGTGAAGAATAAACGGGATTGAATCACACTCTGTCTGGTCTCCATTCTTCGAGTCTGTCCTCACTCTCTCTCTTGCTGAATCCTGACCCACAGACCTGAGCAGCAGCTTGGGCCAGGATACAGTGGCTGCCAAGTGTGGAGTGGAGAGGGCCGCAACAAAAATTGTATAAAAGCAAATAGGAAAAGGGAGCATGGGATCGGGGTTTTCTAGGGAGGGGGAATGGGGAAAGGGGATGGCATCTGAAATATAAATAAAATATAAAATAAAAAAGATAGTTATATACATAAAAAAAACCACTGCCTTCATCAGCATCACAACCATTTCTAGGGAATGTGGGTATTTACCCAAGCTTGTCTCGAAGACATGGAGATTCATTATAAACTTACTCTTCTAGAATAATTTAAATTTGGAGTTTCTGGGCATTAATATAAAGACTTAGCTTACCACATTTTGCTGAAAATTCTAAAGTGAAAAGTAACTTAATATTCATTATTGGCTTAAATATCTCATACTGAGATATTTAAAGACACGTGTTTAATATACGCCTAACACTCCACTAAAGAGAAGAGCCTTGATTATAATACATGATTATGAGGATTGTGGTTTCAAACATGATACAATCAAGACAAAAACAGCAGTGTGTAGTTATTACACACTCTCATGCACTTCATTAAGAAGTTATGATTGATACATTCTCTGTGAATGTGCTTCATGGTTCCTAAAATTTAAGTGACATGGTGTCTACGAGGCTAGAAACACCCTTCCATAACACTGAGGGGTCAAACAAAAGCATGTCATTACTGAATACGACTAAAATTTACCTACCAATGTTTAAGCATGTGTCTATTTTTATGTTACAAAAAAATTTCCTTTGTCAAGATTGCATCTCTTAGAACAATCTTCCTCTGAGAAGGTTGTCATCAGGAGTACCCCATTTTAATTAGTAATCTTATAACCCTCTGTCCTTGTCACTTCAGAATCCAACCTTAAAAAGAAAGGAATTAGGAGAATAATACCAATGCAGATATTTTCAAAGAGGCCTTCTTATGAGATGCCTTTGTCTCTGTGGCCTCCTGTTTAAGTGAACTGCTAAAATAGACCACATTACAAGTGCCCTCTCTGGTGTAAAACACATGATCATTATTAGAAGATTTTGATTCCCAAAGAGCACAGACAGTAACTTCACACTTTGAGCTCTCTGGGAGTCTGTTATGTGTGCATTTTAGCCACTTCCATAACTTCTAATAATTAATTCAACATGTTCCAGAATTCTGACAGTGCATTCTCAGGCAGATGAGATAACCTACCTGCGGAATATACAGTCATCTCTATGAACAATTATTGCAAACTGTGATAAATCAATTTAAATATGTTCTTTATTCTTATAGAGCAAAAGCAGTAACAGGTTTGAGTTATATCTTCATTTGAAAATTCACCAGGCTCATTCTTCAAATGTATATCCTTTCAGTTAGATTTCTTGTTCAAAATGTTTGTATTATAAAGCATGCGGTAGTCCAGTAGGACTTGTGCTTTCTCATTTTTTGCTCAGATTGCCAGGTAGGTGAACAACTCACCACGGTTTTTATCTTAAATTTCTTAGATGAATGCTTTGCCATGAAGTAGTATTTGAAATACATCTGTTCACTTATATGTAGGTGTTATATGTCTACACATATGTGCACCTCACATCCATTACCCATGGATATGATGCTATTGCCCATTGTAAATTCCACCTGTGGTTGTTTCATGTCTTTATCATGTGTTAAGATTATGTTCTTATGTACTGCATTTAACTTTGAGGATTCTCAACATTCTACCTAATGTCTGCATGAATCTTAAAAGGTAGAGTTCATTATTTGTAATATAAAGTTTTATAAGTTGTAAGAACTCTCCTGTACCTCACCCATTCCACCTGCTTCAACCCCTCAATCACAACACCAATTACTATTCCTCTGCTTACACTCTGTTGGGTTGACAGTTGTCATAATGACTGCAATAAAGCTGAAATCATATAGCATTCAGCCTTTTTAGATCTGTTTCTCCATTTAGCAGTTTGTTTTTAGGGTGTGTCCAAATTTCTTCAGTCTGATAACTCATTAATTTTAATCACTAAATATTACTGTACTGTATAGAGACATCACATTTTATTATTCACCTTTAAATAGCAATGTTTGACTTCAGATTTTTAACAATTATGCATAAAGCTGCAATAAACATGAAATATAGATTTGGTATGGACCTAGTTTTCAAATAAGTTTGGGAAAGGAACGGGAGAGCTGTGGTGTCTGGCGTGCTGTTTATTTTAGTAATGTAGTAATGTTTAGTAATTTAGTAATGTTTATTTTAGTGTGATGTTTATTTTAGTAAAATAAGTGATATCTTCCACAGATACTATGATTGTAAATTAATAAATTTGCCATTGTGACTGAGCACCTATTGCCTCCATCCTCCCCAGCTAGTGGCACTGTCAGTTTTCATAGAAGAGCCACTTGAGTGGCTATGACCTGGTGTCTTATTATTTTAATTCTGAAGCTTTTTCATATGCCTTTTGATGAACCTTGCGGTGTTCTGAATGAGAATGTCCTCCACAGACTCAGGTATGTGAGCACATGGTCCTCAGTTGGTAGCACTGATGAGGGATGCTCAAGAGGCAGGAAGTGAGGCAATCCTTAAGAATTTATAGTCTCACTTGTTTCTAGTCTGCCTTCTGATTTTTGTTTGCAGCTGAAGTTATGAATGCTCAATACTCTACTCTGGCTACCTTCTGTCTTGTTCTTCTCATCATTTTGGAATGTAACTGTTTGGAGACTTGAGCCCAAATATTATATTTCTCCTGTAAGTTTCTTTAGTCATGGTATTTTATCACAAAGATGGAAACATAACTAATCCAGCCCCCTTTCACATTACTTCAAGTATATCTTATTTAAGATCTATTGGTTACAATGTTTACTTAAGATTTTGGTGTGTCTGACTGTGTGAGTGCTGATGCATTCATATGTACTTCCACATAATACATGGACAGCTGCAAAATCTAGAAGTAAAAATCCAAACCCCTGTAGCTAGAATTACAAAAGACTGTAAGTTGCCGAATATATATGCTAGGCAAATACTCTTATCCCATGAAGATGAGTCATCTCTAGCCCAGTTACTTCTTTTTAAATTGAGATGTTTTCTTATTGTTAAATGTTGAGTTATTCTTTTTCTTATTATTCTTTGATGTATTACATCCTTACCACAGTTTCCCCTCCCTCCTCTCCTTCAGATTCCTCCCTACCACATTTCTTTTCCCCAAGATCCACTCCTCCTCAATATCCTTTCAAAACATGGCAGGGCTCACAGGAGTATCAACTCAATATGGCATATAAAGTTGCAATAAGACTAGATACATACATACCCTTATATTAAGACTGGATGAAGCAAACATTGTTTTAACACAACTTTGGTTTTAGAATGTTTTTTTCCTTTAAACTTTTAGTTTTTTTTCTGACTATTCATTGTCCACAGTTTTGGACACAGTTGTATATATCTACTTTTCATAGAAAGACATAATAAAATATTCTAGTCCTTCTATTTTTACACTCACCTCTCATGTTGTTTCTCTTTCTTCAGATAACTTTTGTTCCTAATCTCATTTACTTGATTTTAGGTGTCTATATAAAATCAAGGAATGACTAATGTGAGAAAATATATGATGTTTGTTCTTATGTGAGTGATTAATGCACTTAATATAATTATCTCCAGTTGCATCCATTTTTCAGCAAGTGATGTAGCTTCATCCTTCTTTATGGCTGAAAAAATGTTGTGTTGTTCATATATAAATACCTTCATTCATTACTGTTTTACTGGATACCTAAGTTGGTTCTACAATTTAAAAATCATAAATAATACTATAATAAACATTTTTGTGAAAGTATATCTGTATTATATTAAGCTGGAGCCTTCTAAGCAATCCCCAGATGTGGTGCAACTGGATCATATGGTAGCTATACTTTTATATTGGATTTTTTCTCCATATTTTTAAATTAATTTTTAAGAATTTCACAATGCATAAAATGGGTTTTGAACAAATCTACCTCCAACTCCTCAGCATCACCTACAGGAATTTTCCATCCCAATTTTATCTGCTATTTTATATCCACCAAATCCAGTAGTGTTGTCAGTATGTGCATGAGTATAAGATCATGCACTGGACAGCCATAATCGGTGTATCCCAAAAGAAAACTGCTACTCTTTCATCTCCAGCATCTAGTAATTGCTTATAATTTCTTAGTTACAAGTGAAACTTCATATCTCCCTCCCTGATCCATGTTGATATTTAGGCTGGCTTGACCAAGTGTGGTTCTTTTTCATGAACTCATAGCAATTGTGAGTTCATATGTCTTCTACTTCTGGCTCTTATAAACTTAGTCTTTCCTTTCCTGATATGATCCCTAGGCCATGGGAAGAGGGATGTGATATAGATACCCTCATTTAGGGCTGAGAATTGCAAAGGCTTTTAGTCCCTATATAGTCATTAGTTTGAGCCTGTACTAATTGTTTTCCACTGGAAACAAGAACTTTTATAGTGAAGCTTTAGCTGCACTAATGTATAGGCATAAAGATAAATGTTTAGAGAACAGTAGGATATTATATCAACTTAGTTATATATTATTAGTAGGCTTTCTCCTGGGATCTATACTCTACCCAACCATGGTTTCTTGACCCAGTTAACAGTACCAGACATGAGTTCATACTTAGAAAATTTCCCTTAAATGTAATCAGAAAGTTTGTTAGGTCCATAGGATGTTTGCTTATAGATACCTAAGAAGAATACTGCTTAAAAAAAAATCACACTTTGTTAAAAGTGTTTATCACAATTTAAAAGTGTATGTATAAAATCATCTACAAATAGAATACATTGATTTTTTTCTTATTTATAAGCCTCTTATGTCTTTTTGATTTCACTGTTATTACTTGGCTTTCAAGCATTATATTGAATAAGAGTCAAGAAATTAGACATCCTTCTCTTATTCTTGAATTTAGTGAAAACGTTTTTAGTTCCCCCCACTAAGTTTAACGGAGGCTATAGGTTTGTCATATATAATTTTACAATTTGAGATTTGTTCCTACTGTTCTAGACTGTTCAGGGACTTTATCATTGTGGGATGTTTACTAACCAAGTGGACAAGAATAGAGAATTGGTACATTAGATTTTAGCATTCTTCTATGAGAGGGTTAGGCTGCTGGTAGTCCTTAGATCCTTTCAAACAGCTGTTTTCTTTTGTTTGTATTTAAAGAATTATTTTTGTTTAATGTGTATGTGTGTGTTTCTGCATACATATATGGACATTGTCTAATTCAAGTTTTCGTTGCTGTGAAGATATGATGAGCAAGGCAACTCTTATAAAAGACAGAATTTTATTCTGGCTGGCTTACAACCTTAGAGTTTCAGTTCATTATCATCAAGATGGTAAGAATAACAGCATCCAGGCAGACATGGTATTGGAGAAGTAGCTGAGAGTTCTAACTCTTGTCTGGGGCAAACAGAGGAAAAAGACTGTTTTCCAATCAACTAGGAGAATGACCACAATGTCCACTCCCACAGTGACACACCATTAAGGCCACATCCACTTTAACAAGGCCACACCTAATATTGACATTCCTTTTGCCAAACATTCAAACAACCACATTCCACTCCCTGGTTTCAGAGACATGTTCAAACACATGATTGTGTGGGGTAATACCTAGATATAGTATAATGAGAAATACATTTAGTCCAACTTCTAAAGAGTCTCTCACAGTCTCAACAATGTTAAATGTCTAAAGTTCAATGTCTCTTCTGAGATTCATGCAATCTCTTCACTGTAATCCCTTAAGAAATCAAAATTAAAAAGCAGATAACATACTACCAACATCCTGCAGGATATGTATTACCATTTCAGAATGTTATAATAAGGAAATATTGGACCAAAGCAAGACAGAAAGGTAGTAGAGCAAACAACAATATCTGCATGTGTAGACATCTGATGTCAAAGTACTCTTTAGATCTCCAACTCTTTTCTGATTTGTTGATTTCTTTCTATTTGCTGATTCTACTCCCTGTTAGCAACGTTCTCAGCAGTTATCCCACAATTCTGGAATGTCTAATATCTTAGGGTTTCCAGGTCAACTTCAATGTTACATCCACTTGTTCCAGTGTCTAGAATCCACATATGATCTTTGGGACTCCTCCAAAAGGCTAGCATCACTCCTCCAGCTCTCCCTATTGTAGCACTCTCCTTTGTTCACTGACTCTATTTTATTGGAGCTACTGGTCTTCACACACTGGGGTTTTTTAGGCTTCAACAGTCTTTTCTAGGCTCACTTCATGATGCTAAGCCTCAAATTCTTTGCATGACACCTTCAGTCCTGGGCCATCAACTGCACCTTTACCAATGGCCTTTCCTGGCCTCTCATAGTCCCAAGCTTCATCTGTTCTCCATGACTCCTTCATGTCTACAAAACCAGTACCATCTGGGTGACTCTTATACTTTCCAAGCAGCAGCATGAAGTACAACCTTGGTTATCTCTGCAACATGGCTCTTTTGTTCTCTCAGAAAGCACTTCACAGATATGACTTCATGATGCTAGCCTCTTGTTAATCACCACTAATTTCTTCTCTCCACCTAACAAGCATCAATTGTCCCAGTAGTCCCTTTTATTCTCAACTCTAAAGCCACAGCCATATGACCAACGCTATCAAGTTCTGCTGCTTATTTGAGCTGAAGCATAGCAGCCTTTTTCTATTACATTACCACTAACTTTCTGTTTTCCAACTCCTTTACTGCCTAAGCTTGGCTATCTTGGAACTTTCTCTGTAGAGAGACCTTGAATGCAGAGATCTGCATGGTTCTGTCTTCTGAATGCTGGTATTAAAGACATGTAACACCATAGCTTGATTTAAGCTTTTTCTTCACCTAGAAATTTCTCTGCCCCTGGCTGGATTTAAATTCAGGCACTTGTCTCCTGGGATTAAGTGTATATACAACTATCTCTGGGCCCAAGCTCTTCTTGGCCACTATTCCTCAAAATACAGTTCAAAATTGCACATCATACCAGGTCAAGATCGGGGTCAGAAGCCTTTTTCTTCTAAACTCAAGATCTGGATCACAGGTGTATCCTCCATCTGAGCTGTAGATCATTCTAGATGTAGACAATTTGACAACCAGAAATCACCATCCCAGACATAATGTGTGTATTGCCCTCAGAGGAATTGTAGATGCTTGTAAAATAGATGCAATTATCTAAACTTGGGTGCTCTTCTAGAGAAGTATATGTTTTTAACCTCTAAGCCACTTCTCTAACCTCCAATTCTTTTACTTATTTAGTTATTTACTTACTTATTTGCTCATTTTTGATTTAGGCCCTCATGTGGTTAAAGCTGTTTGTGAACTCAGCATATACCTCAGGATGACTTAGATCTCCTAATGTTTCTTCTTTTAATTGCCAATTATACAGATTAAAGACATGTTTCCATACTCAACATTTTTTCCTGTTTTATAGTTATCCTGCCACTTTTTCTGCTATTTCTCTATATAATTTTGTTCAAAAAATGATTGTTGTTTATTCTTATCATTTGAGTATTTTTAGTTTTATGATCCAAACATACGCAAATGTATTTTATATCAATAAGGCTTTAAATTTCTGTTGCAGTTTGCATTTGGATCAGGTAAGACAATATATTTTTGAAGAAATAGCCATTTGCTCATTAATTCAATTTTTCACCAGTCTAGTACTTAGTATATATGAAGTATGATTAAGAATTTTCTATAAAATAGAAATATTAATATCTTTCAAGTTTTATTAGTGATTTTTTCCCTTCAAGAATGGTATCTAGGGATGGCAAGATTGTTCAGTGGGTAAGGGTTCTTCCTGACAATTTTAACAATCTAAGTTCAGTCTTGCGATATACATGATAGAAAGGCAGGACCAAATCCTCTATGTTACCCACTGAAATCCATATAGATGCACCCACCCAACCACACAGAAATAAATGTAATACATTTAAACAAAAGAAATTTTATCTATAGTGAAAGACTGTGAAATCTATTTCTTGAGATATAAATTCATATTTCTTTTGAACAATGTACTATAGTTCTGGAGCCAACCTAGGTATCCAATAGCAGAAGGATGAATAAAGAAATTGTGCCTCCTATACGAATGAACAATTTTCATCCATAGAAAAGAATAAAATCAACACCTATGAAAAACCAAGTAGGCTGGCCACAAACTTTCTATTATCTCTTTGTTCCCTGATGCATACATCTTGTGTATATTCCACAGTTCTCCCATTTCTAACCTTTCTCCTGTAACCTATTGCTATGATCCAGAACCCAACACCAACAGGCACATCCTGCTAAAACAAGAGCTGCTTCTCCTAGAGGAAAAGGTAGACTGAAAGTGGACCTACACTTCTACTGCTTCTGAAATCAAATCTCCCCAGTCTATTCCCAAGCTTTGTAGGAGGAAACCTGCTATGGTCACTTTTGATTTCTGAACCCATCTCTGAGAGATCACAAAGGCCTTATCCTCCAATCTTCCTGCCCACAACTAACCCCAGTACCTCAATAGGCATTACCTGTGAACATACCAGCTGAGAAAGCCAAAAAGCAGGCAACACACAAGCAACCAAAACCCAGAGGGGAAACAGAAACCAAAGAACAAAACAGCCACCCTACCAAAAATAAATAAATAAATAAATCCAGAAATTACATCTAGACCTATAATTATTCCAAACCCAGATGCCTAGTGTAAATACACAATCAATAACAGACAGGCAATATGTGCCCACTTGAACACAGCTATCTTTCAGCAACAGGTCCTGAATATTCCAAAGTTGTTGAAACACAAGTAAAAGACTGTACGAAGATGATGGAGGTCCTCAAAAAGGAAGTGAATTAATGCCTTAATAAAGAAACCCAAAACCAACCAACAAACCAATGAGACCTCACAAACTCACAGTTGAAAGAAAAAAGTAAATAAAATTGTTCAAGACCTAAAAATACAAATAGAATCAAAATGAAAAAAAAAAAATTCTAGGGGAGGGTTTTTCTTTTCTGAGGAAAAACGGAGAATAAATGGAGAGCAAGCTAGCCTAAAGAAGGAGATGCTTATAAAAGTCCAAGAAGCATAACAATACCAAGTAGATTGGATAAGAAAAGAAAGTAAACTTGCCATATAATAATTAAAACACTAAACAAATATCACAACAACAAAAGAATATTAAAAGCCACAAAGAAAAATCACCGAGTAAAATAAAGTTAGATCTACTAGAATTATACCTGACTTCTCAATACAGATTCAGAAAACCATAAGGGCCTGTAGAGATGCACTACAGATTCTAAGAGGTCACAGATGCTATCCCAGACTTCTACACACTACAAAACTTTCAAGCAACGTAGATGAAAATAAATAAGATATTTCATGATAGACTTGAGTTTAAACAATATTTATTTATAAATCTAACCCTATAGAACCTACATGGTTATCTAATCCTATGTAGAAGGTGCTAGAAAAGAATTCCAGTCTAAAGAGGTTAACTATACCCATCAAACCACAGGAAATAAAGAGTCTCACACAGGCAAATTCAAAAAGGGGAAACACAAGTGTGTGTGTGCACACACAAACACCACTACCACCATCACCACCACCAACAACAAACTAACAGTATTTGGTTATTAAGATCTCTCAACACCAATGGTCTGAATTCTCTAATATAAAAAAAGATACAGACTAACAGAATAGAAGAAAAAATACGATTCATTGTTCTGCTGCATCCAATAAACACACCTCAACATCAAGGATAGATATTACCTCAAATTAAAGGGTTAGAAAAAGATATTCCAAGTAAATGTACCTAAGAAGCAAACAAGTGTAATCACTTTAGTATTTAGCAAAATAGACTTGAAAACAAAACTAATCAAGAGATAAAGAAGGTCACTACATATCTAGCATCCATCAAGATGGCATTTCAGTTCTTGACAACTATGTTCCAATTACAAGGGCACCCAAAGGAGTGCAGTGAGGTGGAACTACAATCAGAATGTATTGTATGAGCAACAAATATAATTTCAATAATAAAGAATGCTTTAATAAAAAGAAGAAAATCACATTATTCATTTGAAAGTGGACAACACTGGAGATAATATTAAGTAAATAAGCTGGTAACAAAAAGAAAAATATCATGCTTTCTTTCATTTGCCATTACTATCTTTTATATAGATACATAAATTGTGTATCTATATAATACATAATTTAATATGGAAAGAAAGTTTAAGTAAAATTGTCTAGGCAGACAGAGGAGACTAGTTTTGAGAAGATGGGGAGAAAAGAGACTAGGGTGTATGAGGGGGAATAGGTTCAATATGTAAAATACATATATCTAAAAATTTAAAGATATTTATTTCTTGATTACTTCATATAAGTACAAATTATTATACAGTTAATCAATTTATCCTAAAGCTTATATTATGCTTTGCATACTTGATGCATATTCCAACAGAAACACTGACTGTTTGAAACTGAAAACAAATATTAAACAAAACTGAGCGTCTAGATTTAAATACATTAATGGTCTTTTAGAAATTTCTTTTGCTGCCTCAGAAAGGGCCTCACTGAATTGTGCAGCTTGGCTCCATCTGGGATAATGATGATCAAATATGGTGTTTAAAGTGTCTAATTTTACCCAATGAAACTTTAAGAATCTTAAGTAGCTGCTCACTAATGAGCCTGTATAACATCTTTAACAACTTGCTTGGTTTAGTCTCTTAAGCGGTGACAGTTTATATTTTCAAAAGAGTCAAAAACATGTTGTTGTTTTTTTTTTTTTTAATTTTCTTATGGGAACTTTAAACAATTTGGAATTAAAACCTTACGGATCCTGATTATCGAATCTAAAATATTTGTAAAGCATATATTCATAAGAGAGTACATACATTCTGTAAACCTCATATTAAAAATATATTGAATTTGTCCTTCATTTTAGAAAAAAAAAAAAACGGAGTTCTTTCAACTTATACTTACTCAATTCAAACTGAGGAGAAGGGATATTTACAGTAATTGGAAGCAACAACTCAGGCTACTATCTCTTACATAGTCCAAAGAAAGCTATATTTTCAGAAAGTCATTTATTTATTTGCTTGAGACAGCTGGCCTCTGACATGTGATCCTTGCATCTCTATAATGCTGGGATTATGACTGTGTGCTTTCACATCTGGCCTCTGAAATTCTCTCTCACCTATGACATAAATTCACTCAAAGTTCTTTCTCTCTTCTACTTTAATGCAGAAAGTGTATCAGAAAGTACAAATGTCAGGACTGTTATTCATAATACTAAGGAGATGTGCAAAACACTCCAAGAAGAAGAGACATGAAATGCAAAAGTGAGAGTAGCAGAATGCCTTAGCAGCTCTCAGGGCTGGTTTGTTGACACAACTATCATGACTTTAATAGAAATGTTATCAGGAGCATACTCCCATCATGGATGCAAGTTCAAGTGTCACTTTATAGATGTAAACAATCTTGACAACTCAGATCTGGCCACATACATTCCACCATTCCAAGGAGAAAAAGAAGAAAAAAATATATATATATGGAAAGTTGATAAAAATCTATTAACTTCTTTTTATTTTTAGCTCTCCTCATCTGTTTACTCAGAAACAAACAGCAGAGAAAATCTCCTTTTTTTTTTTTTTTTCTAAATCACTTAAGTTAGGTGAGCTCACCTGCTCTCTGGGTACCAGTAAATACACAGAATATTGTGTCAGTCAGTCAGTCAGTCAGTTGCATTTCTTTTGAGACAAGTTAATGATACAATTTCAATGGGAATACTATGCAAAGGGTCTTTAGTTCTTGTGATGGATGTAAATCAAAAACTATTTGAGAATTCATGTGACCTAGAGGGCATAACATATAAGTGAATTTATTCTTGAATTGGCCATGTTACTTTCATGTAAAGGAGTTTATCCACTGTCAGGTGACTTTCTCTAATTCAGTCACTGGTTTCTGTTACAGTAGTACAAAATACAGGAGACTGGAGACACCTAATGTGAAGTTGTTTTTCATTCTTTTTAACGTAATAGTCAAGCTAAAGTTTAAGAATTGAAAGTTCTCTTTTTCTGGTTCCCTTCTGCTGTTATTTTGTTTTGATGTCATAAAAATGAATGTTCAACCTCATGGGAAAAGCATCTCAAATGTTCTTTAGAAACAGCTGAGAGTGGAGCTGGTAGAAGGATAATTATGTACAACATAGTAATGAAACCAAAGACACACACTGAAATTGCTGACAATATGAAGAAGTCATAATTTCAGCTTGTTATGCACACTCTCACCTTAAGAAAGATGAATCTAAAACCCTTACAACTTGCAGCATCCTGGTTATGAGAACTGAGGTATCCACAGCTAAATTATGCTTCTTTTAATGAAACTGAAACTCATTCTAGCAGATGAAGACAACTGTGTGAACGTTCTTTCTGTGAAGTGCTAATCAAAACAGACACGTTCTGTGAACCTTATTTCTAAATTTCAATACCTCTTTTTACATTTCCTTTGAGATCTTTGCCATAAAATAGAGATTTGATTTGTAGTGTGTGTGTGTGTGTGTGTGTGTGTGTGTGTGTGTGTGTGTGCTTCCAAGGTTTTATTCTCACGGGAATTACCTTCAGGGTTTTAAAATTCAATGCTTAGAAATTTAATCTTCTTTAATTTCCCACCATGTGCTAAATGTAATCCCAGACCATAAAGTTCATGCCAAGAAGGGTCTTGGGAGATTCTCCCATGCATATACCCGTGAACTTGCCTTGTCAACGCCAACCCAAAGCATTAAAGATCATCAAAGGATCAGACAGATTTGCTTTACTAATTTATGGCCAATATTTTTTTCTTAGTAATTTAAAGATAATACATTAGATGATATCAAATGCAAACATTAAAATATCATGATAATATCTGTATGTCTTGGACAATGTATGGCATAACACAGGAAAAACTTACCACTTTTCTAAATGACATTCTGGGGAGGTTTAAGGTGGCAGAACTTACCTGGAAGAGAAAAAACAAGAAAAGGTTAATACAACTAACTAAAAATGAATTTTAATTGTATTGAAGTACCAAAAAACACCACATTGTTTTATTTGTCTACTAAAAGACAAAAATCTGAAACGAACTAGTATTAGTGGATACTTTAGTTATGGTCTAAGATGAGAAAATATCAGCCCACCATATCTACATAGCAGTGAATAAGAGGATAGAACAAAAACAAATATCTTTTAGCTCTTCCCACTTTTTTCAACACAAGAAGAAAATGTATAAGGAATAGGAACTTATGTCATGTAGCATGCATTAAAACAGTAGTACATATGTGTACAAAACCTCAATAAAGTTGAAATTGAGACTTTTTATAACTTCTAAGAAAAAGGTATAATTTATAAGCATCAATAAAGAAACATGTATTTTCAATTGTATTAGGATGGAATCCTAAACATGTTGTAGACCCTTTTGGAAGTTTCTAGCTAACATAACTGTGCTGTGTGTGATCATCAGAAACACCTATAAGAATTCAATGAAGTTGCACTCATCCTCCATCTTGTTTCTTTTTATGCAAGTTTGACCCTTTCTACATATTTTTTATCCAGGATGCAAAAGAGGCTTGAGAAGCCCTGAGTTGGTAATTTTTGTAGTTTTAATTTATTATCTCTTAGTCCCTGAGAAGTATAAAATGTAAACATTTTCACATTCATGACTTTGAACATACTGAGGCACTGAGCATTGTCAGGGTTATCAGTTACCAAACGCTTTTTTAAAAAAAACCAAGATTTAAGTTCTAATAATAGGAGCTTGGAGCAGCCACTCCAGAAATTCTTTGCTATGCCTGCAGCTTCATCTTGGTAGCTTCTTCCCACTGGCATAGGGAAGATACTCACTCTTCTTAAAATGTATGCAGGGAACAAATGACTCCTTTCATCTCTTAAGACAGAACAGAACACATGGCCAGTTTGTGAAAGATTTTCTTCTAATTATGGCTAGAATCCTCTTGCCTACTACACAGTTGCTACTAGTTCTGTCTTCTGTCCTATGATTTGTAGAGTTATTCTAAGATTATGTTGCCATTCATTATGTTTATATTGCATCTCTATTTTCTCTTGTTTGTAATCTCATCCTACCCTCCTCTGTCCCATTATGAAAACAAGTGAGAGATGAATAGAAAATACAGTCAGAAAGATAAAAAGATCCTTCTTTTTTCTATAAATTGACCTTGGATCTAAATGGTGTGCCTGTATCATAGCAGGGACTATCAACATAGTACCGATGAGTGATGTTAAAGTGTCTCCCCTTCAGTGCATCACTCCTTCAACTGGAGTTCAGTGTGTTGAAAAATTGGGTTGCCACACAGCATTCTAAACCTCCAAATGATATGTACACTTGTATACTAATGCACAGCTTTAGTCCAACTGACCACAGAATGCTCTATGTTTAAGCATGTGGCAGAAGTGGGATAGTATTCAGGCATTTGAAATCCTAATTTGATCATTAAAAACACATGGAGAGAACTTTTGTTTTCATCTTGTATACTTTTTTATAACAGTAGTTTTCATGAATGTCTTTAAATGTATTTCAGTGTATTGTTCTTTATTAATTTCTTTAGGCCAGCATAAATCGTGACTGTCCTCTATGATCAGTATGCAGGGTAAGCCCTCAGTCTCCCTGACCAAAAGAGTGAAGACAAAAATCTCTGATGTCATTAAGTAGCGCTTGCATGGCACTGGGTATCATTTTTGCCAGTGAGTGACGTGGCAGTGCCCTACGCCAGTTCTATTCCTGTGATTATCTCACTATGAGACTTCTAACCGATGACACTTTGTTCTCTGTGTAAAATGCTGAGAGTCCATTGTATTACTGACAGCATCATGCAGTTTTTCTGTCAGCAAGTGCATCACCTGCTGGGAAATGGCTAGCTCATAAGCAGAAGCCTAACTCAGAGCCATGGGTAGCGATTTCCATTTCAGTTCATACAAATGAAGTTATTTATTTACTTTTTTGTCTGTGTAACCTGATTCTTAAAGGCAATGGTTGTTTAAATATTACCTCAGCTTTGGGGAAAATATTTCTTTGCTTACTGGCTCACGTATTTGTTTTAGACGACAGGTGTGTATGAAGACCATGTTGCCCTTCCTAACTATTTTAAAAGCACATAATATAGTATGTTTATTTTTATCTGTAGAGTAATTCAATCCTTAGGTATCCTAGGCCAGTCATGGTGGGTTTATTTTCATGCTATTATAAAAACAGTTGGTAATAATTAGTATAGAAGTCAAAACATACTTTTTCCAGTTGATAATTTTATGATAGAATTTTTTTCTCATTGGCTTCTATCTTCATTTTTTACATTTTAGTACACAAAATTAAGCATGTAGTCCATCACAGTGCACAGTATACTAATCATCACAAGTGACCAATTGCTTAAGAGTGGACACTTCCATTGCTCATTAATTCCCTAATTAATCGACACAAACCAGTGTTAATGTTATTTAAAGAATAGTGTCAGTCTCGGGGTTTATTTGGGCTTGCCTTAGGGGATTAATTAAGCACAGAGCTGGAACTGCATTTGATATCTAGTTTCTCCTGGCACCAGTCAGGCTCCTGCCTGGCTGTGTATGTGTCTCCACTGTCCATGAGACACAGGGAAGAAGCATAGATCTCCAGAGAGATGACATTCCTTCTCATGCCACTAATGGCTCCTTGCCATCCACTTGCTGAGGAGAAATCTCAGCCTTGTAGATTTTAATACTTCTGTCAATGCTCCTGTCTCTAGATCCTTCCATCCCCACAGGTCAAATTACACACTCAGAAAACCTTTGTCTTATATCCCTTTTCCCCCTTCAAATTTTCAATGTTATACTGTTTCTATTCAGAATTTTGTGTCCCTCTGATTTCATTTGAATTCAGCTCTTACCCTCTCCCAAAGTACATCATGCCGTGGTCATGTTACAGTCATCTTGATCAGGCCACTGTGAAGATCCATTAGGGAAAACTATTTTGTTGTCATGACCAGAGATCTAACTTTTCAAACTACCCAAAATATAAAAGAATAAATGCAGTTAGGCTAGTCAACCACTTAGCCAAGGAGCCAACCTCAAGAAGGCAAGTTCACTTTAAGCCATGCTAAGAGATAGGAATAGCTATCCCTTTTAGATAAGAACTTTTTCTTCCAGAACCTCCACCCCATAGCTTTATAAGTCTACCTGATTTTCAGAATGGCTTCAAATAGCATAACTTTCCTTTTTTATGTCTATCTCTGTCATGACCCTCTTTCCCTAATGTGTCAGGCTTCCTTACTTTTTCTCTAAGGTTCCTCCTCTTCTGTTATGACCATGTAGTAACTCATCCACCATATGAGTAACTTCTATGACTAACTCTAATGAGGTGACTTCTCTAGTTCTCGTCTATCTCCCTCCTTTAGGCAGTAGTCTCAATTTACAGCCATAGTGTATCTCCTTTGCAGGTTTTTCTATAAAACTTTAAGAAAACTGTCCTAGAATTTTTTTTAGTCCTTTCTTAAACTTTGCTCTTTAATAACAGTAAGAACTTCAAGAGGGTCCTGGGATTTGCTCTTAATAGCCAGATCCTAATATATACTTGCTACCACATCCCTGACACTCTCAGGAATTCAGCTTCACTTTTTGTTTCTTGTCTTACTTTCCCTCTCAACCTACCTGCAATTCTAACCACATCTCCTTTTAATGTCTGCCCTTTTTTATTTACACTCTCTTATGAATCTCAAAACTCAGATATTCAGAGTTTTTCCAAGTTAGTCTTTTTTCTTTGCTCTCTATTTCCCATTGATATGGTAAATTTAAGTTAACAATTGCATATTTTTTAGCCCCGTTAAGGATCAAATTCAAGTTCTCATGCAAGTGAAGCACAAGCTCTATCACTGAGCTATCCCTAAAGCTTTTGACATTCTCACTTCTTAAAAATCACTAGGAACTACTATCTTCAACATCTAGAACATTGCCTATTACATGGGCAAGTTTAGTATGTGTGGGCACAGTTGAATCTAAGTTAATCCCCAGTGGATTTCTTATTCTCTAGACCAAAAGTCACATTACAGCAATAGTATTTAACATTGTTATATAGCTCAGTTACTGGTATGGAATTACTGGGAGATGATTGGATCGCTGAAAAGGAAAAGAAGTAGTTCCTGATAGGACAATCTCCTTCATATTGTACTTTAATTAACATCTGTTGTTTTGACATCTATAACCTGTGAGGACGATGTCCATGCTAATTCTGATTTCCTACTAGGAGATGATGGAATAGAGGTGATTCCTGTTTGTCTTGCTGTTTCTACCTTCATGCCATAATTCTAAGAGTATCTATTAACAATATACACTTCCCCAACAAAATATTTTTTCAATTATGCACTTCTCAGCATATCAGAAGGACATGTAAGGGCACTTTTCTCAAAGACACTGGCATCTTCTCACAAGATGAATTAAGTGGACTTCACCCAGTCTTGATTCTCTTTGACAATACTGAACTGGTATCACCCTTCCTTCCTGAAACTCCTTTAATAAAATCAGTGCCATTATACTGTTTTTTATACCCTTTGTGTCATCCTGGCCATTTTTAATCTATTTCTTTCAGTGGATTGTCTCTCATTATGCATTTTAATGGTGGACTGATGCCCAGAGCTCTTGCCTATACCTGATGCTCTTTTCACATTTCTCTTTTGTTCAGATGTCCACTCCCTGAACCTGGCAATGGCTTTTATGCATTCAGTGATTCAAGAACTACTAAATTTTAATTATGATGGAATAAGTACATTTAATTCAGTATCCTAAATTCCACAGAGTCTAGCAAAGCACCTCAGATACATAGAATATATATTTATACATATATAAATATATTTGTATACATTTATATACAAAGAGAATGAACAGTTTTTTTTCTTTGACCTAATACTATCAAATACTCAAAGCATCTCAGGATGTCAAATGCTAAACTACAGCCTAGAAGTGTATGTTTTATGTGAAATTAGCTCAGTTGGTTTATATTGTTCTTCTTCGAGAAATATTTTTGACAAAATAAAATGTTATAAGTTAAAAACTACTATTCCTTGGTTTGTTTGTATTTCTTTTGAATGGTCCACTTTACATTTTTGTTTTCTTAATTCCATGTTGAAACTCCATCTACATAGTGGTGAGTGCCGCCTAAAAGGACCAAAGCTCTACATAGACAATTATACGGAGCTATGGATGTCAGAGTCCCAATGGAGAGAAAGAGAAAAATGAGATAATTTTCCTAAAGACCCCTATAGCATAAATATTGGGCTACCTTTTTCTTTTTCCCAGCTGCTAATGTACATAGACTTCTACTGCTTATAAATTGAGATAGAAAATCTATCTACACTAGCTACACAGAAAGAAGGCGAGAAAGTATGGTCAATTTCATTTCATTTCTATTTTATTTTAATGCCCCAGGCTTGAAGTGTCTTTCTAGGGAATATGATGTCATCCCTTTGATTAGCCCTATCTCTATCCAATCAGTATGTAGAAATCACTGCCTAAATGGAACGAATCACAATATTCTCATTTAAAATACCTAACCATGTTTCCCCACACATAGCAAAGTAAAAAGGATTTCATGAAATTGCTATCAAGTGTCTTAAAATATGGTGGAGTGTTCAGGCATAGCCACATACTTAGTAATTAGTAATTATGATGGGATACACTAATATTTTACTTAAATATTAATAGAAAAACATAGCATCCAAGGCTGAAGGTTTAAAAGAGGGTGACATTCATGTAGAATTTTTGACAATCTAATTTTCAAAATATTCTGATGTCACAGAAAAGGTGTGTCGCACATACAATTGTAAGTTGATCTCATATTCACATAGAGTGTGGAACAGCGTGTTAATTTGCCAAATATTTAGTGTCTGGTTTTTATTTATTCTTCACTTCACAAGAAGATGTCTTTGTTCCCTCTATAGAAGTCCTCATATTGACACAATTGTTGATAGTATATATCACATGAATTTAGCATTCTTACCTCATAACAATACCCACAATTTTCTGGAGTCATTAATTCTTATACTCTTAAAAAAAAACTAAAGTGATATTAAGAAGGTTAAGTAATTTCTATAAAGTCAAATGTTGGTTTTGTTTGTTTGTTTTTGCATTCAAGAAATCATGTTTTATGAACAAAGAATCATTCCAGGGCTCTTGTTCAGTTATAACTTGTATCTTGAACATTTACAAATGTTCATATACTGGAGGGTTGGTCATCAGCCCGATATTTCTGAAAAGGGGTTGAAATTTAAAGACATGTGGCTCAATGGAAGGAATTTGTTTTGTTTTGTTTTGTTTTGTTTTGTTTTGTTTTGTTTTGTTTTTTGAGATTCTATCCTTAAAGGATGTTGGGACTGCAACTCTTCTTCTACCTAGGCTTTCTGGATACCAAAATTAGGAACAGCTACATATCGCCACTGCTCTGTCATAGATCTAAAAGCAATGTATCCATCTAACAATGGACTTAAATGTTTGAAATGTTGGGCCAAAATAAAACTTTATCTTTCATAACTTTAGCCTCTCTTAAGTACTTCTTATCATTATGTAAAGGTTACTAATTTGTATTATGATTCTTCAGAATTGGTCAGGTTTCTGAAAGTGTAAAGTTCATGAAGGTCGGGGTAAACTCAAGTGAATACATATATACCTTGTAATACTGCATGTACATATATATCTACATTGCAATATTGTACTATCATATGTACATGGGGAAAAACGGTTTTAACAGTAAACTGTAGTGTAAACATGCCGGTATGTTCTTTGAAATTGTCATTGACTTTTGGTACTAATGCATGAATAAACTAAACTTAATCGCTATGATTTATAAATAAATAACAAGATTACATGCTAATAAAGAAAAAGAAATGTACAAGAAAACATTGAACATCTTACCAATTTAAAAACAATTAAAAGCATAACCATTTCCTTAATTTATGCACGTCCATGAATTTTTGGTCCATACTCTAAGCTTAGGGGAGAAGAGGACTATCAGTAAAATGTATCTGTGAGCACCCAGCAAAGAACAGATCTAGCAGTTCATAGATTATTTCTATTCCCTAGTTAAACAATTATTTGTTGAAGGCCTATTATATGTTTGCCACAAATAATAGAATGCTAATGACTAGGACAGAAATATATGTGTGTGTTGAAATCAATGCAAATGGAGACATCAACCAGAGCAAGACAGGTATATGATTTATCACATGAATTTGTACTGGATCTGACAGTTCTGTAAGTACTGATAATCTGGCTGTGTAAATAAGGATGAGTACTGGGAGAAATCACATTTAGATCTAAGAAATCAACAAGTTTAAACCAAGAATCTGAGTGGTTTTTGGAGCTAGATACAACAAAGAGAAAATAAATGATAGGTATTTCAAAGGAGATTTTTAGAGATGAGGGATTGAACAGTTTGGCAAATGAGGAGAAGCCAAGGAAGAAACTATAGGTTTATGTTCATATCCTTGAAATGATGTCACAATAGTCCATGCAGCATTCATGTTCCACCCAAAGTCACTTGATAGTCAAACTATACTGAGGCACCCTGGGAAACTTCTGGGATTTGATATCTCGCTCTTCCAAACTCTCTCCCTCTCTCTAGTCTCTCTCTCTCTCTCTCTCTCTCTCTCTCTCTCTCTCTCTCTCTCTCTCTCTCTCTCTCTTTCTGTGCCAAAATTATTGTAATTTAGAATACCAAATCATGGAGAAAATTGCTTAGTGAGCATTGCTAGAGGAACTTTGCAAAATATGTTAATTATTCAATGAGTAGAGAATATTGAAAAAGATAAAAAAAAGAGACATCCGGCCTTCTGTTAACTGTGCCTTTCTTAATCTCTAAGGTCCATTTCTCTTATATCTATATAATTTAGCAAGTGGTTTTCTGAGCAGATGTGTTGGACAAACCATTTATTTAAACATCTGATAAAACCTCAATTATATTTCCTTCCTAATCCTATGTCATTAGAAGCAAAATGGTATATTTGGAAACCATTGAGATATGAACACTATAACCTTTCTGTCAGACCTGCTGGATTCTCTTTCTTTCTTTTGCACTCATTTAAGTCACTGTAGCCAATTATGGTGAGATATGATTTCTGGCAAGGCAAACTAGCTATGTCAAGCAGAGGGGTTCACAATAGCCTGACTGGAGGTCCTCACAACCGCTAATATTTTTATTTTTTGGCAGGGTCATTATGACGATAATAACTGGGAACAAATATCACCATTCAGTGAAGAGAAAAGCAAACTAAATCAAGATGGCAAACTCCTACCATCTAACATTTAGATAAACCCACAATTGTAACACAGATATGAAAGGGAAAACCTACATAATTTAAAGTTCAGGTTAATCTTGAAATTGGTGAGGATACTTCAAGATTGAAACAAGCTAACTGTGTTTGAACTTACTGACTCAGATCCAGTCTTTCTCTGGACTCTAAACAAAGCTTGTATTATGCAAATGTTAATGTGTTAGTTAGTGAGTGATACAGTTCCTAGTTGTTAGTGTGGTTTAGTATGAAGTGTATTATCTTGGATATAGAGAATCTTTTATTTGTATTTTGAATCTGTAACTATCAATGCGCCATATGCCCTCCTTTTCTTGTTCTGCCATTGGATTTTTTTACCCATGTTTCTTCGTTTGGCCTCAGTGTTTGCATCAAAGGTAGTGGGGAAAGCCTTTGCTATATCTTCAACATCTGATGGTTCTTACAAATCAACTTTTTCATTTTTAAGGATCTCATTTCTGATACCTGTGCAACCGATATCATAAGCCAAAAGGATTCCTCAAACATTGTTCTTCACATGAGCCACTGGCAGCTGAGGGTTTTCAGTGATGTAACAGAAGTAGGCTTGTATCTTCTTGTCAAAAGGGAGACTAAATTTTCATCTCATCTTTCAGCGAACTGAGGCTAACTTAAGGGTAAATAAATGCATAAAAGGATGTAGATCCTATTCATTGATGGCTGGCATGCAGAGCTTCATAGTAGAAGGGAAGAAATAACTGGGGAACATCCCGGCCATTTAAGGCCTGATAAGTAAGTCTGATAGCCAACACCATGTAAATCTTATTAGAAGGAAGAAAATCCTCATCAACAAACAGTGATAAGGATCATGATATTCTGATAATACTTGTAAGCTTTCCCAACAGAGACCCTGCCTCCACACTAGCACACAGAGCAGGGCACAAGAACTTGGTTTATGTCAAAGATAATCATAACCAAAACAATAGGAAGAACTGAAGGAGAAACAAAATTATTAGTCATGAGCTCATTTTGCATGAGATCTCAGAACTGTCTCTAGTTAGCTTAATGTACAGTTTATCTCGATCGTAAGCTGCCTTGTTAGCTGCTAGTCTGGCATTTTACAGGGACTGGCAATGCTTGTGTGTGGAGAGAAGAGAATGCTGTCCCTTATATCATTACTAATGACTCTACAAATGTTGAAAAATGTATTACCATATGTGTAAGCCAAGGTCTGCATTGTTCCATTGCTGTCTTTGTTCAAGGAGAGACCTTGGTCTGTGAACATTTTGCAGTGTTCTCCTTCTTTGCTGCAGGTAAATAAACCCATCTTCTTCACTGTTGAATCTCCTGGTTCTTTTATGGCCTTGACATTCAGCTTGTTGTATTGGTTGACACCTCCACTTTGTATTACATATGTATAACTAGCCTTTACTCAACATCTACTCAAGGCTCCTTGACTTACAATGAAGCTATGGCTTGATAAATGCATTGTCATTAGTAAGATCATAAAGCATACTTATATTCAGTATATCTAGCTTATCATCTAATTCTGAGGCACAGACCACTATAGATATCAGTGTTTGGTCCTCCTGATGGTATTGCTGTCACTGACAAGGTGCTATTGATAGCTGCTTCTTAAACTCCCAGTATTATGATCAACTGCTGTGTATTGTCTCAGATAGGACTAAGAAAAAAAAGAATCAAGTAGCATGGTACAGTTGATTTGAATGTCCATTGATTTTGTATCAATGTAAGTAGAATCACCATAGATTGGAGACATTTGTATTTACTGATATCATACAGTCCGAATACGTCCAGGCATTGTTATACAAAATCATCTATGCACTGTGGATTTTGCTGTCTCAAGTCCAGAGCTACAGTGCTTTTAAAAAATACACCTCTAAGAGTAAAAGTATTTCTTGTTGTGTTTGTGTATATGTATGAATATACATGTATGCTGCATGAAATATGTATGCAAATGAAATAAAGGGGGGCTTCTTGTTCATATAATGATCCTGTGTGTAAACTTCACTAAGGAAAATATGTTTATTGTCAAGAAAACATAAATGCTAATATTGGTTAGTAAATAAACATACATTTCAATACTGATATCTACTTCAAGTGCATAAAAAGGTTCAGACTGGTATTATTATTCTAATTTTAATTCTGTGTGAAAAATGTTATGCACATGCAAATTACAAAGAAATATAAAATAGTAAAGCCAAGTAATCAATTTCATGGTTACAATCAATTCAGAAACAGTTATCGATTCCTTTCTGTAGGCAAAGTACAGGGGAATAATTGAGTGAGATGGGCTTCACACTCTAAGAAAACTGCAATATTATCGAGCAGCTATGAGGTACATCCAAACATAAAATAAATTGAAGAGGCAAAGAGATTGAAAGGAGAAAAAAAAAAAGAATGGAAAAAATGGATTTAGCATGGTGCCAGTGAGAGTCATTGAAGGCTTTTGAGAAGTTTAAGAACATAATGAAAAGGTTTTAAGAAGATTAATACAGAAAGCCAGGTTAGAGATAATCACTAAAATGGGCAAGGAAGGGTTGTATCTAGGGATATTTTTTCTATCAATTACAGAGCCAAATTTTAAATCTGCAGCCTTAAGCACAGTCTCAGCCCAGAGCCCTGCTCACACTGCTTCATAGAAGCCAATGTTCTTTCACCTCCTACGTTCTTCCTGTGTTCTCCACCTCCATTCTTTTCCTTCCTGGCTCACTCTTCAAGACACAGCAAATGAAGACTTCTATTAACGTGGATGTAGGAGGAGGCATCCAGCCAATTTTGTAGGAGCCCATAATAATGCATTATTCTCCAGCGTGGAACGAGAGCTGTGGGATTCTTTGGCTATAGAAACCTTCAGTCTCCAATTCCACAACAGGAAATCCCTGGGTTCCAGAACAGACCCTGGACACCTTGGGGCTTAAATGATTTGTAGTACTGAACAAAACTTGTCATATTCTTAGAAATATAAAAAAGAAATATATTGGTATGGGGTCATTGGTAGCTGATGGGCTCATGCTGACTCTACCTGTTTTTATGAGATTTTGTTTCATTTTTATCAAAAAGTCTTTAAAAAAAAGAAAGAAGACCCAAAGAAAACTTTCGAAGAAATTTCTTTATTCTTCAAAAACTATCTCTGTTTCTTGTATAAGGGATAATACCTATATTTCCATTTGAAGAGTTTAAAAGGTGAAGTGACACTCCAAAGCAAACTAATAAATCGAGGAACCTTACTGGACCTCAAAAATACTATTTGCCTAATCGTTTTCTTTTGTTATGTATTTTAAACTATGGCCTTCATCCTTTGTATTACATAGAGGGCACTGGTATAATTATGGTTGCTTGAGACTTTTTTCTTATTTTAGAGATCCAGAAATCATGCAAATGATTTAAAATTCTCTTAGAAATATAACTATTTGAAAATTCTATGTTACTTGTGACTCTAATTCTAATATCATAATTCTTGGCTAAAGCAAAGATGAAATTTCCAAAAATCTTTGAGCCCACTCTCTTGAAAATGCCTTCCAGGAATGTTTCGTTAATTCTGAAATCATCCTATGCCCCCTACCTATTCTTACACTCTGTCCACTCTGCTCATTTTCTATGCATCCTCCTTCATGATTGAATCTCCTTTGAAAAATTACTCCTATTAAACTAAATTTCTCTGTCACTGCAAGAGACATAAAATTAAAAACTATCTGTCTTCAATCACGTCAGACTTTTTCCTTGTCTCTTAGGTTCCATTTATCAATAATTAATATATAAAGAAGACTGAAATCCATTTCAATTTCAAAGGCCCAAACGTTTCGCTGATTAATAAAAAATTGTGCTCACAAAGATGGAGGGCATGCCATGGAGAAATGATGGAGAACCCATCACTTGCAGGGAATAGATTTCCAGAGCCACATATGCTTTCTGGCCTACTTGGAGTAAAATAGGCTATGTGGGGAACCATTTTCACAGGAGTACCACCCACCAGGTCTGATTTCTCTGAGTGAAGTAATCCAGGTCCATAATTATTACTTAGATCTGCTTGAGTTATTCCTACATTTAGGGATTACAAAGACAATATGAGTTAATTAATGTTTTAAACAAGCTATGCTCTCTAAGTAAGAATACACCTATTTTACTGATCAATTAATGCATATGTCATTAGAGATATACAGCATGCATACATAGGTCACTACATAGTACGAGGATGATGGCATCCTTGAGGGAAAATCTCGATATTTTTAAAAATTTCACATCTATCCAGTTCATGTCATGGGAATATCTCTTAGATATTGATTCCTGCAGTGATTTTTGTTATTCTTGCCTTTTCTATCAAGGATTTTTAGCACTGACACAGGGAATTAAGACCACTCAAATATCCTAACTCTACCCAAGTATGTGGTTCCCATAAGACCCCTAGAATTCAGCAATGAATAGAAAGTATACTCTCCTTGTTTTACTTCTCTCCCTAGTCACTTCAGGAGTGCATTCCCAAAGACTGACAGGAGCCCTAACTCAACATTTTATTAGAATTTTATTTTCTAGGTCTCTGCATTCTGTGTAGTCACAAAGGAGATCCCTCAGGCTCAGGGTCATTGATGAAATAAAAGTTAAGTGAAAACATACAGAAAACTAAATAGTATATAAATAAAATGAGACAACAAGTATTGCATGACTTAAACTCCTTTCTTGAGAGCTTGAGGAGTGATGGGAACCTCAGGACCTTTTACACAGTTTTAAAGTAGGAGGATTTCTATACCTCAGTGATAGCTCATAATGACATTATTCCACCCTGCCTGGTACTGTGGAGCTTAACATGCAGGGATCTAAATGACAGCGTGATTGCTGAACGGATTATATTCTTCCTGTTTGAAAAGTCTGACATTTTTCCTTTTTTTTTTTTTTTTTTTTTTTTGTCCTTCCACAGTTGGGATTCAAATATGGAGCTCATGTCCTATATAAAATGAAAACTCAGTTAATATAACACTTCAGTTCAGAACTAGAAAGTAGCCCTAAACACACGTCTGTGGGTGTGCTTTTTTGGACATAAAATCAAATATAAATACCAAGACTTGAGAGACGAGGCATTGAATAAAAAGTATATTCTCCTGGTTAAAAAGGCAGTAATGACACTTTCCTACAAAGCCCAACAAATAGAACAGAAACCTTAATAATAATTATTTCAAATATTCTCTGTCTGTGGCTTTTGGTCAGCATTCAATATACATTCCTATATGAAATCATATTAAGGACCTAAAAGTGGTATACATGTACAGCTTTCCTCTAATAGAACAACTGTTTAAGTTAAGAGATATCAAGACACTTGTCCATGGATACATGCCCACAAGGGGAAAGCTGGGAGTTTGGATCTGGCCAGCTGGACTCTAGGGCAATAACATTCTGTACCACAATTCCCTACAGCAAGAAAACCTTTAAAGATGTGAGGCTAGAGGGGAGAGTGGGCTCCAGAGCCACCCTCCTCCAGCCATGCCACCTCTCCTTTACTTTCATGAATCATATTCTTCTAGATTAAAATCAAAAGGAAAGACAGCACTGGGATGCCAAGTGAAAATATCAAAATTAATAGGCTCCTTTAGTCATGGTGCAGACAGTAAATCAAAATATTTGAAGCCCAGACAGCATTCTGTACTCATATCACATAAAACAAAATGAAACTACAGGTCAATCTGAAGTTTTGTTCTGCTGACTCTGTCGTTTTGATTGATACATTGTCCCTGTTCTCAGAAACACAGGACGGATCATAAGATGAAAAATATCCAAATAAAATGGTTTAAGTAAATTTTCAAGAATGACTATGTGGGCCAACCTGTGGTGTCCTTTCTTTCTTCTCCTCCATCATTCCTGAGCAGTGAAACTTCAAAAGCACAGCCAATGCAATATTATGCCCACTGCCACAGCCCATGGGAAAACAGCGGCAAAGATGGCCGATCCAGTCAGTGAGTACAAGTCAATAACAATTTTGCAATTATACATTCTATAACCAAATTAGAAACAATGTCATTAAGTCTAAATGGCAGGGAAAAATTAATTAATTTAATTTAGAAAATTTTTTTTGTTTGTCCAAAGTAAATACCCTGGGAGATTGCACTATGTCATTTGGTAATTACTATGGAACAATACAGGAACATATCATGATTGGTGTCTTGCAAAACAGCAATCACATTTGCCTCCTAATTATGGCTGAGCTCTCTGGGAAACACAGTGAGCAGTGCACCCTGCTGTTCCACCACAGCAATAACACTCATTACCCCAGTAAACATTGTGGAAGGGACAGTAACACACAGGGGTCTCCCTGCTGTGAGGCAAAGGCAGAATCACTCATTAGTTTGGGAAGCATCACTGAATCATCTTTAATTAAATGCTGAAGACACAGTAACCTGCCCACTGCTACAGTGCAATGATACTCCTCATTACCTCTGCCTACCACCCTTTTACTTAAGGAACCTGCAGTAACCTTACCATAATGGTGATGTATTGTAAGATATAAGGGTTTAAGCTTAGATTTGTGAGCTTTGAGATTTGTGAGCTTTTAGACTTATAAGTACCCAAATCCCCAATGTGAAGCACATATTAAGAAAAAATGTGCAGAGCCAATACTATCTTTCTAGCAAGTTCCTTTTTTCCAGTTACTAAATTGTAACAATACTGGTGTAATCTTTTCCTTTTATTCTGAAAATTAGAGTGATAATTGTACGATAGCTTTATGGATTCCAGGGTACTTGTAATTATATTCAGTTACCTAGGAACACAGCAATTTCAAAGCTATTACCTGCAGGTATCATTTATGTTCTTTGCTCTCCTCACTTATAGCCACAACTTTTCCTCTAAATTCGAAGAGGCAGGATAGAATGTGTTGGTGAAGAGTCTTGCTATGGGGAAAGCGATAATGTTCAGTGAGAAGAGAATGAAGAAAGACTGGTAGGTAGCCCTGACTTCTACTGGGAGTTACCCAGGCCATTGAGCAAATGAAACAAACAAACAAGCAGGCTGCTGCTGTGCTCTACTGGCTCAATTTGAAGATAGGGAGAAAGGTTCCCGAGCTCCATATTTAAAATTGTATGAGATGCACACACACCTGCCTCCCTGTGAACTAATTTTTGATCATGGCTTGCCCTGACAGGTGAATTAATGACTTTTAGGACAGCAGTTTGAAAAATAATTAAATGTAGGTGTTGCTGTTTTCATATGAAGGTAAAAAATAACTGCTTTGCCAGCGCATTTATCACTTTGACTTGAACAATTTCTTCTACAGCTTAGAACTTGTGGAGGTTGTACATGTAGTAACTCAATGCTCTCTTAGCACTGCAAAAGGGGGACTGATGGGTGAATGTTTCCCTAGTTGTGGTGATTATGGGAATTAGTTTGTGTTGTCATAAGCTTATAAGAATGATCAATTCTTAAATATATCAGTAACATTAATACAGACTGGGCACTAAACTAGCTATAACAGGTAAATAGCAAAAATAACCTCTCTGGCCCCTTGTGCATGGAAAGGCCATACATCTAAAAGGCTAAGTAGCACACTTATGATGACTGAATCAGGTTTTGATTCTAGCCTGTTTAGGTAGACCTGGAAGTCAGAATTTTCTCGAGGCTATCATGTCATTTCTCATTATCACCTCTTAGGTCTTCATTGCTTTCTAACAAACACAGGAAAATGCCCAAAGGGGCTCAAAACCGTGGGAAAAAAATCCTCTCAAAATTATTTCCTAAGAGTTTGACAAGACATTTAGGTCCATGAAATCATTATGTCTGCTTCTTTATATGATAAAAGAAATTAAAAAGTAAAAATTGGTAATGTTTTATTTATTTATTATTTATTTATTTCCAAGTTGGCTTAACTAAGGAAGGAAAAGACCAATGTCATCCTTTTGTGTGTACTTATGGCTATTTGCAGTTTATAGAAACTCTTGAGGCCAAGGCCAGAACAGACATTAGTTGAAATGTGAGTCAGAAATGGAATTTGGACCCTAACCTGTCTGCATAACTCTCTGTGTAAGAGATAGTTGTAATTGGTAACTAGTTAGATAAGCATTAACAGGCTTGGAAGACATTAAGAATGGATTCTGCTCTTTGTGATCAGCTGTGGAATCTGCCCCCCACCCCCCAGTCTAGCATATGAAAACATAGAAGTATAACAACTTTCTTGAGGCCCAATAAGTGACAAAAGAGTTGGATCCGGGTTGGATTTTTCGTACTGGGTGGAGACATGGCATCCGAAGGTTTTACAGAGCTCACCATCTTCCCCTCACCCTACTTAAGAGTTAATCTAAATGATCCTGCAAATTACCTGGATAGGAGACACACCTCAGAAAAGATGATTTACCTGACTAGCTAAGATATGCTAAGGATATGGGCAGATTGATAATCTACTTTATGAGATAAGATGCATCTATATTTCAGGAGCAACTTTCTTCAGGAAGTAGCTTCCAGATTTCAGATTTTTAACTAAAAAATTGTATGTTTCCCTTTCCCCCTTTTGGTCCTTTTGGATACTCTCCATTTTAAGAATGCTATCCGGACACTCTGGGCTTTCTCATTAGTTTTCTAGAGACCTCTGCCCCATACAGCATCTTGAAGATAACTCATTGCTGACCCTCTATCAAAGTCATGACTCTCTTCTCTCCTCTTACCATACTCCTACAATCTCCAACGAATTTCAGCCTGTCTATTCTGGTTTGTCATTGCTATTATTGTTTTTGATTTTTTTTGCTTGTTTTCGCCTTTTTGTTTTTCAGACATTAATATGTCTGAGTTTAGTTTCAAGACAATTTTCAGATTATTTTATCAACAAGACTAAGTAACCATAAAAAACAAACCCCGATTTTGCAGTACCATGTATTTTGATGAATTATTTGTTTGAGACAGAGAACTGGGTCATCGCCTCACAAGTCAGCGGTAAGACTACATCCTGTAAGGGATCACTTATTTATTCTTAGTCCATGCAGAGGAAAACAAGTTCTTAATGAAGCTCCATGCCAGAAGAAGACTGACAACTTGTGTGGTATGATGGAAACCCATGCATTCAATGACATGAAACCATTCTGATATGCATCAGGCAGAAGCCTCTTTCAGTGGAGGCCAGTTGTGTCTGCGACTCCTGAATATCTGTTCACACACCAGTTTTATAAGTGGGGAAAAATGATCACAGATAGGTAAAAAGAGGATTTAGTCTTTTTAAAGTGTGTCACCTGCCTCCTGGCCTTCAGCCCAGATCATGGTTACCGGTGGAGCAGCAGACTGGAGGGACATTTAGTCCTAATTATTAGATGTTAATGTCACTGTTACTAATCCACCATGTTAAAAACTGTCTAAAATGAAAAAAAAAAAGATTTATTTTTCATCAAATTGGCTTTTTGCTCTTCTGTACAACCCCAACTGATTCCAAAAGAAAAAAAAAAATCTAGATTGGGAATAAGACTCAGTACAAGATTGCTTACTAACATGTGCGAAATTCTACTTTCAAGTCCTAGAGCACATGTGCATGCATACACACACACACACACACACACACACACACACACCACACACACAAACATAAACACAAACAAACACATAACTTAATTTTTTAATTTTAAAAATCAAAGAAAAAGCTGAGCAGTGCTGGTACAAGCCTTTAATATGAGCTCTCAGAAGGCAGGGGCAGCCACATCTCTGAGTTCAAAGCTAGTCTAGTCTATAGATCAAGTTCCAGGAGAGGCATGGCTATACAGAGAAACCTTGTCTAGAAAAAAATATTGCTCCTGCCACACCCCTCAAAAATTCAAAGGAAAAAACATAGCAAAAATGAAAACATAGGACTTTGGATTCTGTGAATGTTTTCTCACTTGATCAATTACCAGCAGTCCAAATATATATTTTTATAACATTTTATTTTCATATACTTTAAAATAAAATTTGTAATAACTTGTTTTGTTTCAATAAGAAAAAATTCAATTTAATATGGTTCACTTGTTTTCTGAAAAAAGATATTAAAAAGCATAAATCCAATGCCTTTTAATAAAGAGCAAAACAGAAAAATGTATACATGCTACAAACAAATGTCTAGGATCTACTCAGATACAGCACAAAGTGAAATTTGGAGATAAGCACATATTGCTTTAAAATGCTTTTATTTACAACATTCACTGCATGTACCATATGCCTCGAATAGAAACAATAATACTAAAAATGAATTTCCTGAGGTACTCAATGATATTGTACAGTGATTACAGATACAGGGCCATGCAGGTGTGTTAATGCTACAGAGTAACAATGGTTACTGGATTGACTTTGCTACTTCAGTGCAAAGGTCTCCTGGGACCTTTAGCAGAACTGACTATGGTTCCTAAACCCCCCAATCGGAAGGAAGTTCAGGTAGTTTAAAAGCCTGACTTTTCTGATCTGCTTTGACATATAGGTCATCAGGCATAGGTCTGAGCATCTTCTGGAGTAAACCATTTGGAACTTTCTGGAAAAAAATACTCCTATTATGTTGAGGTTATTGCTGATACAAGTAAAAAAATGAAGCTATCTATATTGAAAATGTCTCATAAAAAGGATGATAACACTTCACTAACTGCTAGAAAGAGGAAATCCCAACACTCGATTGTGAAACTTCATAGCTCCACCTTCTTGCCAAGGCAGCTACTTGCTGCGCAAGTCACATAAAGGAAATAATACACATGTGCATGAGTTCCTGAAACTAAACTGACAAACTGATGCAGGCAGGGAGCTTTTTCTTTCAGATGTCTTTTGAGACTGTCACAAACATCTGCCATTCATGAGGTATATTTCTGATCCTTCTCTACAGTATTCCTTCAAACTTACATCAATCTAGTGTGTGTGTGTGTGTGTGTGTGTGTGTATGTGTGTGTGTGTATGTATGTGCTAAAATAAGTGCCTGACATATTTATTTTTTTGTTACTTTGGGGTTCAGATGCTAGACTCTCTCAAGGCAAAAAAAAAAATCAATCTGAGATTCTACAAAAAAAAAACCTATCAACTAAGAACATTATGGTTGTAGAGAGTCTGATTAATGTAAATCCAGAGACAAATTATCACTGGCTGTCTTTAGTGCCTGTATTAGACATCTGTTGTCCATCTCTGTCCATGTCTGATTAACATCTTTATGACTACCAGGGAATATATTAACAGACTTCTCACATTCACCAACCCAAAGCTAAGACATACATTAAGTTGCATCTGAGATCCACAGTATTTTCCCACTTTACTGTGATTGACTTTCCTGATGTTTTAACATAGTATGTTTTTTTTTTAATTCTTCGATATACAACTTCATTTTATTTTGTAGATACAAAAACTTTATGAAACTGTATTTACCTTGGAATGTGTTACTGGAGATCAACCATATCAGTGTGCTTAGACTATACTCATTCATTTGTGGCTCAAGAACACAGTGTCTCTTCATGATGAGTTAAGAGTTATGTTTTGTATCCAAAGCACTTTGAAACTTGAGGGTCAAAAATATTATTGATGCATACGTTTTATTGTCTTTCTGCTACGGGTGTGAAAATAAGCATCTTTCTTTCCTTTTCTCACTTATTTTTATACTTTATAGAAAACTAAGTGTCAGTATGGTTGGTTCATTTAAAAGTTTACCAATGTTTGATAATAATTTTTAAATTTGAGGCATTCTAAGTACTTGTAGCATTAGGATGAGTTGTTTATTGTTCATTCCCACAGGGTAAAAAGTCCTATTCAGCTCATTACATTTTGTTTTAATTAATGCAGCTGCAACTTCATTTAGAAAGGTACATTTTGCTTTAGGTTAAAGCAAGCTGCTTTAGATTTATTTACCCTTTCATTAAGTCTGTGACATTTGAGCCTATGTTCCAGTCCAGTTCCCACTTTATCATAGGTCAGAAAAAAAAGAAAGCAGTTTGTGGTTTACTTGCATTTGATAAAAGTGATACTTTTTAATATGATTATTCCTAACAATGTTCTCAATACCAGCAAAGGAAATACCAAGAAAATGAAACCAAACAGAAGTTACCATCTGCCAAAAGAAGTAGATACCATTACTAGTGATCATTATTACAGAACACTAATAACAATATCTAAATATGTTCCAATTTCAAATAACAATCTCTATCAATAGGACAAAATGGCAGTATATGGGCTTGGAAGAGATCTTCACTAATCCTACATCCAAAAGAGTGCAAATATATATATATATATATATATATATATATATATATATATATATATATATATATAAAAAATACAAATCAAAGCAAACATAAGATTACACCTTATCCCAATTAGAATGGCTAAGATCAAAATGCAAGTGGCAGCACATGCTGAAGAGAAGAACACTCCTCCATTGTTGGTGGAATTGCAAACTGGTACAAACATTCTGAAAATCAATCTGGTGATTTCTCAGAAAACTTGATAGTCTACCTAAAAACCTAGCTATACCATTCCTGGGCATATATCCATAAGATCCTCCAGCATACCAAGAAGACATGTGCTCTACTATGTTCATAGCAAATTCATTTGAAATAGTTAGAAATTGGAAGCAACCCAGGTGTTCCTCAGTTGAAGAATGCATACAGAAAATGTGGTTCACATTCATATACACAATGGTATACTATACAGCTATCAAAAACAAGGACATCATTAATATTGCAAGCAAAAGAATGGAACTAGAAAATATCTTTCTGAGTGAGGTGACCTAGACCCAAAAGGACATGCATGGTATGTACTCTATGATATGATAGAGAATACCCAGGATACACCCCACAGACCCAAAGAAGTTAACAAGAAGAAAGGCCAAAGTGAGAAAGGGGGAACAAAATAGTCACAGGAGACAGAAGTATTGCAGTACTGGGAGAGGGAAAGGGGAAGGGAACAGGTAGGACAAAATCAGCTGTGCAGAAAAACAGGAGAGAGATCCAGAGGGCCAAGAGAATGGATGGAAATCTGTGGCTACCTAGAGTGGAGGGGTGGGGGACATCTTAAAAACAAAACAAAAAACAAAAAAATCAAAAAACAAAACAATACAACATTAACAACAACTAAAAAAAAAAACTGAATCATTTCACTCAATTCTTATATTGGTCCTATGAGGTAAGTAAAACAACTATCCAAAGGTTAAAGAAGAAAAATGTATGGTTCACAAGAACTAAGTGACATGCTTAAGGGATAGACAAAGATTACATGAAAAGCCTAGTATGAACCCAAATAGATCACCTTCACAAAAGAATCTGAAGTTGAGATGAATGGAAATATGGTGACACATGGTCAATGTTAATAGAACGGATTTTGGCAAATGTAAACCTTCCTTACACTCAAATATGCATGATCTTTTTACATATTTTTGTGAATAGTGTAATGGGCAACCTATGTTATAAATTTCCTAGTCTCTTCAGAAATAGACTCTTCATTCATGCTTTTTTGATTTCTGAAAACTCTGTTCTTTCTCTTTTGCCTGTCTGTAGGAGTTTCCCCACATGGTGTCCTTTGTTTGTCACCATGCAATAGCACATTAAGTGGTTTGCTTTCCCATGGTGGAGATGTGGAGAAATAGAATAACCTAGTAAACACTACTTGTAGGCCATTGCATGTACAATACAATGCCTCATGTTGGCACTACTAGACACTACAATGTGGCTATCATAGCCATCTCTATGTTTACTTCATTTGAAGCTGAGGATCTTATTGTCAGATTTCTCAGATGAAATCCAAGGAAGAAGGCTTTTCCTATCTGTTTGTCTTCCATCTTCTCTTATCAGCTATAGTCAAACACTGAGAGCACACAACGACAGCCTGTTTATTGATCCCACTCATGTCACTGAAATCTCTAGTACAGAGCACGTTCATGACTAAAAGAGATTTGCCAGTGGTATGTAGGCTAAGAGTACACACAAAAATAAGATAACTGGAAAGTGAGTTTGTGGAATAAAACCAACCAAATCCAAATAAACAGTAGCCTAGAGTTCAATTGTCTTATGGTTAAAGGAAACAAAATAATGCAAGAAAATAATTAAAAGTAAATGTCCACCATTGAACACATTTATTATTTGGGATAAAATTGCCTACAATACAAATCTAGGTTTTAAAAACTCTAATATATTATGATGGAATAAATGTAGATTCAAAAGATGTTTCATGATCAACAATCATTTTCTAAGGAAACATCATGAAGTAGGTAGCAATTAATTTGCCATGAATCCTCACAGGTATTTATCCCACATAACCAATTCTCTTGACCTAGTAAGACCAACAATATGTTGCAGTAATTCCCTGAACTTGGGAATAAGTAAAATTTTCTGTGATTTTAATGTCTGTACTTCTTATCATTTATGGCAAATGCAACTAAACAGTCACACTGAAGTTACAAATACAAAAGTCTTAGTCCAGGGTTCTGACTCAGTCTTTAGGCTGAAGACATGGGAGGAAAGAAAATGTAAAGAAATACCTTGGAAATCACATTCCAGTCTCACTGAGAATCAGCTGAGGGAGTCTGGAAGGTAACACATTTTAATTAAGCTTTCTCTAAACCAGCAGGGAGTGAAAATTCAGCCAGGATTCTATTTTCCAATTTCTCTCTTCAGGGAACATACGTAGAAACTGTTTTAAGGGTGAGCTTTTATATATCTGAAGGACACAATTTGATTACAAACAGGCAGAAACTTGTGAAATATCCATTTTCATTACACCTGTCTCTAGCACAACTACCAAAGACCTTATAAAACTTTACAAAACATTATCTAACTCAACTATTAATCATTTGATACTTCAAGTCATTGTTTCACAGTGAAGGCTAAAAGAATGTCTTTAAATTTGTAAAATAAAATAAAACAAATTTCTTTTCCATTTCTCATACCTTTCTATAGATGCAAATAAGTATACACAAAGTAGACTCTTCATCAGTGATCCAGGCTTCTGACCTGCCAAGTATAGTTATCAATACCTTTGTTGTTCACCTAATGAATGAGTATGAATTCATGTGTTGAGTAGTTCACAGAAATATTATGGTGTACTTCTCCCACCCAAAATTTCACTCAGGTGTTAAGACTGATAATACCACGCACACACACACACACTCCAAGAGACTTAAATTTATTTATTTATTTATTTATTTATTTTGCATAATGAGGCTTTCTGGGAAACATAAGGCCAAGCCTTAAGCAAAGCCAAAAGTGACTTTTGAGACCAGCGAAGGTCAGCCATCTTGGTGCTATAGCTTGGATAGGAAATGATGCTGAGTAAAAATCATGTGCTTAAGCCAGGCCATATTTCATTTATTTCTGCTGATATACAAAATGCAAGAATAAAAACAAGTGGTGGGATTTCAATGCTATCAAGGGTCAAATCTCCAAAATACAGTGTTTATTAATATGCACGTGTTGATTTTACCACATCTAATACACAGTAGATTTTTCATCATTGTTAACACAATTACTATGTTTATACTATATGATAGGTAGCTGACAAGATGAGAACAGAATTTTATGACATTGATCTAAATGATAACTATCATCTTTAACGTCTGTGCCTTAGTTATCACGTATGGTGAGAGGAGCTATGTTTGACATGATAACAAAAAAATGCTACAGACTTAGCTTCATAATATATAGACTTCCCATTGTAGTTCTATTACTTAGGAGCTACATATTTCTCAGTAGTTGCTTACATATTCTGAAATTTATCTGCCCAATTTTAATTAAAAAGATAAAACAGTTAATAGAGTGCACCAGCTACCCAGTACTTATACTTGGTGGCTAAAAGTTTTAAGGGATTCTGAATATAACCTATTGAGGCATCCATTTTTTTTCTTGGTCTAATTCCCCCTATTTATAATATAGAAATCATAATAGTTACAATAGTCACCACACAGAAAGAAGACAAGAATCGATAGGCTAGTATACACTGTTCATAGGCCCTTTCTAAATTGGAAATATAGATATAAATATAAGTTGTGATTATTAAACACAAACTCATCACACAAGCATTAGAAAGAAAGGCTGACGATGAAGTAGAGAACTCCTAACAGTGTTCAAGAACATAAGGTTTTTTCATAGTCTAATGTCCAATGGAGAATTTCTAAACTAAATGGTTTCTTCACATTATATTTGCTGATTGTTCTACATGTTGAATATTCTCCATAGACATAGCATTTTCCTTACAAGGGCCAATATTGACTCCCTCTCAAACAGGATTCCCCCATCTGTTGCTATCAGCTGACATTTAAAATCACCTGTTCCCCATAGCCATCTATATTAAGTCCTCAAAAATCCAATCAGAAAACTCATCAATTCCTGAAGGATTCTCTCAAGGGAAATAGTTGAAGAAGAATGAACATGAGAAGCAGGGTTACTAAGAAAAGAAATATGTAAGTTTATAAAGAAAGGAGTTTATCGGTAAAACAACAACAATAACAATAATAATAATAATGAAAACAGTGTACAGAGTTTAAAACTACCCATCCTGATGAGTAGAATCACTCAAAGATATCAATATTGTCAGCTCAGTCTCTTGGGTCCAATGTTGTCCCTGTTTCTTTCTATCTTTTCTTGTTTCTTCCCACACCACCAGAGCATCGATGTGGCAATGTTCAGCCTCAAGGTCAGTCATCTCCGGGAGCCTCCATTCTGACCTGCAGCATAGGACAACCTAGACAGGAGCAACCCAAATGTTCTTGTCTATGACCTATCCTGTGTTCCCCAAAACTAGTGTCCTTGAAAAAATGTAACACGTAAGCAGAAAATTCCCCAACTTTATCCCAGAAAGGTAAGTGAATCTCTATACCTACCATTGCTTGGAAAAAAACACCTCCACTGTCTTGTGGCGCCTAGTACAAGTGTAGTATTGGAGGCTGCCTAGGAATCACATACATGTTTACCTAAATGGAAACATTGATGCTTAAGAGGAATTACATTTTGGAACAGATTTGCTTACTCAATTGTAAGCATTAATTTATATCAATTTTCTCTAATTATTAGGAAGACCCTTAAGTTAAGGCCTATAGTGTAGAAACTCAGTAATAAAACTATTATTATTACACAATGTCTTTGCCCTACAACCACATAATTATATTTTCTCTCAATGCTGAACCATGTATGTTATTCAGTGATTTTTTTTAATTGCTAATACTGAAATTGCCTTTTTTAAAAAATAATTTTTAAAAAATAAACTTGAGGGTTTATTTTGCCTATATAAATGGAAAAACTTTATGGCAGATGAACCAACATTTGCCTTTTGTTTTTCTCCAAAAAGCACAAGTTATGGTTTCAGCATTTACAAGGTGCTCAGACAGCATTGTCATCAGACTGATTAAATGACTGATTATATGGTTTTTGATTTTTTCTTCAAAGTTAAATAACATTCATATTTCAACAAGGGCTTGTTCCTCTATAAATCACAGATTTAGACTTGCAGTTTACCACAGCAGAGCCTCACCTGCCAAAACAACTTCAAATTAAATAGCAACTTTTGTTACAGTATTTCCGAGCCATATCTGGGAAATGCAACTGACAGTGGCATCCCGTGGAAAGGGCTTCGACAAGGCAAGAAAAGGCATATTGACTGACAGGAGCATGCTCTGTTGCCTTGACAAACAAGCAAGAACTCAGCCCCAATCTGTTGGAGTCTCAAGGCTCACAAACCTGCCAGATTGCCATCTTTGTGCTGAATGCAAAATAATCACAGTAGCTAGGAATGATAAATTGTGGATGGCTGCAGTTGGAAGCAACATATTTAATCAATCTCTTCTCTTCACTCTGGAGGTTCTGAGTGTGAAGCCTGTGCTTCTGTTAGGACAGACAGTTTCTACTTTTGTAAGTGCAAATGTCTCACTCTACCACCCCTGACTAATGGTACCCTTGGCTTTACCTCACCGTGCACATTTACAGTTGGCTTTCCGAAGACTGGCTCCTGTCAGGATTTAGGAATGCCTATAGTCTATGAATGCGAAGATTACAACTCTTTAGTTTTTTAATTCTCTTGATCCAGTTGTACCACCAGCATCTTTGTTGACATCTCAGCTGTTTCTTAGGCTTTTACAGTGTGCCAAGCTCTGAGCTAAGCATCTTACATCTTCATCAGCAGGAGTTATTCTGAAGATAAATTGATAAGGGGGCATTAAGTGTATAAAGCAGAAGATTAATTTAAGGCTTCAGTGTATTATTCCTGGAAACATACAGTCATTTTAATTCTCTCATTTAAGTCCTCAAATCAAATAGCTATAATTTAACCATCACTTTTTAAAGAGGTTCTTTTTTCTCTTAAATTTACCATTATATATAGGACAGAGCTATAAATTTTCTATGACCATGATAGCATAGAAAGTCATGGGATTCTAGTTTCAGAGTGTTTTATTGTTTTTGAATGTTTGTCACTCCCATCTAACTTTCTATAAATTATTTTATATTTCTTTATTTTTACTTTACATATGGGTGTTTTCCCTGTATGCATGTCTGTGCACCTTGCTTTTGTAGTGGCCTACAGAGGCCAGAAAATATCAGATCCCTGGGCTGGTTGGGGGTGTGTGGGGGATGTTGCCCCAGGTGTGGACATTTCAAGAATTTGTAGTAAAGAAAGCATCTTCTCACAAGAATATGAAGTCCTCCCGATTCTTTAAGTTTAAGACTTTTAAAGGTGGCAATTCAAGTATTAATTGGTAACCTCTAGTGCTTCTATGGTCACACTATTGTCAATGATACTATCAGTTAAACAAAATTTGTATTTGTTGAAAAATCCCTGAATAAATGATTGACAGACTCATCACAGCAATTCTCCTTTAAAGTTGGTCTGCTGTTGTCTGGTCTTCACTTCTTTGGAGAGTCACGTCCACTTTTCTCATGTTCATGATTACTTTTCTCTATTCCCATTTTCAACCATGCCATTCAGCCTGACATATACTTTCTACACATCCTTTTTGTTTCAAATAAAGCAGAGATGAAATTTAGACACATCTGCTTGAACTTGACAACTTCATCTGAACTACTTACATTTCATTACATATTTCTGGAGATCTAAACGACGAGAAACAATGCTGGATGTGAAACCCCGTTGTCACTATTTATTTTTCAGCCTTGTCAATGTCTGCTTGTCTGAAAGCCTACCCTATCAGAGCTGCTTTGATGTTATTTGTAAGGATTGCATTGACCTGAGCTAAAGTACCATTACCTGCATCCTAAAAATATATCCTATAGCAATCAAATGTTTTAATTATGTTTTATACTTCATGAATACAGCCTACTTCTTTTTTTTTCAGTAGGGTGTATAAATGTTCATAGTAAGGCTAGTAAGAATAAGCACTGAATAAAGTTGTCAAAACATTACAGAATATTCTGCATCAGGTCATCTGCTCTGAAGAAGAAGAAATTGTACTACTGTGTTCCCCAAGGCTGATACGTGCTATACACTATGAGTGTGTGTTCAACATTTGCTCTACAAAAAACCATCACCTGCAGCTTATTTTGAAAACAGGCTATTTTGGTTAGAAATGTAAGGTGTTGCATTACTCAACAATTATGTATGGATGTCCAGTTACCTCAGAATACATATAGAAATTATTATGAACAAAGAGAGCGCCGGGCGGTGGTGGCGCACGCCTTTAATCCCAGCACTTGGGAGGCAGAGGCAGGCGGATTTCTGAGTTCGAGGCCAGCCTGGTCTACAGAGTGAGTTCCAGGACAGCCAGGACTACACAGAGAAACCCTGTCTTGAAAAACAAAAACAAAAACAAAAAAAAAACAAAACAACAAAAAAAAACAAAGAGAGCAACATAGAAATGAAATGACACATTGCAATAATTCCTTCCATATACAGTGGACACACTCTCTATACAGAAGTTATTTCTTCTGGGATCCTGTGAGACTCAGGCATGTATAAGCATCCTTGTTATTATACCTGTAAAGTCACACTGTGTCTTGGCTCTTTACACAAGAACACAATGTCCTCGAGGTCTAGGAACAAATACTTTCATTTTATTTCCCCAGTCCCAACAAATGCACAGGAAGATTAACTGATGACCAAGTAAATGGCCCAAAATAAACAGAAATGAATTACAGGTATGTGTATTTGGGTGATTTTTCTCATCTCTTTGTGTTTCCAAATTCCCTCGTTTGTAAAAAAAAATCTAAGCAGGCTAGATTAAAGGCAAGGCTCAGGGTGTATGGTGTGGAGTTGGGCAGTGTTTTGTGCTTTTTTGTACAATGTGCTTAGAAATCTATGATCGAATGATTTAAAGTAGTCTTCAAAATAGATGAAATCTAAACAGAAATCTACTTTGTCTGAATATTCTTAATTTTGTTTTTATTTCTAAAACCAAAGCTTTTTCACTATGGTGTAACATTCTTAAATAGGGTCATTTTGCAGGAGCTTCTTTGATCTCTGGAGATTCATTAGCTTCACTGACACCCAGGTAGAAAAACAAACTAATGACATTTTGTATAGGCATTTTTATACAAACTTTTGCCTTATAAACTATAGTTTCCAAATACTAACAAGTAAAATTAGCACAAACTTCAATGACATAAGCCAGTTGTAAAAAGCTATATATCTGAGACATTAGTAGTCTTAATAGCAGAACTATTTGGCTCTAAGCAAGGTAGATTGCCAGAACGGTGGCTTTGTCATCAGGAAAGTTTCTCCTCCTGCAGCAGGTGGGAAAAATACAGAAATCTACAGGGAGACATTATCTAAAAAGAGACATTAGGAAACTCAGCCCTAAACAGGATGCCTCCATGAATTTTCTCCTCTCAAGGCTCAGGGAATCTCATGGAAATGGAATTAGAAAGAGGGTAAGAGTCAGAGGGGAAAAAAACAAGGCCCTCTAAATCAGCAAGGTTGTCAGCTACATGAACTCAAAGAGAATGTGGCAACATGTTCAGAGACCATATGGGTCTGTCTGCACCAGATGGGGTTCTAGAGTTGAATGGAGAAGACACATTTCCCCATCACTAAACCAGAAGCAGCCTCTAATAGAAACCCACTTTCCTTCAAAGGAAATTCAGGGAGGAAACAAATTACTGTTGAGGAAAGATGGACAGCATGCCTAGTAAGACATGGCCAACAGAAAATAAATGAAAAATAGCATCTTTGGAGGTTCCTTGTCTAACAATGTAATGTAAGGGTTTTCCTTTTCTTTCTTCATTTTATGTTCTTATTTTTATGTTATTATATAAAGAATAGAATATATACAATATATAATATTTATATATTGAATATACTAAATAATATATGGGATATATTATACATATTATTTTATGACATATGAAATATATATAGAATGTATTTTCTATATATTAATATAAATATAATATATATATATATATATATATATATTCCTACATATCCTTTGAGTACATATATATCTTCATGGTTATTGTTTTTAATGGGATTTCAGAGTGTTCAAATGAGTGCTTTCCTGTGCCTTGTGGCTTCTTTGGAGCCTTTTACCTTCTGTTTTATTTGTCCTGTCCCTTTGTATTAGTTTTGTTTTATCGTACTGTATTTTATTTTATTATTCCTTAGAAGCCTATTTATGTTCTAAGGAGAGACAGAAAGGGAGTATATCAGGATGGCAAAGAGGTGGGGGGGGGCAACTGGGAAGAACAGAGAGAAGGGAAACTATAATCTGGACATATTATGGGAGAAAAAGTGATCTATTTCCAATAAAAGCAAAAGAAATGAGGCTTTAGAGCCAAGGCAACTAGATTAAAAATCTGATTGTTCCCTTATATGAGAGACAGTTGTGACTTACTCTTTTGCATGTTAATTTTTATCATGTGAAATACAGATATTGTTATACATTTTGAAGTTGTTCAGTGACTTTTTTAATCATACAGTATCAACCACTCACTTCTGTAATGTGGGGAAAAGATACTGATTAAATTATGTGGTATCAACTGTCACTTCAGTAATAAATCCCATCTTGTAGCACTGGGGTACATAAACTATAAGTTTTTTGATCTCTTGCACTAGATCACATAAACTATAAGGTGTTTGAATTCTCTAAGTTTGAAGTCTCTAACTTATGAATTACTATTTACTACTTCCATTTCCAATAAAGCAATTTAAATGGTTATTTTAAATTATTGGAAAATGTTGTTTATTATTTTCTCTGCAATTAACTGGCCAGTCATTATTCGTATACGTTTTAAAAGAGGAACACACACAATCAAAGATGAACACATTTGATTGCAATCGCTGTTCTTACTGTGAATTGCTGACAAGATTTTGCTACCTTTTGCATGGTATTTGTTGTTATATCATTAAACATTCTAAGAAAGACAGGAAAAGATAACATGAGGACAAGAACAGGAATAAAGGCCATTGGTATGGAAACAGATTCTTCCAGAATGAGGGATTGAATAAGCTAACTCTTGAGTGCCATCTCTTTAGCTCAGAATTTCAAGTTGAAGGATATATATATATCATTATATGACCTGCATATATGTCACAGTTGTGTAGTTTGCTCATCTTGTGGCACTCCTATCAGAGGGGACAGTGGCTGTCTCTAACTCATTTGCTATCTTTTAGAACCCTTTTTCTCATACTGGATTGTCCTGTCAAGCCTTAATATGAGAAAAGGTTTCTAGTATTACTGCAACTTGATATGCCACCTGTCTACTCTCTCACATTCCTATGTCCCCAACACTCGAATAGACACCAATTTTCTATTTTCAACCCCATATGTAAGTGATATATGAGTTTTCTTAAGGCATCTGAGATGCCTATGTGGGAACAGTAGACACTAAAGATCCAATAATTCATAATTCTTTGAATACTTTAGGTACAGAGTAAGGAACTTCCAATGACTACAGTATCTGTACAAAGGCCAAGGTATTACACTTAGTATTATATGGTGATAGTGTGACAAAATATCTAAGAAATTCAGCTTAAGTGAGAAAATTTCTATGATGACTTATGGATTTTGAGATGTCTATGCATGTTTGTTTATTCAGCTCTCTGCAGCATGACAGGGAACACATTACTTCACAACAGACAGGAAGCTGAAAGAAGGTAACAGGTAGAAATTGGTGACACACGTGAGCTTTGAATTTTCCATTATCTGCAATTCTTTCATTATCTCTTGAGCTTAGCAGTAGAAGAGCACAGCAGTGAGATCAGAGAAAACTTGACCCAACCATTTTCCCCAAAAGATTTCCCACTATACATTGCTGCTACGTTCAAGAACAACCTCTCAACATAAATCTTGGCAGATATGCCAGATCTAAGACATAGAATTAACATTTGCTTATGGATCTTAAGGACCTTATGAAATGTTCAACTGATTCTCTTCCCTGTTTGTATCCTCTAGCAACAGCATCTTGTCTATATTCATATGAATAGATCATATGGATAGAAGCTTATCCTTAATTTGTCCTTACTCACAATCTTTTCCAGTTTTACAGCACTTCAGAAATATTCCACAAATGAGACAAATGAACATTCAGTCTCCCCAACATCCTCTGTTGAAGATGCTTTTTGTCCCTCCAGTTTATGTTTTTAATGTCTTTGTCAATGTCATTGTAGACACGTGGCTGATGTTATGTGTAGTCATGTTTGGGTCTTTACATTTGTTTCATTGGTCTACATGTATCATTTGTGCTGGGACCACATAATTTTTATTAGCATGTATCTATAATCTGTCATAAGATCTGGAATAGTAACCCAGTAGTGTTTTGTTCAGGGTTGTTTGGGGTGTCTTGGGTTTTCTGTGGTTTCTTATGAATTTTAGGATAGTTTTTTTTTCCTATTTCTGTGATGAATGTTATTGGGCTTTTGCTTGGGATTGTTTTTGATCTATAAATATCATTCAAGAAAATGGTTACTTTTATAGTATTCTACCAATGCATGAGTATGGGAGTTCTTTCTGTATCTAGTGTGTTTCTTTCTTCAGACATGTTAAGTTTTCATTGTAGAGATCCTTTCCTTCATTGTCTAAGTTTATTCCCGTATATTTTATTTTTGTTGAGACTATCGTGAAAAGGAGCATGTTCGTAATAAGTCGTTATCCAATAGCAAGTAGTCAGCCCTGACAACTATATACAAGTAATATTATAGACTAGTCCAGTTATATTAAGGAATATATTCATACAGACTACATATATATGCTGTAACAAAAAATCAATAAAAAACAGACTTGATTTTAAGGTGAGCAAGGAAGAGAATATGTGAGTTTGGAGGAAGAAAAGACTGGAGAAATTATGTAATTATTATCTCAAAACTGAACAAAAGTAGGCAAGATTCAATTGACAGTATGTGCATGGAATAACAGCCACCTACGTAGTAAATAGACCAAGTGTTGCCTTTCTATACGCCACCAACTCAGTATAAGGATGCTTTGGATGATGCCAGTGCTCATCACTGTTTTCCCATCATGCAGAAAGAGTATTATTCAGGGAGTCCTCAGCTGCACCTCTTGCTCTCAGACTCACTGCTATCACTTGCTTATTCTCCCTCATCTGTCTTGTAGCAGAGAAAATACAGTCCTGCTCAGTTTTGCCACACTTATCTTTCATAAATCCTTCTCTTATCTCATGATGTTACTACTTCTAGGCCATTTGTTTAACAAACTTTTGCCCCCTCTAAGTGTCAAGGCATTCCGTGATTCACTCCCAGCTTTGGCTGTGGTAACTTTGAATCATCTTATCACTCAGACAGACAATAAATAAGTATTGGATGATGATAAAGTGTATGACAAAGAGTAAAGCTGTGTCACCAAGCTAAAAGGAGTCAAGTACAATAAATATATTTAGAGCTCATCTACAGATTTCTGATTGTCAGATCATAATAAGTAGAACATAAATGAAACATTGCCTCAAAGGCCACCAACCACGAGTGAACCTTCAAATGTATATTACAGTAGAATGTAATCATAATAAATCAGAAATAAAATGCTGACTCTTGGCCTTCCATGACAATTCACTTTAGATAAGAGACACGTTTTTAGGTATGTATATCTATGAATGTGTTACTGTTCTCTTAAATTTTCTAGAAGCTGTTTGTAATCAGTGGGTCTGTCAGACTCAATGCTCCAGTTTCATAAATGTAATTGGATTGTCTGACTTCCTATTCAATTGGTACATGTTTCTTTTTTTTTTCTGTTTCTTTCCTTAAAATCAATAAATGGTTTGTGGTGCCTTTAATAGAGAAACATCACATTTTACAATATTGTGAAGTTGACATTTTCAACATTTGTCCCCTAAAAAGATCATTGGGTCTGTCAGACCCAATGCACAGGTTCTGAATTAATTGAATTTTCTCATCTCAGGGACATATAATAATGTGAACACATTTCTTGATGGAAATTGGAGCTTTTTCATGCCCTGAACTTTACACATGAGGAGAAACAAGGGTTTTTTTTCCTTCTTTCCCCCTCTCCTCACAGACCCTTTAACCAATAATAAAGTCATAAAAAATATAAAGATCTATATGTTTAGGTATGAAGCTGGTATTGATTCTACTAAGACACTATGAACCTTAGTAGACATACATGTTTATAGCTAATATATATATATATATATATATATATATATATATATATGTATATATTATTACTAGCTGAATCAGAAGATGTTTGCTTGTACCAAAGAGTGGGCCCTATTTAGCATAGTTCTACACATGTATCCTGGCTGTATTATCCTTTTCTTAGAAGACAAAAAATGCAAATGTATGAGAGAAAACCCATCACCAAAAGTCTAATGAAATTATCCTGTAAAATAAAATAAAATGAAATAAAATTAGAAAATTCAAACCTCTTCACTTTTAATAGTGTGGATCCTTTTTAGAATTTGGTTTGCACCACTGATTCAGTATTGATTTGAGAAAAAAATTTTAAAACAATATGAGATATTGACTAAAGACTTGGGGCTACCTGCTTAAATTCTGATTCATTCTACAGTCCATTGCTATATAAGTATTTATTCTGCAAGAAGTAGAAGTTTTCTACAGCATGGAGAGCATTATCAAATATTTCCATCTTCCTTTGAGGCATTCACTATTAACTGCCTTTGGAGACAGGCTTCTAGACTGAGTGGACCATTGGCTTGTTCTGGTGAGATAGCTCCTGACTTTTAATAGGTGTGTCTTGTTTGGAAAGAGGGAATTCTAGTAGAGAGAAACTTTAGTAGGATGGATGTCATTTAACTAATTAAGCCATTGTTTAGAAGTTACAATTTTATATCTTCATTGAATTTCTTTGTTAACCATGAGTCAAAAGTTTATGTGAAAAGAAGAATGTGTCCTAAACCATAAATACTTTCATTGACAGAAATTTCATTCCTATGTATACTCACAGAGTAGATTTCAATGTTTTCAATTTTTTTTGAGAGTAAGAAGGGATTTCAGTAGAGCAGACTGCCTAAGGTAGCAGCCTCTTCCAGACTTCAATACAAGGAAAGGATGAACAGACACTGCCTCACAACCTGAAAGTGCTATTGCTAGCTTTTTCTTATGAATACATTTGTATTCATGATCAACAGTTTTCATTTATCTGAAGTCTTTCTATAGCCCCTAAGAAGCAAGTAAAACACCATCTCTCATGTAAGATACTAGAAGATACATTACTTAACAATGGTTTGAAATATCTGGATTAGAAAATTCATAAGACAGTGATGTATTTCATTTTTCAAAATACTTAATCATTTTCAGTTACAAGAAATATGATCCTTCTGTGAATTATTTTCTTCAAAGGTATATGATTGTATTTCTCAGATAGCAACACAAGTATCAGCAAGTCTATATGACTAGAATTATATATAATTGTTTTAGTTTTGAATGTCATAATAAGCAAACAAGTGTATTCCCATGCAAATTTGTCCTATGACTAATGAAATTGTTTATTATATAGAGAAGACTACAGTGTTCAGACCTCCTACAGTTAGTAAGAACATCGCTTCTTAGATATTACCTGGGTGAAACAACAACATCAAAAATAGTGTTCATTTTAAGGTACATTGTGAAGGAAGTTTTCTCAAATATTCATTATGACCACTTTTATAATAAAAGTTAAAAAAAAACTCGAATTACAAATTACAAATTAAAATGTTTGCTTAAATAAGTTCCTTAAGGTACAGTAGTGCTTTGGACCATAAGATGTCTTTCCTGATCAAATGGCTAACAACATTTGATAGGACAGTAGTGTTTCCTGATTGTCTGCAATTCAGTTTGGAAAATCAAGCTGAGGTGAAGTATAAAACTGCTGGTCCTTGCGCATGCACTTGCAACTGTTTACCAGGACCAAACTCATACAGAGGTAACTTTCCATACTCCCACAAATGACAGCTTAGGATCCACGGTATGTAATCTAGTTCTCATACAATGCATGCTGGTCTTGAAGGGAATTATACCTGCTCTCTTTATCAGCAAACTGGCATTTCCTAAGCTGAGACATATGCTCTATGTTTGAATAAAATCAGGCATTTTCCTTAGACTACATCACAGCTAGGGCATGCGATTCAGAACACCGTGACATTGTCCTCCCTTAAGAGGTGTATTTCTCTCTTCTCATATTAAACATCCTTTTTTTCCCTACAAGCATTTGCAGTAATTGCCTATGATTGCTGGCATGGTTACTATGAGAAAGTCTGTATTTTCCCTTCACCTATTTTGAGAACCCAGTGTGGAAGCTTGCAGCCCATGGTGCCTCTATGAATATTATCTCAAAATATCCATAAATCTAAATCCTTAGTCAACAGTGATTACTTTCTCTATTCAGGTAGTCATGGAGGCTTAATTTTGACACAGTTTTTGAGAAGGCACAAAAAATATTCTTCCTTAGAGACTCAAGTTTTGAGGCTATATTACTATTGGTGGCAGGACATTGCCACTGGAAGGTACATTACTATCAGTGGCAGGAAATCATCATTAGAGGGTAGTATTTGTGAACATATTTTGTCCTGCAGGTTAAGCTGGTTAGTCCTATGAAGATCCATGCCTCTGTTATATTGTCAGTATTTTTTCCTAGCAAACACTGTCAGATCTATTTGTACCACCTGCCTTCTCTCTATTCTGTATCTTCAAAATATCCACTGCTGATTCTCCATCTTCTCAGAAAACAAAATATGTTTTGCAGAAGAATCTGTCCTCATGTTTATTTTTCCATTTTGTATTTCTATTTACTCTCCTTTCTTTCCATCAAAAGATATTTTGAATCAGTATCTATGTCCTTATTTGTCTCTCATCAACCATCTGACTCTTACCTGTTATAAAGTCCTCATTTGTCATTCCCTCCTAATTTTTGACTTCTGTGAAAAAAGAATATTTCCTTCATATTGGATTCTTATAGAACCATTAATCCACACCTGTTCTGGTGTTATAATGTTTGATTCTATTTCTCTTGGTAGAAGATAGAGCTTGTGTCTAAATTATCTTCCTATTAGAGCATTTTGCATACATCCCAAGGAAACTATTAATCAAGGCTTGGTACTAGCTTAAATTGACTAAACATAAGTTCTTCAAACATTGAAAACTAAAACTGCTGGTATCATGAAGGACAACAAGATGGTATTCACTAGCAATAGTAATCAAACTATTATAGCAACATGCACCATTTATAAGGTTTCCTGAAGAAAGAGACTGTCCTAAACTTAGGGCCTCAGAAAGTTCTCTATGAATAGACTTACATTATCATTGCTCTATAATTTTACAGTATACTTAAAGAAATGCACCACAAGATGGGCTGATACATCAGGGGACACAAGACACTGCAGAAATAAACAAACAAGAACTTCAAAATAATAGAAGGAAAACTGTAACTGAGAAGAAAAGGAATGTATCCAACATGAAAGTAAAAGTGATCATGAGTCTCTCTCTGCCATCAAAAAATTATCTTTAAAACAAAGGGATTACAAAATGACAAATAAAAAAATAACATTAATTAGCATTATGCTAAAAATGATACCTAAAATTTTAAGTAGAGACATATTTCTTTCTATATATATCTTGCATCGATTCCTCACAAGCTTAATATTTAATGTACTATAAGTCTACATTTTTAAATGTTTAAAAAGTAAAATAGAACTACCAAATAATCCCTTAGTTCAACTATTATATTTATATATAAATACATATATTGAAGACTGTGTATTGAATAAATATTGGTATGCCCATATTTATAATATCACAATTCATAGAAATCAAGATATAGTATAAACTTAATTGCACATTAACGGGTTCACTGATAAAGAAAATGTGGCACTCACAAACACACACACATACTCTAAATGAAACAAATTTTAGCCATCGAAAGAGTCAAATCCTGCCATTCTTTGTAAAATGTGTGAGTCCAACGTCATTATGTTAAGGAAAATGTTATTTTATGACAAGAAAAGAAAAACACTACATGATCTCACTTATATTTGGAATCTAAGAGAGTTGATCTCCTTGTAATTAAGGCTATAACCTTCATCACACGGAGTCTAAGTAGTTAGGAGAAGAACAGAATAGGAAGACCTTGCCCAATAGATATATGGTGGCAAATAAGAGGATAAATTTTCAAAGAACTATTGGAATACAGTGATGATAGTTAGTGATAACATATTCCTAAAAATCACAGCAAGTGGATACCAAGACTGTCACTATGAAAACAGTAACTGTGAAGCACTGCGTTTGACAATTAGCTAAGTCTAGTCATTCCACAACAAACACAGACCACAACACAACATACTGCATTAAATGTCTAAGGCCAGCAAAAGAAGAATAGGAGAGCTCCTTGTTTGCAAATGCATTGTACATGAAGTACTGTGCGCCTTTGATAAATACAGCAGTGTTATCTAATTAACTTTCTAGTACCCAGGAGAGAATCTTATGGGTTCTGCCAACTTACCATCGACTAATCTTAATTGTCTTTTGACCTATGCTAGTTGCATTGAGGGTAAGGGAATTGTCAGTCACATAGCAGTTTAAAACATTAACATCATATGGCCTATAGATTATACAAAAACACTTGACCCCATTCAAACAAAGAAAAGGAAAATTAGTAAAGTAAGCAGCCTACGACTTAAGTTGCTTGTAGTCAATACCTCAGAAAGTTTTCATTCAGAATGTTCATTGTCTAGTGAACCTAAAATACTATGTCTCACATAACTTACTGCAGACTTCTTACTTTTAATGTGAAACAATGTTTTAAATTTTGCTATAGTCTGAACAACATAAGTAAATATGCATAAGTGTAATAATTATGAGACTAAACCTTAACATATCTATGCTGTAGTCCTCCACTACAACCTGATATTAGTTAATTAATTAATTAATTAATTTTGCAGCACTGGAGAATGAATCCAAGGAATTCCACTTGCGAAGAAAGAGTCCTACTACTGATCCATACAGCCAGCCCTTCTTTTGATGTTTTTAATTTGACATAAGTTGTCATTATGTTGCCCAGGCTGGCTTTGAGCTTTTGGTTCTCTTTGCTGGAGCTGCTAGGCTTACCTCTAGATCCACTTTTTCCAAACACCCTTTGGCTTCTGTAGTCTTAAGAGGATCGTCTCACTCAAGAGAGCTATACTGAAAGAAGTTTTATTATCCCAGACTCATTATCACCCTTTCTGCTACCAAGTAGAAAATCATTCTTTTTATGATAGATACCTCATAGTGGTAAGGAATAGAGCCCCTCCTTCCCAAATCTATGCCTAAATTACTGAATGTCCTTAATTCCTCAATGAAAGAAGGGTCCATTCTCCTCAAAATCTATAAATCAGTGACTCTGATGTCCCAGCTGAAACTTAGAATGTATTACATTCAAGAAAATATGATACAATAGTTGGTTTTATTCTCCAGAGACCTATCTTTTCTGATTATCTGTCCATTCAGTTATTCTATTTCAGCTATGAAGGATGTCTAATCCACCTTACTTAGATATTGTCATACTTCATGTTCATAAGCAGTACTCATCTCCCTGACCTTGCCTATAGATCTGGAGTCTCTAACACATTGTGAAGGTGTGTCCTCTGTTCACTTCCATCCACAGAGGACCTGTCCTACCCACCTTGGTCATACCATCCTGAATAGTTGAGTGGACAACTGTCTAATACCTAGTTTTGAGAAATTTTATAGGGAAATGTTCCACAGCCATGACTTTCATTCCTGATAGGAGAGGGCATTTCTGGTCTGAAATAAAGAATCCAATCTTGAAACTATGAATTCCCCTGCCCCTAGGTGTCCCCCAAATCATTAGAATGTGTTCTTCCATACAGCTGGAGGACAAGGTCAAAGTCCCACTCAAGTCATTTAGGTGAAACACCCTATTTTATCTAAAACAGAGGATTTTTCAGAAAGTTATGCTTCTTGACTTTAAATTCTCTGGATGATTCTTCCAGCTCTCTTTTCTGTTATGTGTACATCAAAGCATAACGACTTGGCCTGGGACAAATGAGAAATTAATAACCGAAGCGAGGGTTTAAGAAATCCATAGTAATGATACAAATGAGACCCATCAAATTAGAAAACCAAAATGAAAACACACTAAACACTTCAAAATTTAATTAGAAAAAGTTCCAAGTTCAGACCACACTGAGGCCATTTCACACCAGCACTCTATATTGGAACCAGAAAAGGAGAGTCGTTATGGGGAAATGTGACCTTGGGGAGGTGGCAAGATCAGCTCACTGCCTCTGTCACTAGGCTCCCTTCTTAGGGCTCAACCTTAATGTTTCACTAAAGCTTGATTCAAGGCAAACATCTCTTCAATTTAACCTTCACAAGAGACAGAATACAGGCTTTTCTTTTCCCCAGTATGGTACTGCAATTGACTTGAGACTGCTGGTCATAAACCATTCAAAATATTTTCTAAATTAATACACCAACTATGAACCATAAATCGGCTGCCAATCCCTGTAAACCAATTCCCATTGACTTTTAAGCCCAATACTGTATATCAGGCAAGGATCCCTTTTCTGCCTAGCAGCAAGCAATGCTTGAGTGAGAAAGGAAAGCTTGAAGGTTATATATGTTTAGAACAAATCATCTTTCTTTTCTATAGCCTTTTTCATACAAATGGTATATCCTCCAAATACTTTATAGGCCTTCATAATACAGAAGAGTATAAAGAACAAATCCCAAAGAACATAAAAAAAAGAGAAATTTCCAATCCCCTGTGAACTCTATATGGTATCTATCTTTGATGGTTGTATCTGCATTGAATCTTAGAATTTGACCCGTTTTATTATTATAGACTTTAACTCCTGTTGTTATTTATTTATTAACTTCTCAAGCTATCTCTGCATGCAGCCATCACATACAATTTTACCAGCTATGGAGCTGAGACAAATGGAACTTTCTATTACATCCACACAAGAAAAATAATAGCAAAAGATTGGTGCTAAAGTAGAGGGAACCCAATTAATACAACCCTGAAAACAAGCACAGGGGTATATTTAGAATGTGTTTATAGCAGGTTTGGGTTATACGAATAGAGCATATCCAATTCCCTCCAAAGTCAGAATTCTGATTCATTTGGTTGTTTGCTGGTTTAGCAATATATATTTACAATAACAGTCTTAGGAACTTTTGGGGTTCAAGTCTATTTGAATTATTTCTATATTTACATTAGAACAACTTTCTCTAGTGAATCAAACTTTCAGATACTTTGTGATCATCTCTAAATTAAAGTGTATTTTCTTGACCATCTTTGGCATTTTCTTCTCTACTCTTTCCTCTATCTAGTTATTAATTCTCATTGTTAAATTTTATGATACCCTACAATTCAATGTGGTAATAGCTTTTCACTCCAGTATCCCTAATAGCACACTACAGATGTTCTTTCATATCTATGTGTTTACTTTCCTTAATTCCAGTTACTTCTGATGATCCTAAAGAATTAGAGGAAATAATCTGAACATACACAGCTTATCCATTTTAAGTTGTGCTTCCTTTAAGTATCATGATGGAGGTGCTCAGTATCCCATTTCATCTCCATATCATGAACAAGAATCATCAATTTGCCCAGTGCATCCATGCAAAATGCACTTCCAAACAGTCACTTAGTGACTACTTTGGCTGCATATTGATTGTCAGAGAATTTCAGTGAATATATTCTTGTAACCCTTACTTTACTTAAGGCTCTGTGATGGTTCACATTAAGTACCAACTTGACAGGATTTCTAATCACCTAGGAAACAAGCATATAGGCATGGCTGTGCAAAATTTCTAGACTGCATGAATTAAGGTGTAAAGATCCACATTAAATGTAGCTGGCACAATTCTGTGTGTTGGAGTCTTAGTTTAAGCACTGAAGTTCATCTCTCTCAGCTTCCAAACGAATGATGCAATGTGTCCAGCTTCTTCAGTCTTCTGCAACCATACACCCTCTGCTATGATGGACCATACACCTCACTGTGAGCTGAAATACAAGCTCTTGGCCTTAAGTTGCTTTAGTTAGATATTTTGCCATAGCTATAAGAAAAGAATATAGGTCTGAAAACAGAATAGTCATAACACAGTTGAATTAAATACACTATATTGTTATAACTGGAGTGTTTTATTGTTATTTGCATTGATGAGCTGAAATCTGAAGTGCTATGAAATCCAAAGCCTTATATCATAATGAATAATTTTAACTCTGACCCTATATGACATGTCATAGTTAAATCACAGCTATACTAGAAATATTATGTAAAATGACCACAGTCAACATTTGCAATGCATATCAGAAAACATAATTATATGCCATTTTGAGAGTTGGTCCACATCATTAAGAGATCCTGTTATCTTTCTGTAGGTATGTATATCAATTATCTATCTATCTATCTATCTATCTATCTATCTATCTATCTATCTGCTATCTATTCAAACCAAATCTAAAAATCTTAAATTTAGTTTATGTCCCTAATCCCTTTAAGTGAAGAATATTATTCAAACTGAAGTTATTGATGTTAATCTCTTACTATACATAGTATATAAATTAAAATTTATTATAGATGAGCAATAGGATAAAGACTAATGTATATTATGTGCAGCATCATCCTTATTTTAGGCATCCCTGATGGTTCTTAAAATATGTATTTGAGCATAATTACAACTTTAAAAATATTGACAATGTGCTTTTTCAATTCTTTTGGAATATCTGCCTCATACTCTTAGAGTCCTGGTGTCTTGGTGTAAGCTAGCTGTAAATGTGCTGAGACTTGAGAGTTCCAGTATTATTTGTCTGGGTTCTAAAGTCCATTTCTAACCACCAATACGTAATCTGGCACTTATTAGAGAGCTGCTTAAGCTGGAATGAGGGGAGGCAAGGAGCTCGAGGAAGGTGAAGGAGCATCCAGAGCTGCTGTTGCATGAATAGCCCCTACCCCCACCTCATCCATACATAACCACAGGTGTTAAATGTTACCTCCCATACAGACAAAGAACAGAAATATTTTCTGCAAGACTAAAACATCTGTCTGGAATTCTCTACATGCCACCATTTTTGTATATACACAAGGCTGTGTCACTGCACGCAAAGATACACTCACACACGTGCCCATAGTGTCCCAGCAGAAACAGCAAAATTTTGCTCAGGTGAGTATGGTTGATATAGGTGTATATAAAATGTGACACAAATATCTGTACATATTCTGGGAAGAAACGTTCTATAGTCAACTTCACAGAAAAATACACCTCGTGGAGAATACAAGAACTGTCACAACGTGTTGCAAACTGTGATGATATTCAACGGTGATATACACTTTCTACTCAGCAATATGTCATGAGTTCTGTTTAAGTCACACCCCAAGGAACAGGTAAAAGAATACAGCATCTTTATACCGTCCAATACAACTTTGGTGGATTGGGAGACAAATAGTAGTCACAATTTTATGAACAAGTTCATCACAAAGATGGGGCCCTTTCTCCCTTTTTTGGTGCCATTTCTCTACCCAGTCAGTTATCAAGAACTTCAAAGACCTACTTACACAATCCTTTAGTGTTCTTTTCCAGTCAAGCTGCAAATTCATAAACTTATGTAAAACCAGGGGCTGGTGCTAACAGGGCTGAGGAGGTAATAGGCAGCAAGAATCCATGTGGTTTCCAGTTGCAAAACACTTTTTCTCTTTCCAGCGTTCCTCCCCCCAAATCAATATTGTCAAATTAATAAAGCTGTGGCTTTTCTGACATCGCAGCGGATTACAGAAAGACAAGCTTGAATGACAGGTAAACAATATAGAAATAGAACGAATTTCCACAGATATTTATTTATTTATGAAGAGTATGCAGCATGTAGAATTAATAAACCTGCTGCCATTGTTCTGTTTCAGGGATTTTAACCTGCCGTCATAGGTTAACTAACTGATGTAGATCTCATACGTGTGACTGCTCAAAAACAAGCTGAATTTTTCACCAATAATACTTAAAAAGAACAGATTTACCCTGCAAAGGTACCTCCTTTATTGAATTAATATATGTTCCTGTTCCCTCTCAAGGTTTGCTATGAATGGATGCTTTTAAACATTCCTGAGGCTTGCTCCTGTTCCAAAGTTTACACTCGCAGAGTCAATGTGTATGTGCTGTGTGAAGGAAGGAAGGCATCTTGACATGGAGTAAGTATATTAGGGATGTGAGAAGAAGGTTGATTGTTTCTAAGGTTCCCTTTTGTCTGAAGCTGTTTGTGAATTATTTTCAGCTACCCATTTCTTACTATTGTTCTACTGGTTTCTGGCAATGAGCTGTTTTATTTAACTGACCTTTGAAACCTCCATCTAATGTAAAACGACAGTCTGCAGGATCGTTTTGCTCTCTGTCACTAACCGTCTGTCCTCCTAGTATTTTCTTCCAGCTTATCTGTTCCCATTAATTCGGTTTTAATTTGTTTTTACATTCTCTGTCTCCCTTTCTGTCTGTTTATTTTTATGAAGCCCTATGATTCTTCAAATATATGTGTGTGTGTCTATGTGTGTGTGTGTGTGTGTGTGTGTGTGTGTGTGTTTCTAAAGTATGTGTCTGTATCTGACTGTGTCGTGTGCCCTGTGTTTGCATTTTCCAGTGCCAAAATAGGGAGTTGGATCTCCTGGAACTGGTGTTACAGGTGCTTGTGAGGTACTCTTTGTGGACACTAAGCATGGAATCCAAGTCTTTTGCAAAAGTAGCAAGTGTTCAGAACTACCGAGCCATCTTTGTAGTTCCTAACGTTCCATTCTGGTTACAGCTGTATATTTTTCTAGTTTCTTCTATGTTGTCCTCTTCTCCCTATGACATTGTACATTTTTTCAAGCACTATCTCAATAGTGAAATATTTTATCCTTAACCAATTAAAGGAATTGTTATCTGTTTTGCTTTGTTATATATTCCTGTGTGTGTGTGTGTGTGTGTGTGTGTGTGTGTTTGTGTGTGATATCCGTGAGCTGAGATTTCACAGGATAAATGTTGAACAAAACAAGCAAGCACTCCATGAAGCACCCAAACTCCACAGCAGTGACAACACTTGCTCCTGTCACTTTGCCTCATGGAGAGAGGATGCATAACTATTAAATCACAAATGACTAGTGCTGGTGATGGCCCAGAAGGGAGAGCACAACTCGGACACCACAGTTTACTGCCTTTTCCCATCATGCAGAAAGGAAGATAACCTTATAAGCTCATTATTTGGTACTTGAATAAAACATTGAATAAACAGAAAAGAATTTGGACTTTCATGACTTCTGTTCCTAAACTTTCATTCTGACAAGCTAAACCCCAACCACATCCTGTCTATTTCTTATGAAACCCAGAAACAAACCTATACAGAATATCCTTGGCACCTTTCCTCACACATGGAAGTAACTTTGCTTTTGAGACATTTAAAAGCATTGGCACAGAGGAACAATGAATGCCCATTTTCAGTCCATCACTTGTTTTCAGGACAATGGATAGGATTTTGCAGGCTCCTGAGCAGAATACGGGCATCCCATGAAACAGCAATGATCTGTGCTACAACTCCAGCAACAGTGACATTGCTAAAACTGGGCACAAGTTTGGAATGCACAGTGCTAACTCATGATCCCCTAAGAACAGTCTAGATCTGTAAGACGCATCCGCTTCTATATGCAGACCTCCTATCTCTGAAGTCATCATTCTTTCCTAGATGAAAATTATGTTTTTTTTCTTCTCTATACTGTGTAGGAACCAGAAAGGCACTGAGCATCTGAGAGAAAATGAAAACAATTTAGCTCTGTTGAATGTCACCCTCTGTTGTTGATTCCCACACATCTGTGCATTTCTTCCTATCCAAGGCTTCATTTAAATGTGCTAGTCTCCGACAAAGATGGGAAAAAAATCGCTAATCCGTTTTTCTTGCTCACCCATCACATTTGCTTCTTCTTATACTGGGGATCTCATACTTGCTCTGCATAGCATTAGCTCTCCTTCAAAAGTCCCCACTTGGCTCTCCCTAACTAAGATATCTGTGAGCTTCTCTTTAACCTTCTAATGATTTGACTCAGAACTGCCACACTCCTCAAATTGTGTCACTTTTCTGTCACCATGGGTAGCCACAAAGCTGCCCACAGGCTCTCTTGTGTGGAGAATAATTGGAATAAAGCCAAAAGGCATCTAAGGCAACCTGGACAGATGTGTAAGCCAGATGAGGGAGGGCCTCTCTGCTTGTGGGCTTGCTCTGAAGGCCAAGGCATGTACCCCTCTAATTCCTGACAATATAATGGGGGTATACCTCTCATCCTGCTCCTAATGCAGTGGCAAGCAGGCTGTAAGTCCTGCTGCCTCCCTTTGTCCCTTGTTTATCTGCTCTGACCGTGCTGCTCACTTCTGGGCTGCTGGCAGCCCAGAGGGCATGTATGACCTTTCTCCAGCTGTTCCTAGCTGTCACAAGCAACCCTACTCCTCCTGTATCTTTCTGTGGAATCTTTTAGAACTCCCCTCTCTTCTTCCTTGATTTTCTATGCTTCCTGCTGTATCATTTCCTTCCTCTGTAGTCACCTGCACTTTCATTTTGTCACCTCCCAGACTGCTGCTATTTTGTTCCATACCCACCTTTGTTTTCTTTGAATCCTTTCCTTCCCCTTCATTTTATATTTTATTTTTCCCCATTTGATTTCTGTTCAAATGAGTCTTGTACTTGAGCCAGTAGACTAAGATTTTCAGAAAACATTTTCAGAAGCTTGCTGACTTCTCTTGCTCTCTTCAGCTCTTCCTCAGTATCCTCAGGTCTGCATAGTGAGCCTCTGCTCACTTTTCTTCTCATCTATTACTTCCACTACACTCGCCTGCTAGCTGAGCTCTGTAAATCTCCTACAAGAATAGAGGGGTAAGCAAATAGTGACCTGTGCTGCTCACCACCACTGAGATTCTGCAAGCTCAGGCTTTGGAAGGAAACAACAGAACGATATATTAGGTTTTATATGTCCATTTGGGAAACTTAAGACATGTGAGTGCTTGCCAGAAGCATCATCAATGCTGGACTGGTGCTCAGTCATTTCCACAGAGAACATTCTTAAACATTCTTATAAGCTGTCACTGTCTTCTTTAGAAAATGGTTACCAATACCAGTGACAAACAGATGAGAGCAGGGTGGCTCCAAAAAATGCTTCAAAGTGTTTTGGGAGGGTTAGATTGAGAAGGATGGCTAGACTGCAGCTATACAATCAGCTGTTTTAGTGATGTTTCATGCTACCTACTTTTAATGCTCACCAGGTGACTATAAAGGCATATTTAAAGAAAGACATTTTTCTGTTATTTAGTGATAGATAGCTGCATATGCCCTTTAATGAATTGTTGCATTGAGTACAGGCAGAAATACCCATGTTAGGGTATGGTGGTGGAACTAAAGTTTACTGACAGTGTTCCAGAGGTAGATGCAGTCAGACTTATGTGAGGCCATACTGATCTACAAAAAGAATTCCAGCTAGGACTACATGTTGAAACTGTGTAAGGTGTGTATACACGCACATTCTCTCTTTTTCTCTCTTTCTCTCTTACCTCTCCCTCTCTCCCTCTCTGTCCCTCTGTCTCTCTGTCTCTGTCTCTCTCTCTTTCTCTCTCTCTCTCTCACACATCTTTTAGTTCTCACTTTTAAATTTTATTTTATATTTTAAAATTCAAGTATATGAGTATGGAAATGTATAGTTCTAACTAGGCATCCACCTGGATGTCAGAGGGAAAATTTTAGGAATTGGCTCCATCCTCCACTAGATTGTTCTTGGGGATAGAACTTAATAGTCATGGTAACAGGTGTCCTTCACCATAGAGCCATATGACTGGCCTCAAATCTCGCTCTAATGATAAAAGTTTTGTTTTCAGCCTAGATACATAAACTTTTCGATAAAAATTCCGAGCAATGAAGTGTTAACAAATTCTCTGGCAATTAGTGCAGACAGCATCTTTGTATTTTTTGCTTTCTCTTGCCTTCCATACACATCCCACGGTTGTACTTCTAAATTTGAAGGTCCACATATAGTAAAGAGGGCAGGTTCTGTCAGGGCACTCAGAGACCTTGCCATAAAGAAACAAACAAGCAAGCAAAGCAAAACAAAACAAAAAATCCAATATTACCTCTTTCTCTTTTCACCATAAGTAGTTCTGATTTTGAGAATTGTTTTATGTATTTAATTCTTGGGTTATGTGAAACACTATGGAAATGGACATTATATTCACATAATTACGTCTCGTATATATACTTACTAAATAGTTTCAAGTTTTCTTTTTCCTCACTGCTTCTTGTAAACTTAATTCATTGTGTGAAACTATCTGATGCCTAGTCAACCTTAAGTTGTAATTGACTGAAGGCACTACTATGGTATGAGTTTAAGCTTCACAACTTCAAATGAAGTTAGTAGAAGCTAACTGTGAGTCATGAAAGCCCTGACATTTCTCTTTGAGCTCAAGGATAAGAAAGACAAAAGGCAAGCTCATCTGGGCTTAGATCCCTATTGACCAGTGGTACCTTTGACACTCTGCATGCTGACAGAAGTTTTTTTCTTAATAATAATTTTAAAACGGTTTTAATTATTATAGGATTACATCACTTTGCCCCTCCCATTCCTATTTTTAGCCCTTTACTCCCTCTGATACCTTCCTTCCAACCCCTCCCACACTCAGCCCCCTCAAGTTGATAGCCTCTTTTTCTTTGATTATTATTGATGTGTGTTTGTGTGAGTGTGTGTCTGTGTTTGCGCATGTGTGTGTGTGTGTTTCACTTCGCACAGCACATGTGCACACCTATGCACGTGTACACACATTTCTTTTCATTTTATCTCTCTTTTTTTTTTTTCTCTCTCTGGAATAAAATTGATGTCAATTTCATGACTAAGTGTTGAAGGAGAAAGAAATGCCTGTCGCACAGATCAAAAGCTAGGTATAACTCTATAGCAACAGTGGCCCAAGTGTCTAGCATTATAAATGTCTTTTATATCCATCCTCACAGTCTGTCTTTTTGAGCTTTGAGGAAGACAGGAACAATGCAAAAATCATTATAAAACTGTACAGTGACACAGAGAAGAATGTGTGTGAAGCTCCATTTCCAGAATCTTAGTTTGATCTATTGTGGTTTCTGTGAAGGTCTGCATCTGCTGCAAAGGAAAGTGTCTTTGGTGCAAGTAACAGCAACACTTATCTATGGGTGTAGTGATAACTATTCAGAATAAAATTAGAAATTAGGCTTCCTTAGTAAAGCAGTGGTTGTAGGTTATTCTCCAGTATCCATGATCTCACTAGTTCCATGTATTTGGCTAGATTTCCAGAAAAGCTTTGACATAAACCTTGGGTGTATAAAAACTTAAAGAAAAATAAATGGAAAAGGACATTCCATGATCAATATGAAGACAAGGTCACCTCCCAAGATGATTATTGGATTAACTGAGAGACAGCTTCTACTTTTAAAGAGAAAAATATGGATCTCAGATTTTGGTAAACAACATAAACATTGAAGTCATACAGATGTTACCTTTAGCCCCACACAGGACAACTTAGTCAAGAAGAATGCATGTTCTCAGGCTTCAGAGACAGCCTGTGCACCACAGAGGAGACCATGTATATTAGAGAGATGAAGAGGGGAAGGGGTTGGGGAGAGAGCAGGAGATGGAGAAGGGAGAAAATAAGTTAAAGTCAGTGATCATTAAAGATCTTCTGATAGAAAGAGACACTGCATTCAAAATAAGACAATGTCGGAGTGGGTGCAGATAGTGAGGAAACACTCCTCTATGTCTTCAGCCTGAAGGAAATGGGAAATAAAAAGACCTAGGTCTCCAAAGTCAGGACAAATGATGTGTTAGAAGAATTAAATGGGCATTGAGTTGGGAACCTAGGCTTTCTGTAAAGAAATGATACCAGGGTTCACATCCACAGGACTTGTTGTCTAAGAGACCAGCCACCATTCAACTCCTACTCCTCACTACTAAACTGTACAATGGAAAACAGTAAATACCTTTGTATCACTCTGTCCCTACTACCTCTACTGCTAGGGAACTGTACCATTGAGATTTCAGAAGTCAGGCTGCAACCCCGTGCACTTGGCGTTGTCTTAGACTATACAGTCTTTACTTAAATCTCTGGGTTGAAAAACCAGATAAATATTTTTTAAATCTTTTTTGATTTTTCTAATGTGTTGTAATGTATGTATTTGTATAGGTGTGTTTGGATGTGTGCGTGCATGTGTGTGTGTGTGTGTTTGCCCGTGTGTGTGCACACGCACGCGCACAGACACTTCTGTGTTTATGCCTATAGAGGATCAAGGTTGATGTTAGAAAGAATCCTCCACTGTGGTTCTACCTTGTTCATGAAGACAGGACCTTGCAATCAAACCCAGAGCTCTTGGATATGACTAATTTCCCTTAGCCATTCAGCTCTAGCTATCCCCTACCTACCTCCTTAGTTTGGAATTACAGCCACTCACCATGGTTATTCAGCATATTGGTGAGTTTTGGAGATTCAAATTCAGTCCCTGCACTTATTTAAGCCATCTCCTAGGAATATGGGAAGTGTTTTAAAGCACCCTGTACCTCCACATGGGGTATTTTAAAAAATCAAATAATAATTCATAAATGGCATAATTAATAATCCACGTGGTTCTTTCACCTGTGACAAAATGAAGCTAGACAAGCAATGGCTTGCCTTAATCATACAGAAAAGAAGGTTTCCTCTACAACATTTACAAGATAATAGGAGAGGGGGAAAAAAAAGCATAGTTCAAGATTGAAATACTATCTTGCCTTGGAATCACAGGTTACCTGCCCCAAGTCAATCAGTCATGCCCCAAACACTGGTAGGCCAGAGCCCGGACACACAGCATTAAGTACACCTAGGCACGCATCGATCTTACTGTCAGCCACCTACTTGAAATAACCAGGGCTGCGATCCAAAAGTACAGCTTTGTGTCTCCGAGAAGCCTCAAAGAAGCTTTGAAAGACATGAAGAGAAGTGATCTTAACAAAAGAACAAAAAGAAAGAAACTTGAAAGTGAACAGAAGTTCTGAAGTGTGTGGGGGTGGGATATGCATCCTCTCGGAGGAACAGTGAAGAGGCAGCGAACTCAAAGTAACCCGGAATAGAGAAATGAGCTGAAGACCCTGAGGCTCAGTGGTTCTGCTCAATGGGGAAGCTGCAGGCCCCTGCCAGTGGAAAGAATGCATCTTACTATGCTCCCCAGGCATGCCTACTTGCAAGATTTCCTTGGCCTTCCTGCTGTGCATGAAGGCCGAAGCTTAGGTGGCTAGGGATTTCCAAGGAACATACTCTACTGCTCTTTGAAAACACTGAATGATTTCCTGAGCCTTCTGACTGACCAGAGAGGATTCTTTGTGAGCTATACAATAGTTTTAAATTCCATTGTGTGGTGTTCTTTCTGAAATGACATGAGGGCAATGGGGCTCTGATGTCTCTTTGCAAACCTGGGCAGTCTGAGCCCCACAGGTTGGTTCTACATAGTTTCTGTGAATTCTGGCATAAGCTGCCATGGGAGGTCATAGTGCTAATTTGTAACAATTGTAGTGGCAAACAAACAAACAAACAAACAAACAAAACCAAAGAGAAAATCAGGCTTGTTCAATTAGGAAGAGATGGCAAGACATTCCAGTGGGGTGCTGGTGACACAAAAATCAGGTACAACTGACCTGTGGTGTCGAAGTTTATTTGTTTGAACAGCTGAGAATTATCTCCTGACCTATGAAACCCTTGTAATAGGTGGCCCTCCTGTCAGAATCTCATAGCACTTGCTCTGAGAAGGTGTTGAAAGTTCGCTCAAGCAGAAAGGATACATTTTCTTCTCAATAAGAAAAAAGAAAAAGAAAACTCTAAAAATGAATTTCATGATCGGCTGATAAGCTGGATTGTTTCTTTGAGTGTCTCTGTGGATGAAGGGGGCTTCTAACTACTCCTCAGTTTTCTTATCTGTAGAACATAGAAACCAAACATTGCTCTCTGCTTTCAGAAAGGAGTACAGGACCCTGTTGGGAGAGTTCCCTTGTGAGGTCCTAGTGACCTGGGAATCCACAATGCTTGAGACATTTCTTTAGTACTGCCTCCTCAGCTTGATCCTTGGTTCTGCCATTTTAGTGGCTGGACAAGAAGCAATAACTCTGCTGGCATTGCAGATGAACAGTCTAACTTATCCTGATGAGAAATGGAAGCCAAGCTTGCGTGTAAACTTTTAGCAGCATTCATTTCAGTGGTCTGTCTTAAAGTTCCTGACCACTGACCTCACCATGATTGAGATTTGATATATAGGTTGGAATAGTATACAGAAAATGCCAAGGAGTAAAATCTGCTAGCACATGGACACAGTCTCATCTAACCTTTTGGTTTCAGAGACTGCCTCGGAACCCTTCTTGTCTACCCCAAAGTCACGTCTGATTATGAAGATGGTGCTAGGAAGAAACTGAGCACCTTTGGCTCGGATGATCTTAATGACTGCAGCTGAGAAACCCATGGAAATAAACACTGGCCATGGCCATGGTCACAGAAGTTGCAGTAGGTATGTAGATAGGTAACACACAGTGTCAGTCATGAGAGCTGCCTCCCTACAACTGTGTGTACTGAGATCTGGATGTCACTAGTGGTGTATGAATCCTACATGTGCAGGATTTTACTCTTTACTTCAAGTAAAGTAAGCAGAGAGTTAAGAAAAACCTGCTGAGACTTCAGACTGCTTGGAGGAAAGAAGATCCACATGTGTACCCCTCAGCTCTTTGCCATGATGTACTGGATTCCCCAGACAAAAAGAAAAGGGAGTGCTTTTTGATCTGGTAGATTCAACAGTGATATATCTGTCTACCTTGTTATAATAAGGCATTCAATCAGAATGCGGGGCATCAAAGGAGAAGGAAGTGAAAAAAGTGGAAAATTTGAGGTGAGAAGCGAAACAAAAAATGGTATGGGTTTTGAGAGTCACTTAAAGAAGCAAACAATGTTGCACAAGAAGAAAAAACTTTGAAAGCGGGGAATGATCCAAAAGGATATGAGAAAGAGGATCAGGAATTATGAAAGGGAAGAGAGATTATGATTACATCATTTCTCCCCTTTCCTTTCTCTTAAGGCCTCCCATGTATTCCTCTTTTGTGTTTTCTTTAAAATGTATGACTTTTTTTCTTTAACTGGAATATATATGCATATGTATGTATGTGTATGTATATGTATGTGTATGTGTATGTGTATGTGTATGTGTATGTATATACATACACACATATATGCATATATAAGCATACATATCCCTGTATGTATGTATGTATGTATGTATGTATGTATGTATATTTATGTATGTGTGTATATATATATATTCCTAAATATATAACTACAACTAGTTACTTGTATGTATGTTTTCACTGTGGACTATTTGGCATAGGCTAGTCAATTGGTGTGCCCTTCCCAGGGGACTACTGTTCCTCCTGCTCCTGGCATTCCTATAGTTCTTTGTCTAGGTTTGAGCCCTGTGAGCATTCCCTCTCCCACACTGGCATGTCTTTGGTTGTCATCCTTGTTCAGGTCATGTTGAGGTGGCCGTGTTGCTCTGCAGGGCTGCATGTTGATCAGTTTTGGATTTCTCTACAGAGTCTCCATCAATTACAAAGAGACATCTCCTCAATGGGGAGTGAGAACAAGTGTCTGTGTGACCCAAGTTACCTAGAGAGGTTAGAAGCTGGTTTTCTCAGAGCACAAAGTCTGTCTTCCTGCCTGACAGAAATGTGGTCCAGGCTGAGAGGGAGGAGCTGGCCAGAGTTCAACAGAGAAGATTATTCACCAATTCCAATTATGTGCGTGCAGGCTACCCTTCATTGGTGAGGGTAATGGAGAGTTGAATGCATTTACGAGGACAGGGCTGTAAAGCTGAAACAGTTTTATGGGCGTGGTACAGAAATAAGAGGGTAGAAAGACACTGGGCTAGACAATCCTTTTTGAAAATGTATTTCACATAACTCTGCAATGATTGCTAGGCCCCGAGGGGAGGGAGGCTATGTCAGTGGAGCCATTAGAAGTGTTATTAGGTTTTAGGGGATTTTTGCAGAGTTATTGAACTTTTCATATTTTAAGTTCGAACGTGGATATTAGCTCTGAATCCAATCCCATTGTCTCTGGCCTTCAGATGCACTCTGGTCTTCTCCCTGCTGTGCAGTGTATGCCCCCAGGAGCAATCTGGCATCCCAGCAGAAAGTGGCCAACCTAAATGTGGCTCTCCAAAGACAAAATTTTATTCTAGGTATTTTATGATGACCCAGATATAGTCTAATATGTGATACAGAAATGGATTACCGAAGATCCCATAATGAGTATTTCAAAGCTTTCTCACCTGATACAGACTTAAGAGTATGATTCTCAGGTCTGGTTTTCACTTCAGAAGGTATAAGAACCAAGAGTGGCAGACATATTTGGCCTCATTCCATTAACTTGCAAAATAAAAAGCCAGAAAATATGGAATAAGTTGGTTCTTGTTTGAGTTTTAACATACATACACATGGTATATTTTAAAGCAGTACTTTAAAATCTTTCAAATCCCTGGATTTATCATTGACTAAAATACCAGTTGGTTCTGTGATAAAATAAGTCTAAGCCAGCCAGAGCTGAGCAAAAGGGTATCTTTTGACTTTGAGCAGGACGTCTAGTGACACACCTAGTGATTGTAATGATGAGAAAAACCACAAGCACTCCCATCCACAGCCCCAGAACTTCTGCACACACTCTGGGGTCTATACCATGTGTGTACTTAACTCATCCTGTCCCCTAGTAGTTCTCCTCTGTCCTTCCAGTTAATGGGATAAGGTTTCTATCTCTGCACTATTTCAAGTCACCTGAAGGCTTACTACAGTTTCTAATTGTACTATAGTGTTATTCGGTTCTCATGGCTAGCTTATAAAGGCCTTGTTATGAATCATGTTTCTCAAATGTTTTTGTTTGTGTTTTTGGGTTTTTTTTTTTCTTCTTCATCCCTACAGCAGGCAATAAGCATAGCCAGGTTAGGATCATAAGCACCACTTATTTATACTGCATCTGCCAGTGATGCCCAATAATCAGTTATGGACTCCTGTGTCCTCAACTGTTTCTTGTCAAAGAGGAGGGAAAAACAAGTTCTTTACTTCAACAAATGTTTGAATGGTGGTGTCCTCCACCACCGCCTCCTCCTCTTCTTCCTCTTCCTTCTCCTCCTCCCTCTTCCTCCTTCTTCTTCTTTCTCCTTCTTCCTCTTCTTCCTCCTCCTCCTCCTCCTCCTCCTCCTCCTCCTCCTCCTCCTCCTCCTCCTCCTCCTCCTCCTCCTCTTCTTCTTCTTCTTCTTCTTCTTCTTCTTCTTCTTCTTCTTCTTCTTCTTCTTCTTCATATATTTCTTTACCAGTTCAGTCTCAAGTTGTTTTCTAGACCTCTGCATATGTAGTCTTCTACATTCTTTTGCTCATACCAAACCTATAGAGAAGACCTGTTGTAGTCCCATTTTTTGCGAGAGTTTGGGTGGTAGAAGAACTTGCCAACGTGCACTATTAATAAATGACAGGCTGGATCCAATGAAGCCTGTCTGATATCCACGCTCATTCTCTTACCCTCTGCAATCTATGGTAAATTAAGCACTGAGTGATATAACTGTCTAATTATACATATCATACATATTTACCCTGTCTCCAGATTTAAATTAGCATTAGAAAAACAGCCTATCTTCCTTCTCATTTTCTCTATCTCCCTTTCTCATGCACACTCATTTATTAATTTATTCACATAAATTTAATTGCCTTCAAATCTACAACACTAATCGACTCCCTATAAATGCCTTGTGACACTATGAATGTTAACTATTTTGTAAGCACACAAACCCGAGCTGCATATTTGTCCTTTCCCACTGTTAATGTCAAGGACCAGCACTTACTGTAGGGAGTAGGAATAAAAAGAAATGTCATTCACAGATACCCTCTCACTTACTCAAAATGGCCATCACAGGGTTTGTTTTTCCTGGAAATCATAAATTATTTTGAAAAACAAAAATCAAACTAAACACTCTCCTTTTATTTGTTTGCAGTTGAATTAACTAAAAGGAGTATCACACTAACCTATTCACAGGGCCTAAAAGAAATATCAAAAAAAAAAATTTCTCTCAGGCATTCAGATTTTCCTGGGCTTACTAGTCCAGAACACTGCAAATCAAAATATTATTCTTAAGAACTACCGGATCTTACTACACAAGGCTCACATTACATCTGACTCTCTGCTTAAAATAATTGATGGGTTGTATTTTTCTTATCTAGAATATAAAAACATTTGCCAGATATAAACTCTGAAATTCAGTGGCAGCCTTTTGCCCAAGATATCTTACTACAACCTCTCAGGCACAGTGCAACTCAGGCTGTACACACACTGACGCAAGAAGTGTCTGTGGGATGGTATTTCTGTAAGAAAACATTCAGGTCATAGCAGGATTTCACTGCAAACCTATTTCAAGTCAAGAAATACTTTCCCAGTCTAATCAAGCAAAAAATTGAGGATAGCTGTTTCTATAATCCATACTTATTTCTAAATTAGGAACTGTTAAGTGGGGCATGGATATAGTTACTCAAGCAAAGGAAGTAGATTTGACAAATTATATGTGAGAAAATCAAACCAACTATTTCATTAAAATGATGTGGTCATCTAATTTGCTTCTACACAGTATATTTCTTAGCCTAAAATAATGCATGATTAACAGGCAGAAGAAATATGTTGAAGACACAGCTGTCCTAGTATTTAAATTAATTGCTATTATTTATTGCAATAATTGTCCTGAACTGGAAATAGTTTAGCACACATTTTTCCAAAAAACTATATAATTTAAAAATATTCTCAATTTTAGTATGATTACTATGTACATTTACAATATTTAAAGACTTGGCTTTCAGAGAGATGTTAGTATTTCTTAACGACAAGGAAGAAAGATGTGATAAAGAGTAGGTTATAAACTTACTACAATTAATATAGTGATTTAGACACTTCGAAGGAACAGCTGAAACCTTTACTAGGAAGTTGCTTTTAAATGATAAAAATTTTAAAAATTCCATAATTTTGACTCATATTAGTAAAAGATGTTTAAATTATTTGTGTTTGATGGGCACAGCGCCAAACTGAAAGATCAAAATTTTCCAGTGGCAGATGTTCTGCATTTGCAAACTTTTAGCATAGTGTGAGTTAACAGGCCGATAAAAATAGGACTATAAACAGGACTACATAGCCTCTGAGCATTAAAATTCACTTACCTTAGACAAAAAAAAAAAATGGTTGTGCTCATATTACTTAATTGTTTTGAACTTAACACTTCCTTTATAACATGTCTTTCTTTCTGTTTAGTTATGTATTCGACACTAAATAAGACTTTTTACCACTCATCAGTGATCAGAACATTTACATTTGGAATATCTTTCATGTATATGAATCAGAAGAGATTGTTACTGAAAAACAGATTTCTAGAGTTACATAGTTATTGCTGAAGAACACGCTGGCATCTAGTGCTTTCCACTGCAGCTCGCCGGCATAGCCAAGAGCATGGCCCATTTGTTTGCTCATCCATTTAACATTTTCAAACACCTCTTCTGGCTCAGGCTTTGTGTTCTATCTGAATATTCCATTTAGCTGGTTCATGCTTTAATTAGCAACAACACCACACACACATACACACACTGCACATACAAACCACATACACACACCACACACACTACACATACAAACAACACATACAGTAGTACAAGATAGGAGAGGCCTGGAAGTTGAGTTTAAATACAACATTTCAGGACACACATGTTTCTAACTTCAGAAACTTTATTTTTCTTTTAAAGTGTCCAAAATGAACACTGTATTGATTTTTTGCAGCATACTTTGCATTTTTCACAGATTGGTATCAGAGTTGTAAGGCATCCATTAAGAAAGCTCAAAATGCTCTGATACATATAAACAATATCCACACTTTTAATCAAATTTAATATACTACAAGCCATATATGTCTGGTGAAAGTCAGAATGGTCTATGGCAGCAGATTTGAAAGCATACATTACAAAAACCTCACATTTCACATCTCTTGAAAGCAAAGATTGCCAAAAGTATTGTCTTTATGTTCTTTCAAGTCACCTCTGAGGAGGTAGCAGGGGCATAGGGGATGAAATTTGCATTTCAGAGCTGTAGCCAACATCAGGTTACAGAGATATGATGAATTAAAATATGTCTACATCTGAAGGACAACGAGAACCTACGGCTTCAGAGTGCATTTCTTACAATGGAAAGAGCAAGGATTTCAGGTATTCACATCTCAAGGTCTCATTTCAGAAGGGCCCCAGCAAGGAGGTAAAATGCAAGTAGAATACTGATGAATTATCCTGGTCCAAAAATGAGCTGATACCCTCCTTCAGCCAAAATGTTAAAGGCACAGTAGTAAAATTCAGCATGGTTTCATTGCAAGGTTAAGAGAGGCTAAGGTAATGGGCAGACTTAGTGAATATATATTACCAGTATACATGATACTGTGATAAAAGCATTTTATATAATCACTATTCATCTGACCAGTATAACACTGCACTTAACATACATCCAAGAAACTTTCCCTAGAATTTTAACAAATGAAAACGTAACATCGCTGAAGACAAGAAAAGGGTCAAATCATTGAACAAAATTATGGGGAAGGATACTAAATATTTATGTGAAAGAAAGGAATGTTGCTGTTAGTTTAAGAATGGTGAGGAGAAGACATAGGAATAGCAGAAATCCAAGCTTCAGATGTTAACTCTTTATGTAACTGGAGGCAAGGAGGAAGATTCACTCTTTTGCCAGCTTTCTCATCGTCAAACCTGTAAGAATGCATCTATTCAAAATGTCATGAGAAACACTTTACTAATGAGTAAATTTCATGCTAAGGTTTCTGCCTATCTATACAATATTTTAAGGAATCACTGTAATATGTTCAATTAATCGCTATGTTGTACTATGACCTAATGATTGCAAGCCAGATTTGGCATACTACATTATATCTGGGTCATCACAAAGTGCCCATTTCACTTCATATTTAGACTTACAATTAATTACCATACTTAATTTTCTATTACAGACACTTCTATATGTCTGTCTGCTTCTTTAATTTTCAGGTCTTTAAGAGCATAGATTACTAAACCCTTTTCAGTGATCTAATTCCAGGTTCTGACCCATACACAGATTGTTACTGATTTACAATTTTTCAATTTTAACAGTGCTGCAAAACAATACTCATTCAGTAGAAACTGCACTTAAAGTTTTGAATTTGAGTCTTTTCCAAGTCTGCGAATTGACTGCACTGAAAGGCACAGCTACCAATCAGCCATGTTGTCCTGATAGCAAACAACTGATGTTTTACCAGATAGTGGATTTTTAAGTTCTATGTTCAGTATGGTGATTATATTAGATGTAGTGAATTCTCAACAGTATTTTCAATTTACAATGGATTCACTGGCATATAACCCATTGTTCTCTCTATGGTAACCCAAGGTGGTATCAAGCTTTAGATTGTCATGCTCGCCCTTTTAGTCTTCCTAAAGCTGAGACCACATACATATACTACCATGGCCAGCTTCCATAGTAAACATCTCTGCCCTTGTATTCCAGATCTTCAACTAGAAAACAATAATCAAATTTTCACAGAGTAATCTCCATATCCAAGGAGAATATAAATAGTTTCGTTACCTGACAAGACATCCCAACACAAAACTTAAGAGATAAGTGTTAGACATGGATCCACAGCTTTCAAATATTTTTATAAGACTATCAGCCCAAAAAGCTACTGCTTATTTGATATCCTTGACTTGTCAGGCAAATAAACTTTTACAAAGTCAATCTTGAGTTTCCTCTTATCTTCATATGGATATAAAAATTCTTGTTCAGGTGTTTGAGGGTGTTTTTCATTTTTGAGACAGAATATTTTTTTGTAATATATTCCAATGTTCAAGACAATGTTATTGACAGTCATTCCTTTCCTCAGCCTCACATCACCCAAGGCCTAGATTCTTGAGGACTAAGGAAAAGGTAGAAAGGAGCTGATGAATCAGAAAGAGTAAAACACAATGGCTGAAAATGAAGTGTTAACCCTTAATGAGAATTACATTGTCATGACTGTTCTAACTAATACCAGAAAATGGCAATATCCATGGATCACAGATGCACCATAAATTATGAACAAGTTAAAGGGCAACTTAGCCTTGTGTGAAGGTGTTGTGAGTTGTATACATTAGATGAAGTATATACATAATATTTTCAAATTACAATGTATTAATTGGCATATAAGCTATTGTTTTCTCTATCGTGTCCCTGGATGGTCTTAAGTTTTAGGCTGCAGTACTTCATTTAGCCTTTCTAAAGCTGGGACCAAGACAACTTACCTGCTGGGGATCTACCTCCTCTAATCGGTACCAACCCAAGCCATTTTTTTTCTGAAGAACTAGACCTGGAAAGATTATTCATTTCTCATCTAGTGTTATATAAAGATTTGTTCTAGCTGCTAAACCCGAGCAAGCGAATAGTGAGGCTGAGGGCGCCATCACCTTTAAGTCAGCACATCAAGTCAGCACATGAGTTCCATAATTGGGGAAGTGGGTTGTGTAAGTCAAGCACAAAACCCATGTACTTTACAAATAGAGGGAGCTATGTCATACATTTCATTTTTAATCCATCACAGTTCTTGGGCCAATAATTCTAAATCACCTCATCATAATGACTTGGAATGTCTCAATCTTCCTTTTAATTAATGTGCCTCCATGTTTAGATGGGGAAGGTGTTATAGAAAAAGTTCTAAATACTTGAGACATCCACATACACCAGACTCATCTTTGCTCCATATGTCTTTCCACCAATGACAATATTCACTTCAAGTTTAAAACTCATTGTGTACTTCTGCAATGCTAAGTGATTAAACTAAATGATAGAGGATGGAAAATTTATTTGTATTTTTACGAGTAAAGAAACTGCTTTTTTTTTTTTCTTAGAAATTAGTTACTGTGGTTATATTCAGTTTGATTCCAACTTGCAGTTTATTTTGCTGTATTGAAAATTACTTGTTAGCCTGAAAAACAAGCCTAAGACATTTTATAGATGTCAACAAGCCAAAAGATGTCAATCTTATTTGTCTGCTCCCTTACGATGATGCAGGGACAACCAAGGTATAGGGGGACAAACTTAAATGTGTCAAGTGTCCTAAGATAAGTGAGTGTTCTTATGAATGGTCTTTTAGCTAAATTTATTATCATCAAGGATTTCAGTATTTGTGGCTATATCCTGTGCCATCAGAAAGATATAAACTTTTTCTGAAGGAGAAAAGGATACAATTGGATGGGTCTGATGAACTTTGAAAATGAAGCCCTGAGATGTTTGTAAGGGCTTTCAACCTATAACTATGAGCGCACATTTAAGTATAAATGACCCCAATCTGAAATCAGAGCTCAAAAATGACTTCCTTTTCAACTTAACCTTCTCTGACATTCACATCCAGAAAGCAACCCATGGCTCCCCAGGCTGTGGCAGGGCAGCTTGCCTGGTCTATTTGTAACCTAACCCCAAGCATCCTGCTGTAATACTTGAGGATGCCACAGATGCTAAGCCTCTTCCTTGTAGCTCCCCAGGGACTAAAACACAAAACCCAGCCACAAAGGCCTCAGAAGCTACAAGAGAGGTTTATTGTATTTTGAGCAAATGCTTGAGGTACAAAGTGCAGCACCTCCTCTTGTCTCTTATCATCATTATTCTGTTTAACAGTTACTACAGACCATGTTTTTGTATGTATCCAAGCTGACTGGACAGTGTCACTAATGTCCTCCTGACATCAGATTTTTCAAGACAATGGCAGAGAGAGCAAGAGGGTGACGTAGAAATTAACTCCAAAATATATGAACTGAACCTTGTCAAAGATGACCACAATGGCTTGAAACTGAAATAGCACCCAACAAGTTCATGTGTTTAGATGCTTGTCACCAGATGGAGGCATTAAGGAGGTTTATAAAGCTTTAAGTACTCTGGATATCTTTTTCTGAAGGAGAAAAGGATACAATTGGATGGGGCTGATGAACAAGTGGGTCACTGGGTATAGTCTTTCTATTGGGTACTAAATTCTGACTCAAGAAACCATTTGCTTTTTCTGAAAAAAAGAATGTCAGAAGCATCAGACACCAGGGAAAACACCAACATGATCATCATGCCTTCTTCACCACTACACACTGATATGAAAAGCCAAAGGAAGACATTTCCCCTTTCAACATCTTCTGTTGGTCAGGTATATTGAAAAGACAGCAAGAAAACTAACAAGTCCTTTCAATCATGGCTCCTATCTTAAGGAGAGCTCACTGATTTGTAATGATGTCTTACAGGCAGCAGTACATAAAACACACACAACTAGAGATTTCCACAATTCTGAATTGAGATATATTTTTTTCTTTGACACTATGATTGGAAAATAAAGTTAGTCGACAAAAAATAAAGAATAAAGTAAAAACATAAATTTAAAAATACCTACAGCAATAGACAAATATGAAAATGAGTTGAGTGAATGGACTGTTCAGAAGAAACACTTTGGAAAACAAAATGAAATGAGAGTCAAAAATATAGATGAGAGGGTTGTTTCATACATTAATTAAGCAAATTTTTTTCTTTGTCCTGCTGAGGGTATTTCTAGAATTTCAAATCAACATAAACTTGCTAGGAAAGACATAGTAATATTTATCTCAAGTTTTACAAAGAGGTAAACAATTTGATCAAATAATTTCTAAGTTCAAGGGACACTCACCAACGGTTGTTCCTTACAGTTTTATGTGTAATGTGGAAAAAAAAAAACAAACAAACAAACAAACCTAGGTCTCAACCAATTACAAGCAGGCTAGATAAACTTTGCAGGAGACCTGGGGAGAAAGCACTTAGTGTAAAGCACTTGCAATACAAGGGCAATAAACAGAATTTGCATCTAAAGTAGCTGCATCAGCACATAGAAGGTGTGGCACACGACCTTTAATTACAGCACTCAGAAAGCAGAGACAAGATCCCTGGAACAGCTGAATAGTAAGATGGGGCAAATTGGTGAGTTTTAGGGGTTAATGAGAGACCCTGTCAGAAATATGAAGTTGAAAACTTTTGAAGATGATACTTTATTTCAACTTGTGGCATCTGAATGTACACACACACACACACACACACACACACACACACACACGATAGCTCACAATGTCTATAACTCCAGTTACAAAGGGTCCAATGCTTCCTCTGACCTCAGTGAACCAGGCACACACATAGTGTACAGACATAGATGTGGGCAAAACACTCTTATGCATAATATTAAACTACATTAAAACATTTCAAACTTTAAGTGAGTTAATCAATTAAAACTAAATATTTTTAATTTTCTTTTTATTGCTGTATTAAGATATCATGATCAAAAGACTCGGGAAGCTTGTTATTCAATGTTCTCTTGAGAAATATGGCCAATGAATACACACACACACACACAAACACACACACACACACGTATTAAACAAGTCAACTTCAAGTTAATGACTACAGCAGAATCACACTAAGGAACTGAGAAACTGACAGGTAACTCAGTCCTCAAACCTGGATGCCTCACCAGCTGTGGTTTGGAATCTGCCAGCTGCTAGGTCCTACTTCATGATGGACACTTAGAAAAACTGGTTCTATTAGCACCTAATGACTCAACAGAAGCAGAAGGACCAGATGAATTGGAAGCAGGAGGAAAGGCTAAGTGGTTAAAAGACTAGAAGGTATTTCTTCTGCTGTACCATATGTAGACCATGCCTTATATGGACTATATCATATATGGACCATGTCATTTATGGACTCTACCATATATGGACCATGCCATACATGGACTATACCAGGAAGGGCCTTTCAAAATCAAAGTCTGAAAGGACAGAACCAAGCTCTCAATAAAAAGGAGATCTATTTGTCCCAGATAACAAAGGGCAGGACAGGACATGAGAGACAAAGATAGGCGATAGAGGATAGGGGAAATGCAGAAAGAAAAATAAACAAGGGAGGAGGGAAAGGGATATTTGCCTGGGACATGCAAAGGACTGCTTTTGGATAGAGAGGAACAATATGGTCCATAGGCAAATTACATTTCATAAGCAGAAAAGGAGAAACCCATGTTTAGGATGAGTTGGCATATTTGATTGTACAAGTTAATTAGGGTAGCCAAAAGGGGACTTTTGATTGCTGGACTATAATTCTTTGATAGCTGGACTTAGGTTTCTGTCTAAGGAGGAGGAAGACTTAGGCCTAGGTGGCTATTTTTGGATGTAGCCTATGGATTAGAACGGAGAAGAGCACTAAAAGGCCAAACCTGTAGTCTCTGTGTTTGCCATAGGTGGGTCTACCAGAGCCCCTCAGGACAGGTCTACTCACAGAGCTTAAGACATTCAAGCTGCCTATCCACAAGTTTCTAACTTGTGGAAAGTTGATATGAAAACCAACCATAAGGGGGCGCATATTTGGCTTTAATGTCCAATCACAGTCCAACATTCAACTGAAGTCATGGCAGAAAGTTAAGGCTGTATACTTAGAGTAAGAAACTAAAGGAGAGGCCGTGGTGGAATGTTGCCTTCCACCCTGCTCCCAAAGATTCAAATAGCTTGCCTTTTTATATACAGTCCAAGACTAGCTTCCCAGAGGTGGCACTGTCAACAATGGGCTGGACCCTCCTATATTAGACATTATTCAGGAAAATCCTCCATAGACTTTCTCACCAGCCAATCTGGTATAAGCATTTTATTTTTTCCATTGCATTTCTTCTTCCAAAAGAATCTAACTTGTATCAAATTGACAAAAACCTACCACCAAAGTGCTTAACCAGTGTGAGCCTCCTTTCCTGTCCCCTTTAGGAGCTGATGAAATGTTTCAGTGTCAGAGCAGAACACTGGACTTGTGTGTGGAGGAGGAAACAGAGTTCCCAGGTAGATTTGGTTAGAATTGGCTATAGAGTAGAATCAGTGCGGTACAAGCCCGGGACAACCCTTGACTTTCCCCTTTTCAAATCCAACCCGTACGTTAGCCCTGCTTAGATCTCCTTTCTTTGTAAGCACTGCCCCGCCACATTCTGCAAGTGTGTCTCTGAATGTTAGAAGATGGAATCTGCCCTGGGGCTGCCATGGAATGAAAAAAGAAGAACAGTGGAGGCAAAGGTGCTGACTAGAGCCAGGTCACACACAGGCCACGATCAGACAGATGCACAGTGTTTGAAAAATTGCATGTAGTTCTTCAAGTTTCAGGGAAACCTGGGGAAGATTTGAGATCTGTTCCCACATTCATTCATACTCTCACTTTTTTCCTCTCTCCTCCTTTTCCCCCAGAACACTCATGCTCCACTGGCTTACTTTGTTTTCCTCCTGTCCTCCCCACCCCTTCTCCACAGTCTCCTTAGTTCCTCCTTCTTTTCTTCTTTCTCTTTTCCATTTTATCTCTCCCCTTTCCTCTCCCTCTGTAATTGCCATGTCTTGCCTCTCAGTGCATTCCCTTTTTTTCTTCAGATTCTACTTCAAGATGGCGGGCAATTTATTTGGATAAAGAAAGGGTTACACTGCATTAAAACCCAAAAGATCTTCCCAGAAACTCATCCAGACAGTATGTCTTACATGTTCTTTTCTTAGAGTTCTTCCTATATTTAGAAAGCAGATTCATTTCTGTAAGGCTTCCCTAATTAAAGGAATAGGAACATTAGTATTACATTTCACATATTCCCATTAGCAAATTACTAACCCCTGGGACAGGATCAGGTCAGAAACATCTTAACTAGAAACCTAATGAACTGCCAGCCATGTATAGACTCTGCTTAACTGTGTTTATGCTACCCCTTATGCAAATGAGCGCCTACACTGCCAAGTTCAGACTAGGCTGATGAAGTTGCTAAATGCAGTTAAAGATGTACTAAATATTTTTTATTGTTTTTATTAAGAAAAGTTATCTAAGCCACTTAAACAACTTGATTAATTCTTTATCACATACATGGAAACTATAATTGTTAGTGTTCCGTCTAAACTCCACCTCCCCAGTTACCTGGCAACAACCAGGTATGCTCCTCCCCACAGTTACCTGGCAACAGTCAGGTATGCTCCTCCCCACAGTTACCTGGCAACCGCCAGGTAGCCTGATCCACTATAAAAGGGGCTGCTTGCCCCCTCCTCCCTCTCTCTCTTGCCCTCTTCTTCTCTTACTCCCTCTCTTCTTCTCTTGCTCTCTTCCTCTCTTACCCTCTTGCCTCTCTGTCCCCTCCCCCACCTTTCTGTCTCTCCACGTGGTCATGGCCAGCCTCTACTTCTCTTCTCTTCCCACCTTTGCCCTTTCCCCTGAATAAACCTTCCCCCTTGGAACCACGTGGTCTGGAGTGGTCTGTTCTGAGCTGCGGTCGGACTTCGTCTTAAAACAACAACAATAATAGTACAGAGAGGGAAAATATGTTTTAGATGGTGAATTTTGGAAAATAAAAGGTAGATAAAGGGGTGAATGAAACATTAGAGTACATTCATGGAGAAAATTTAAATTGAAGATGTATTAATTATTGGAGGAAACAGGAAATACTTCAGGCTGAGCAGGCACACAAAGATGAGGAGATACTTCTATCTTAGATCAGGATCTGTAGATCTGTAAGAATCTTCTGCAATGGGAGTTTAGTGAAGTCTTACTCAAAACCGAGTCTGAAAATACTGTGGAACTAAGAGCCAGTGTCCATATCTCTTCAACACAAGGACGTATGGTATCTGGCATGTCACAGGCTGGAGCTTTCCTGTGAGCAGATTCACTGTGATGATCAGATGAAGCCACAAGTAGGATTTTATTTTTCTTAACCTCCTCCCCTGTTTTAAAAATCTGTAAGTAGTTTATAACCTTTCTATTTACCACACCCTTGTTTCAACTGCGTTCGAGTGCATGGAATGTTTGAAAATGCATCTTTCTAGTGTGAGGTTTCTGCCTCTTTTGCTTATATCTGCTAAACCCATACTGAGAGTTTGATTAATGCAAGGAAGGCTGGAGGACGGGATTCTACATACCATTCTTGACTAATTAAATACCACAGGATAACAGCTATGCTTCCCCCTTGTACTCCCCAGAGACCACAAAGAACAGGTCTTCCCACTAAATGGAATACTTGGGGCCTATGTTTGTTTAAATGTTGCATGACTTTAGTTGGCCACATAGCACGAAATGTTTCTAAAGACCAACTATCCATTTCACATAAAATATGTTTGCTGAATGTCTCAGTGAGTATGCCTCTGATTGAGCAATGTCACCTCCTTTAAAGGTGTGTTATTTTCCAGTCCTCCAGCCCCAGCTCTCCCTTCTAAGCTAGGAACTGTGTTTAAGTTCCCACTTGCCACTGCTGATAACCTTAACCAAGTCAATTGTTGTGATTAGTTAGTATCTTCCCAGACAAAGCGGCGTGGGATTTTCTTCACCATCTCCTCAATCTTTGAAAACAGCTTTCACAGGTTGTTTGTGTGTGTGTGTGTGTGTGTTTCTTTTTTTGTTTTGTTTTTTGTTTGTTTGTTTTTTTGGTAAACTAGTCTTTTGTTCTGTTTTGCTTTCTGCCTTCCCTGACTGAAGAAGGCACGACTTGTGAAGGTGCCTGTGCCATATCTCTTGCCACTCCGACAAGTTGCAGATTTAACATTCACCCTTATTATGGAAGGTGGCAGGGGAACAAATGAAGTGAATTTGTAAGCAGCCCCTCAGGCCTTTGCTTCTTTGTGATAGATGAGACCTTCTGTCTATTTACATACAATTAGCAAGAAAACCTCATCCTCAGAAGCACTTGCAGCTTATCCTGAGATGATGTTTATGCTACACCTAAGAGGTTTTAGCACTCGGGTCTTGTTTAGTTATTTCTCAGATGGCTCCCATCAAATGTGGAGGAGACCGCCTTCATGATCAAGGAGCTCTGGAGAAACCATGAAGGTGAAAGTGGCCAAAAAGAACTCCAGACACTGAGAAGGAAGAAAGGATCTAACATTTGAACAAAGAGCCAAATTCTGCTTCTAAGATAAGGAAGACTTATTTTGGGTACCTGCTTCTTCGGCTATCAAAAGAGAAAGGAAAACAAAGATGTAAACCACAGAACCCAAGGTTTTTTGGGGTTTTTCTTTTTCTTTCTTTCTTTTTTTTTTTTTTTTTTTTTTTTTTTTTTTTTTTTTTTTTTTTGAATCACTGGGCAAAACAGATGTTTCAGGAATGAATGGACATCTCTACAGGAAACAGTTCGATAGCCACTAAGTTTGGGAAGCATCCCATGAATCACTGTGTGCTTCACATTACTTGAAAGCACAGAATGATTATACTAAAGACTGAAGCTATACTACTAGAATAAGAACAAACACACACACTTCTGAAGATCCACTTATTTGTTTTAGTTAGTTTTCCCTGTCTGGAGTGAATACATATTTCAGTTTTCTTAGGGACTCTATGTGCTTGTTTCATTTATATATTTTATTTATTGCTGTTTCCATGCATGTAGGGCAGTATAAATGCTGAAGTGTTAGAAGGGTGACTTAGAAGGGCCTCAATACAGTGCATGTTACTGTGTTTCTTTATTACAGGGTTTTTAATCATCAAGTTCCTGCTCCGACTGATTGTAAAAGACCTCTGCAGAGTGATAGAAGACCATGGTGCCAAGGGGAGCTCTTCAATAAATATTTGATAGGCACAATCCTGCCCAGTTACTATTTGTTTCATTATCCATATTTTAATTATTTTCCATTACCATTCTAGGAAAGATACAGAAGGGGCTTTTTTTTTTTTTTTTTTTTTTTTTATAGCTATCACCTTCAGCAACTGCCATCTGCCAGACAAATGTCAACACTCCCCAGGCTTTGTCCTTGGCCCTTGCTCACTTTCATTTCCTGAGCAGAGGTTTCACAGCCCTTCCGTTGGTTAGTACCATCCTGGCCCTCCATCCCATCAGAGCTATGAGCCAGTGGCCGGAAACAGGGAACTTCAAAGCAATGTGGAAACAGCATCTTTTGGGCTGTAACTTGTGATTCTACATCATCCTGATTGCCCAGGGCCTCCCTGGTCACCTGTCAAAACAGTTGTAGTCTCTCAATGCCAACAAAGCTGTGTTAACATGGCAATTAAGAATGTACCTAAGTCAGGCTCCCTGCAACTCTAAGCTTTATCACCTAAAGTCGAGCAACCTAGAGGCAAAATGATTTTCTCTGCTTCAGTCTCAGAAGCAGGGTTGGTAGAGAGTACAGCACTCCAAAGAGATTGAACGATTCAGGTAAAATATTGGGCACCTGATTAGAATTCAATATGATTTACTACAAGTAAAATAAAATATAAGAAAATACGCTTCCAAAACTCGATTACAGTTAATTACCTCTTCTTAGGAAAGCACTTAATAAATTAATCCCCCCTTCTGATATTTCTATTGTTTCTTTGACAGTGGGCAAGGTCTGTCATATTCATCTTTGTTCTCTTCTTACTGTAACTAGCTTGAAATGCTTATTTGTTGCTGTGAAAGATAGAGAAAGATACACGTGAAAAATCCGTGAACAGCCATTTAATCCAGAGAAATAACATGGACTGTGGAGAGAACATTTATTTGGGAGTTCAATGTCAGTGTTCTAGCTGGCTACGTTCTTGTGGAACAAAAGTATATCACATTTGATATTGTGATGTGGACATGGCCTTGCCATCTAGAAAGACCTCAGCACAGGTAGTCTAATGAAGTACTTTGTGTAAAGCTGTCGCATCCCCTGTTAAGCAGGGCATTGTTTAAATGAGTTTAATCACCATGCAAATTACTTGAAGTCCACATGTCGAAAGCCAAAGATAAATCAGATAGCAGGTCTAAAAGAAATTCAGAAAACTCTGCTTCTGTTTATAGGAGTGTTTTTATATAATGCATGGCATTTGTATTATGTAAAATATCTGTGCATATGACAAGAAAGAAATTCTACAATTCTTCGTGGACTTTTAAAATCTGGTTTATTTTAAGGAAGTGTCTTATCTCTTATGCCAGATTAGTCTAGAAGTCACTGTGTAACCCAAGCTAGCCTCAGACTCATGACAATCATCTTGTCATTTGGCCTCAAGCCATACAAGCATTGAGGTTGGAGCTGTTGGCCACCAACCATAAGATATGTTTTTGTTGTTTATCAGAGAGTGTTAAAGCCATGCAGAGCTATGTAAAATCAAAATATCACTTTAAAATCTGTAAACAAACAGTAGAGATGGCTCAGTGGTTAGAAAAACTTGCTCTTACAAAGGTCCCAAGTTTGGTTCTCAGCACCTATATGGTAGCTCACAACCATCTAATCCAGACTCCTTGTCAACTCTTCTGACCTTGGATGGACACAAGGTACATATGAGGTTTATAGGACAAACACTCATTTGGTCTAAAAGAAGTAGCCTAAATTTCAATTCTTTCCCTCTTTCCATGTACAAAGTTTAGTATCTGGTCTTGTGAATCGTGGTTGAAGATAAGACTAACATATGATACAACTTAAGGCCTTTTCTTCTCTCTCTTCCTTTGCATGGCTCATTGATAAACATGGTCCTGACACAAACAAATACACCTCTTAGGCGCTAAGTAAACCTGTACACGGTGGGACTGAAATGTCATTACTAGATACTCATTTTAACATCTTTCTAAGTGGTGACCAAATTACAATGTAATGAGATGTGACCATCTGTTATCTGGTAAATAAAATGACCTGGCACAATCTAATTTTCACAAGTGCCTCGTCTATTCATGCCAACAATAAGCCAGAGGATGATCACATGAATCCAAATTAGATTTGTGACACCTTTTCAGTAAGCTTTACTGAGATGTGCCTAGATGAATGTCATATTGTGTGACCTGTGTTCTGTTGTAAAAAAGGCTTTCTTACTTTCCTTCTCTAACAATTTCCTTACTTATAACTTAGATAAAAGCAAAAGGATCTTCATTTTTATGATGAGATGCTGTGATATTTCTGGTGTTATTCAACTTCTTGTGTTCTCCTAGAAAAATAAAATATTCTTTACCAACTGTAAATGAACTATGACCCATTGTTCAGGAAATACTGTGCTCTCTTTCTAGCATTGTGTAAGCACAGGGACAACTTATAACCCACATGGTTATGAGAAGACATGAAGCAATGTGACCACGTGGGTAACAATCTACAGCAAAAGCACAAGCATCACAGAATAAGAAGTCTGTGTTGGGTTTTGAATACTTTTACCCAGTGGACAAAAAGGACTGATATTTTGGGATATGGTAGTATACATCTGCAATCTTATTGAGGATGCTGGGACAGGAAAAGTGCTATGAAGTAGAGAATGACCTCTGTTACATCATGAATAGCAGAGCAGCAAGGGCTATATATGGAGACTCTGTCAAAAAAAAGCCCTCAACACCCCCCCCCAAAAAAAAACCTAAAACAAACTAAATAAAGAAAAGGATTAATGAGGCACTGCCCAATTTTGTTCTCTGTCTGTGAAGTAAAACACTGAGCAGGTGCACAGGGCCTAGGAATCCAGTGCAGTCCAAGAATGTGATACATTTAGTTGTATGGAAACATTTTTATATTTATTTGGGGCTAGTATGGATATTTTGACATCATATTATGTTGTCATCTAGAAAGGGGTTAGGGTTTATCCATTGTAATCTTGTAATTCAAGTCTCTCTTGGGCCAAATATTGGACATTTTAGACAAATGTCAGACTTGAAAGGGAATAAATACTTCTGTAAAAGAGATACCACGTTTAGTTTAAATACATACAAATGAGAATTTCACTGTCTTGTGGCCTTCTGTATTTTCATACATTGTATTTAAGAGGTACTGGAAAAAGTTTTTTGAAGAGTTAGTATACAAATTTCTGATGGTGAGTACAAGATTGGAAGCAGCTTTTAAGATTGAACTGGTTTTCTTCCCACAGCAAGAAGTCAAAAATACCACAAGAAACCTGAAGCTATAGCTACTATGACTGAAGAACTGAATCTTGGGGTTTAATTTCCACTAATATAAAGTTACATATTTTGGCATGGTTATCATACTGACTATATAGATCAAGAAAAATCAATGTATCAGAAAAGCAAATGTGACTTTTTTTTAACACACCATAGTATCATATCTTATAGTATGTTACAAATATTAGAAGAAATTTTTTCAGACCTAAAAAAGCAAAAAATGAGATTGTAGCATTAAAAATAGAACTGTTCTGCTCATATGGCCAAACTTGGTGCCAGAGTTGAGTCTTCCTTTTGTATCTCCTTATGACAAATAGGCTTCTTCCTCTTCTCCATGGAAACTGCTGAGCTCACTGACTCTTATTAGTGGGTCTCAGGAGGCTGTGTTCCAAATTTCAGATGAAGCTTGAACATCAAACCTTAGATAATGAATAAAATATTCTGCTGGCCACTTAAAAACAGGGATGTTTTCCAATCTGCATCACTACAAGACATTAACATAGACAATGTTTGTGTGACATGGGATCACGTGGTTTTCAGTAGAATCATTTGTGGCTGATTCTACTGATAGGCTTGCCTCATCTCTAAAATAGCATGCACATAACAGTCTGATATGAAATTTCTGTGCCAAAATAAAAACACAGACAAGTGCCCTTTTAATAATGATTTGATTGTATCTGATACCTCCCATTTTCCGAGAAGCTCTTGATTATATGACATTTTTATTGACTTTACAGAAGATCCCACTCCTGATACAGTAATTTGTGAGATGCTTGGAGTGCAGATGAATGGACAAGAATAAACTATCTGCTTTAGAAATTAGATCCAGGACATTTATAAAGACGGCTGAAGTAAGGTATGACAAATCGGATTGGAAGAAAGCAATGCAGTGCTCTCTCATATTCTCAGAAAAAGCCAGATCACCCAGGAAGTTACCAATAAAAATGTCAGTGCTTGTTTTTGTATGGCTAACAAACCACCAAACAGAAAATTTGACTTTGTATCTTTAACTCCAGCTAGACGCTCTCCTAGTAGGACCCTTCCTCAGTAAATTCCTTGGGTTATGAGAAATTTTGCCTTGTAGTGGCTAGGGGATTGGGTACTCCTCAGAGAGATGAATATTTAACAGTCTGCTGAAAAGGAAGGTATGGAAACATTCCAAAGGGTTAAAGTTTTATAGGTCTGGCAGTCATCTAGGGATAGAGTTGTGTAAAATTCACAGATAAAATATACTGACTAGTGGAATAAAACTAGTGTGATGTAGAGGTGACACTAGTGTATCAACCACCTCTAGCAAGAAACCAGATCATGGGAGGAATGCTGAGACTTCTTTGTAACTTCTCTTAAGACAAACTAAGGGAAACAAAGAATTGGTTGAAATTTAATAAACTATTTGGAGTTTATTTTTAATAAGGACAAAGTAAGAAAGCATAGCTTTATGCTTTATGGTTTAAGATGTAGAAGGCAAAGTCCTAAATTTAATACAGAAACCAACACTGCCTGAGAGAAGATAGCTCTCTTTCAGAGACCAGCCTCATTCTGTGAAATGTTTGTGTCCATTATAACCAATTGTACAAGAGGTAGGATCTTGAACCCAGAGTGGTGCTACACTGCTCTGATCCAGGCTTTCAGGAAGCAGAGGCAGAAGATTGCTGCAATCTCAAGGCGAGCTTGATCTACTTAACAAATCCTTGGTTACTTGCCCCTGTCTCAGAACAACACTGTCCAAGTAAGATCTGCTTCTGGAATATCTGGACTCTACCCACATAATCACTAACACTGAACAAATCACTTGCATCACAGATTCATTTTAATCTTCTGTATAGTATGACAGGATTCTCCATTAACTTTGTTGAGAAGATAACAAATAGGTCAACTGTAGGATTGGATCTTACACAGCTAAGGGTCTATCTCCTTAGCAATCTCTCCCTGTATTTCCTGTAAATAAAACTAATTCACATCTAAGACTTTCCTAAAAGCCATATGATTCAAAATTCCTCAAAAGAAAACAGAACAAAAAATAGAATGTCTTAGCGATATTTAGACTCATAGAAGGATTGTTATTGAACAAAACATTAAGTTTTGCCTTGTCATGTCAAAAAAAAAAAAAAAAAAAAAAAGCCAGGAGACCAAGACCCAAATGGGTAGACACAAAACTCAAGATGATTTAATGATTTGAGGATAATATTTCTTGCTTTGGGTCATCCCATCTCGGTACCAAATTAGTGTTCACCTGTCATTCATGAAGGGCCACCGTACTGGCTTGCAATAATTCCCTCACCAATATGGGCAAAAATATTATTCTATATTCTTGCTGTATGACCTTTGTGATATAGATTATTTTAATGAGAAAAAAACCAACAAAATAATAAAGGCCCACAGCAGGTCTAAGATCAAATAAGCACTTTGCAACGCGATATTTTATATGCCCCTCAATATAGAATATGTTTTGAAAATCTCAGAGTATCAAATATAATTCTCAAAATATTTTTGGGGCCTTAATCTACCAGCCCATGTAAATATCCCTCATATAGACATTTCTTAAGGTTTTTCTGGATCTGGGTTAATATTACCGAGACTCTTCTAATGACTGTGGGCCCACGACTGTACTGTAATCCCCATGGGAGAAAGGCTTTGTTGGTGCTTCCTCTGTTTATGTGGAATTTTCTTTTTAAGTAACTCAGTCCAGTTCCGAAAGAGCAGAATGGAGAAGCCTCTGAGATATGGTGAGGCTGCCAAAGAAGAATTCAACAGAGACTGCATGAGCTGAGGAGACAAGCAGGTGCCACTCGGGTGAGGAGATGCAACTCTCCAATGTAGTGCCCAGTAGCGTCTCACCAGTGCTCTGAACGTTAGCTGAGTTTACTGCCTTCCCCTGTGCCTGTACTAGTCACATTCGAGAACATCTGCCAGAGGCTTAATGATGGAGCCTGTGGGAACCTAATGAGTACCCCCACACCTGTGCAGCTCCACCAGACAGCTGTTTCCCACTCCTCTATTGCCTGACATAGTCCTCCCCCTCGCAGGTGCTCACTGGCTCCACTTCCCCACCGGACCCAATTTGACTCTCAGATTGGGTCTGAGCTTTTGTTAGGATTCCATTTATCTCCATTTATACGACGCTTAATGGCGATGGGAAATGCAAAGTCAAACGTCTTTCAAATTGCTTGGGTTTCACAGCTCACTGTGCACTGGTGGAGCCTGAGAAAGTTGATCAAAAGAGTCCTTGGTCTTAGATAAAAACCCAAGGAAGAAGATCAAAAGGGTTGTTTCTCTTTTCTGGCCAACAATCCCATACATAAATATGGGAATCCACAATGCCATGGCAATACCTTACAGTGGACCCAAAGAGAGGATAAATGAAATCAAGTTGGTGAAATCGTTTTCTGATGAGGCTAGCCTAGCTGTCAAAACACAACACCAAAACAAAACAGAAAATATGATACTCAACTTGCTAAGTCTACTGTAAAATTTCTGAGAATTCTAATTACATAAAAATATACTCTTTTAAAAAATGTAACTTGATAGAACTTTGTTAACTATGAAACTTTGACAAATTAGCCCCTTTATTTTTCCATTTCCTGCTTTGTGACATGAGAAAATATGGACATGGTGGGGTTACAGAAAATAAGCATAGGTTATACAGTATATAAATAGGTTATACAGTATATAAAGATCTATACTAATGCTTACAAACTTTGTTGTTATTGTTATTACAACAAAAAGCCCATTTTGGAAGTTTTTCTATAGACTTTGAAAGAACATTTGTTCTTGAAATATATATTTCCTAAGAATAAATCACCCTTTCGGTGACAAAGGAGAAGTAAATATCCCACAAATGAGAGGAAACACATTTTAAAGTAATGATCTCATTTGGTATATAATCAAGAACTACAACATCAAATATTAAAAATATATAACATTGAATGTGATTTTTGTGACCATTAATTTTAGTCAGTTCACAAATCAGAAATGTTATGTGTTATGATAAATAATGTTGAAATTTGCCTTCACTCCAGTAGCTTGTATTAAACAAACAAAACAGCAAAAAAAAAAAAAAAAAAAAAAAAAAAAAAAAAAATTTCTGAGTGCCTACATTCTCTAGTATGATTGCCACTGACCATATGTGTCCAGTGAACACTCAGGGTATAGCCTGCTCTCAGATAACCTGTGATGTAAACATAATCTACAAGCTGGATTCCCTCGGGTTTTGTATAAATCAGACTACGGAACATCTTAATATGCTGTCTACACCTGTATTTATTTAAAAATGACATTTTAGATTCCACAGGTCAAAAGCATTATTGAAATCAATCTCATTCATTCGTTTTTATTTGTTGTAATCTAGTGACTAGAAAATCTAAAATTATAGATGTGATTGTAATTGTATTCGTTTGGGGGGGGGAATCAATGCTCTCCACTACTCGTGCTTAAGGACTGGCAGGTAGAAACATACCCCAAGTGCTTGAGTGGAAATCATATTCTTGGGCTTTCAATGACTCTAAATCGAATAGCCAGGGAACTTGTGGTTTTATCAAGAAACTAGACATCAATGGTTTCTGCAGCACACAAAGCAGGAAGGGCAAGGTACAAAAAGATGCTCAGAGTGATTTCAGGATAATTTCCCCACAAGCAATTCCTGTTACCTATGATCTAGCATAGTTTTAGAAGGGGGCAGTGTTAAGTTTGCACTGTAAGAATTTTTAATGGCAAAGTGTAAATTCTAAAACTAAGGTTATGAGGCTAAGCAGAGTCACATGTTGACAGAATTGTGTTCAGGGGGTTCAGGGGTAACTTGTAAAATCCCTCCTAAGACAGCTATTTTTATTAATACTACATACTTCCTGGGGATGAGATATGTGTGTGATATAAATCACATTGGTAGTGAAGCCTTATTCCATTTAGCCTCTGTCTCCCACTTGTCCCACTGTCTTACATATCCCCCATTCACTCAGTAATAAATTCATGACACTGAGCAAGTAAAGCTCAATCCTTAGCTACCAGTCACTAGAGGAATCAGAGCTTGTCTCTACCATGTCCAGCACATGAGCCTCTTGCTTGGTTGTCACGTTAGAAAACAATCTTTCAACTATAAAGCAGAGACTCTAATAAAAAATCTCACTCAACAAAGGCAACTTATTCTCCACCAATGTCCCACTCTGTCTGAGGGATTCTTGTACTGCTAAGAACTTTTATGTCTCCTTCTTACAAGTAGGTGTTTTCACCTCTGGTCCTCTTTCTGCACAGTTTGCTCTCTATTATGCTATTGTGTTTTCTGTTGTGGCTGCCTTATTCAGCTCACAGTAGAAACACAGCTGAGAAAGGCATGCTGACTGGATGGATGATCCGGTCCCTTCTACACTGCCCGTTTAAAACCCTCATTGTCAGCACAGTATCCCTGACACTGGCTTGGAACTTTTGCTGGTAGTTTTCTATTTCATCATCCAAGGCAGCAGTGCCACTGATGGTGGCATGCCCTTACACCATGCTGTGGTGTTCACTATAGGCATGGTGTGGCAATGAAATAGAACTCCTGGTCCAAGAAAGGGTGGGTATGATAGAAGCATACGGGAATATATGTGGGTGCTTAAGTTTCCATTTATTCCTCCAAATCTACCAAGTTCTATGAAATGTGTGCAGCTGATAAGACAACTATGTGCATATTTACTGTAAAAGTGTGGGGATTTCAATTTGAAGACCTAGTATTCAAACAAAACCCAAGCATGGTGGTATACTTATTACCCCCATACTTTGGCACAAAGACTGGTAGATAAGGGGAATGTGGTCCTTGTTAGGTAGACAGTCTAGCCAAAATGATAACATCCAGGTTTGTTGAGGGATCTGATCTAAAAAAAAAAAAATTAGGTGAGAAGAGACAATAGAAGACACCTGTCATTGACCTTTGAGTGTCAGAGCTCCACACACTGGAAAGTGGTCCTATATACAGATGTGCATACACATGCATACACATGTGTACACACATGCATATACAAAACACATACATATATACACACACTAATAACTGCAAATTTACTGTTAAGAAAAAAATTAGACATTGTTGAAAGAAAAAAACATAAAACTTAAATAAAATAAATAAATTTTGTGGGGAAAATATAATTGTTGAGTCAGGTGGTATGTTAAACATATCTAGTTTAGTTTACTATGCAAAATAGATTATTAACTGGATATTAAATATAATTACTAAATTTTTGACATCATTCTTAAAATACCCAAAATTTATCACATTTCATATTCAATAGAGTCTTCCTTTTCTCATAGATGATACAAAAAACAAACATAAAATAACTCTAAAACTAAACCAAACCAATCAACCAAAACAAACAACCAAACAACAAACAAAAATCAACAACAACAAAAGAATGGAATCACTTGGCCCAAAATGACAGATTCTTTTAGAAACTAGTTTTAAACCCTGATCAACTTCTAAAGTCTAGGGTGGGCAATATTTTTAGTTAGTAAATCTAGACTTTAACTTTTCAGTCTTAGATGAGCAAGAGTTGGCCTAGGACCCTGTTAGCAATGACAGAAAGCAGTTCTCTAGATTTGCTAACTGTCTGGTTGCAGTTTTGTAGCTTTAGAAATGTGGACATTTTACATATGTAAGTGGTGGCCAGCGATGCAGAGATCGTGGGTCTTCAGGATCCCCTAGCTCCAACATTGACTGAAAATGAAATGTGCTTCTTCTCTGGCAAATGAACCAACAGATTGTCTTACCTTTTTCTTCATGTCAGATCTAGTAGTGTTTTCAGGCACGTGAAAACATTTCTTCAAGAACAAATGGCAAACCAGTTGACATGAACTGCTAAGTTTTGAATGCTTAAATCAATGTCTGACACATTGGTTATCTAGTAATTGTTCATTTAAATTCTTCTTTTCATGATCTTGGGGGCAATGACTAGACATTAAGTTTTTCTGTTTTTGCACTGAGCCTAGAAAAGTACAGACACATAAAAACAAACACAAAAACTAAACAAATAGATGAGAAAACTGAATATATATTGACAGATCAACTAACAAGTTGGGAAGTATACCCTGGAGAAATTAGATGTCAAATAGGGACTTGCTCATCTTCACTTCTGGCTGAGTGGGAGGCAGTGATGAAAAAAAATCTTTCAGCCTAGCTCATATTGCAGAGAATTCTGCAGATTAGAGTTGACTCATAGCTATCTACTTGCCAAGCTCACCCCAGTGCCACCTGGTTAACCAAAGGGCCAGAAGCTATCTCCAGAAGAAAGACTTAAGGGAGCTGGGGAGGTAAAAAGCGGTTCACTGAAGTTCTTGGCATCTGCCTGAGGGCACAGCTGGAGTTATTAATAATCATTCCTCTCATCAGACTCCCGAAAATGAGCACAGAATGAGGAGGGGGGAAAACAAGTGTTTTGCTACCTCCTGTTTGAATTAATCTCTTCTGACAACTGCTGATTTGCGTTTGTGATTCAAGTCTCCATATGTCTAGCTCTATTGGTCAATTAAGTGCAGAGGGTGACTGGGGGGGAGCAGCGATGCTCAGCTTGATTAAGGAAGAAAGCATCTCGCAGCATTTAGAACACTGGAAGCAGCCTGTGAAGCTTGGCCTCACCGGAGCCAAGCAGAGCAAGGGTGGTGTCTGTTACTGCCAAGAAGGTCAGGGGAGAGTGGAATCTCTATGCACACAGTGCTAATCCAGCAAACTGTATTTCAGAGTAAGCGTCCCTGGAGCAATAACAAATAAGTTTGGGAGAATTATGCAGGGGCTTGAATCCTCATGCAAAGTTAGCTCACCTGTCAACCAATTCAAATTTTATTCCTCCCATTTTTGCAATTAATAAACCACTTTTGATAAAATGTCATGCACTGGAAAACAGGAAAGAGCGGTATGCAATTTGGAGAGCATAGCTGTGCATTTGAAGAGATCGCCTGAAATAGTATTAAGGGACAAGAGAGCACATGTGTTAGAAGAAAACAGTGGAGGAGGAGATAGAGTGCGGTGCTAAGTGCAGTAATCAAAACACTTCTTAACTCAAGTTCTAGCCTGACCTGTATCTATGGCTCATTGATACTGCACCTTTTGTTGCCACCTCCTCATTTTCAATAAGGCTGATGGAGAGAGCTGGGCACTTTGTCCTCTCACAAATACAAAATCAAACTTGAGCTAATGGCTCGACGGAATGTTTTGACTGGAATGATGACAGCCCAAAGACTTTTATGAATCAGATCCTGAAGTACTTCATGAGCCTATTTAAAAGAATAGCTAATAAAATGATAGTACACCATTTTGGAAATGTAAGCCCCATATCAATGCTGAACAATCATCATTGCAGGTGAAAAGCTCATTTCAAAGGAACATTATGTCAAGAAGCAGCTATGATAGAAGGATGCAGTTACAGGCTTAAAATGCCATGGAATATTAGTATGTCTGTTTCCATTATGAAAAGATCTGATTTACTGCTAGTTCCAGTAACTTGTCTAAACTTTAGAAGAAAGGGAGAAGAATGCTATAGGAAGACATGCTTGTGATATCATAAATGGCTAAAGCATATAGCTCTCTATCTATGTATCATTTATACATTGACCTATTTTCATATTCTTCTATTTCTGTCTAGCAGTATAATCAACATATTTATGAAAATAAAAAATAACTACCCTGGGTAAAAGATATGGTATAAAATAAAATCAAAAATCAATGGAAGGAAATCCTTTGTGTGAAAAAATAAACTTCATGTTAGTCAATCACTTCTCCATAAGTACTAATTGGCAAGTGAAGTTTTACAGTGCCAGATCTCAGTTCACTACAAGCCTCGTTATGAATCAGCCATGTGTGGATACTGTCAAGATTGCTCCTATACTCTCAAACTTATATTAATGCAGTGCCTTGACCTGAGTGGTCACAGATCTATCCATTTCCATACTATTCATTGTATAGATTGGAAGATATTTTACCTTTACCCACATTTTAAAATGTCAGCAAATTTGACATCAAATGAATTACCTGTGATGGTGAAGCAGCCATATACACTGTCAATTGAATAATGGTTGAGTGAATTTGTTGCGGCCCTAGCTGCCCCACACTTATGGGCCAGAAATGTTGAGAACTGCACTACCCCACTCTTGTGGGTCAAAATGTCTCGGACTGCTCTGTGAATGTTGGAACCCGCACTGCCAAAAGCCTTGGGGGCTAAACTGTTAGAGTCCACACTGCCCCAAGCAGCTCCGGTCTTCAGGTCGGGGGTTCAGCAAGAGAGAGAGTGAGGACAGACTCAAAGAATGGAGACCAGACAGAATGTGATTTAATCCTGTTTATTCTTCAGTCTCTCTTCCTAGTCCAAGTCCCAAGTCTTGGGTTCCTAGTCCCTAGTTCCTAGTCCCTAGTGCCTCCAAGTTCCAAGTTACTTCTTCCAAGTGCTAAGTGCCTAATGTCTAATAATAATAATCTGTTCTCTTCTGAGTGCCTAATTCCTACTCCAAGTTGTACTCTAAGTTGTACTCTCTAACCTAATTCCTAGTTCCAAGTTGTACTGAGTTCTCTAGTTCAAGTGTCTTCTTCCTAGTTGTACTGTTCTGTCTGCCTCTTGCCTTTTATAGGTCTCACTTCTAAGCCACGCCTCTAAGTCACACCTTTAAGTCATGCCCTTAGGGCTTGTCTCTAAATCTGATCTCTAAGTCACGCCCTTAAGCCTCAGCTCTAAATCACACCTTTAAGTCTCACACACCCAAGGGAAGATCCTGGCTATCTAAAGCAAGATGTTATCAGAGTGTGCTCAGCTGTGGTAAGCTAGTGTAATCAAGTCTCTTATCAGGGTATATGGCCCAAGAAGGCTGCAAGGATGATATCCACCTTCTGTAGGCTCCCCACATGAATTGATCAAGAAAAAGCAAGCATAGTTGAGGAAATAATGACAGAATAATCAGGCCTTTTCAAAGGCTTTACTTTACATGAAAATCATTGAGTTATTTTAAGTTGACTCTTTAAAGCACTGGGCAGAAGTTTTTAAACAGAAGTTTTAACTTCAGTGTAAATGTATTTTAACATGTATAATAAAATGGTGTTTCTAATAGCTAGTGAGCTTTCTGACTGTCAAGGATATTCAAAAGTAAATTGGTAAATGCAACCAACAATAGCACTTTCATGGCCAATTAAGACTCAAATCTGGATTACTTGGCTTCTGAGCCACTTCTAATTCTGAGATTCTTTGATTTTATTGCATTGCAAAATTCCTACAACTCATTATGTGTATATGTGAAGTATAAGAAGTCTTGACATACATAAGTAATCTAATGAATTATATCAGTAAGAAATATAACAGTTTAATGAATACTCAGTTTTCAGTTTTATGTATTTCATAAGTAGCTTTAAGAGAATCAGTAAACTTCAAGAAGCGACACATACCCTGACTACAATGATTGACATACACTTGAGAGAGTTGAGTGAGTTTGAGATTATTTTCTGCACTTGTTAGCTTCTCTCATTCAAATCCTGGATGAGTCTTTTGCTGGATGTAATACCTTGGGGCTGTCACTTTGCTATAGTTTGTTCCAATGTAAAATGTAAATATCAACCTACATTTGGGCCTTTGGATTATTATTATTATTATTATCATTATTATTATTAAATTTAAATCTATAGATTAGTTACTGAAATAGAGTAAGTACTGTTTTAGCATAAGTTATTATAATGATTATTGAAAACAAGAATGGATTCATTCAAGGGAAGATATATGCCTTTTCCAAATCTCTGTTGCCAAAAGTAAATACTCACAGACGTGAGTATTTGACTCCTTTATTGTATTTATTTATGAATGTTAGTTTTACATGTCACCTACATGCTAAATATTGGATCTATTCTTAATATTAGAATAGAAACTAGAGAAGAGAAAATGTAAATCCTCTAACTTTTTATCTATCACCTTTTGTAAATGTCACTACTTCATAACCAGGGTATAAGTTAATCCATATGCCTTTTTTTCCTTCTTAGTGACCAACAGTTAAAAAGTCATGAGGAAACCGGTGCATAAATGAGTTGATTGTATGTATAAATTATAGGTTATCTAAAAGCAGAGATGTATACCATTAAAAAGGACAAAAAATATCAAACAAAAAATTTAAACAGGGGCTCTGATTAGATAAAACCAGCCTTGAGAGTCAAGATATTTAAACAAATATGAACAATGAGCGCCATACAACACTCAACATCAAGTAGTTAATTTCTGGGCTAATATAGAAGTTTATGTCATTTGTCGTGGAGATGAGGAAGGATTAGAGGCTGGAATAATTCCATGAGCAAAATATTCTTCATATATATATATATATATATATATATATATATATATATATATATATATATATGTGTGTGTGTGTGTGTGTGTGTGTGTGTGTGTGTGTGTGTGTGTGTGACTAAAAATTTTCTTCTTTGCTTTGAGTTTCAGAAAATTCTTTATCACAGGTCCAGTGAAAAATGCAAAATCCCATTGGCAGATTTCTCCCAGGGGAGATAAGTCTCAGTTTTCTCACCTGTAAAACTTTTTATTGCAAAATCATACAAAGTTTTGCTAACTTGACCATAAAAGTATTAGAAAGTTGGTCTTTCTATCAGAATGGGTCACACACAGCAATGGTATTCTTTCTAGCACACAGAACTTATTGCCCACAGTACCACAGGTCTATTTTAATGAATTTGGAAGAATTTATGCAGGGCACATGTAAAATGTTCAAAACTAAAACAAGGTTTTAGATCTGTCATCACTTCATTGACCACAAGTTCTATTTGCTATTAAATAAACTTGTCTTAAGATGTGGTGGATGAAAATACAGCTTTGGGTGAAGGATGGAGTATTTCAAACATGAAGCACATAAATAAATTAAAAACCTTTGTTTAAAAAAAAGGATTCCACAAAATAAATTCATTTAGCATGTATCAGCGCTAGCACTGTCTCTTCTGAAGAAGCAGGATGCTGTTCTTGTTTGTTAATAAAAAGAGAAACTTTTGTTTTAGCTACCAGGAAAATAAAAGTTAATGTCACACCCCCACTTGCTCTAAATGACTTACTTTCTAGTGTGAACACTGAATTGTGTAAATACCATGTCTGTGGTTGACTCCAGCAATGACATCTAGAGAATTTATTTATTAAAATTAGAATGTAGCTTCATCATATACTACAATTGAAATGTATTATGTGTTTCATGAAAAGTATAAATGTACCCTAAAATTATATAAAATTCTTTATTAAAAATAATAGCAGGAAACAGATTGCTAACAGCTGAAGAAATGGTTAAACAGTTAAGAGTTGGTCCTTCCTTCTCTTCCAGAGGATGCTTGCTTCCAAATATCCAGGTCATGGTAGGCAGTTCATAACTGTCTGAAATAATAGCTCGTGAGGATATCTTCTGGTCTCTGTGGCAATCTACACATGTGTGACTTACATGCAGAAGTGTATGGGAACGTAAATATTAGAAAGCAGTAATTAGCAGTGATACGGCTCACTACTGTAGGTGGGGAGGTAGACTTTAAAGACATTTCTCTATGATTTTTTTTTTTAAAAGCAAATCCAACCACAAGTTTTAACAAATCTTTATGAGTAGCCTTAAGTAGGTCAAATTAATTTAAAAGTAAACTTTTTTCTAAAAATAAGATAAGTCTAAGAGAATAATCTTACTAAAGTATGCATTCAGCTATATATCAGCCTGAAATATATACAAATCTATTCACTCCATTAATTTAACTATAAACATGTTTTATAAATGAATGACACATATTTTTAGCTTGTTAAATTTTTAAGTAAAGTATTTTACTTAAGTTGTGAAAGAAGGCAACAAAAGATTTCATTTACAAGGACATAGGAAAACTTCATCTCATAGATACCAGCTTTTTTTTCACTAGTATGTATATGTGGTATGTGTCAGTTTAGACATATGCACCCAAATGTATGTGGCATGTGTGTTGAGGCCCAAGATTTGTTGATGTATTCCTCAATCCTTTGTCATTGAGACAGTCTTTTAGCTAAAGCCAGACTTTCACATATGACTGCTTTAGCTAACTTGCTTGTCTTGGGAACTCTTACTTGGGAGTAGTGGAATTACTGGTGGCCTCCCAAAAACATCTGGCATTTACGTGGGTTCTCAGCATGGAACTGAGGTCCTCATAGGCACCAAGTATTCAGAAAGACATTAATTATTGAGCCATCTCCCCTGCTGGTTTCCCCCCTCCCCATAGGTATATTTTGGAAGATAAAATAAAAAAAAATATTAACAATTCTTAAAACTCGATAATAAGGTTTCTGGTGGTCTTCCTTTTTCTTTTCATTTCCCATACTTTCTGAATTTGTAAAGTGAATGTAACAAGAACAAAAAAGATATTAAAATATATCTGAGGAAAGTGGAATATAAAGTGGGAATTGTTTGAGTTTTCGTGTTATTCTAATCAGATGCTGTATTAGAGACCATATGTAGGCAAAGTGCATTCAGACTGTTCTGATACAATGAATACTTAGCAAAATGGACCCAATTCTATAAAACATTGAACACTGTGGAAGAAATGAGTGATGAAAACCTTGACATTTTAAGTTAAATGTATTAATTGTAGAGCTTTCAGTGTCTTGGTACTGATTGAACCAATTGTACAGCAAACAGGGTAAATGCAATAAGAGTTTGCTAAAGAAAGAAAAGTGAGGGACCCCTTAATGGCTTGAAGAAGAGCTTTGCCTCTTATTTCTAAAGCAAGTGTATTTTGTTACCTTTCAAAAATATAGCAATTTTTTTCCCTCTGGTGATTGAAACAACATATGAAAGTTGTCAGAATAAAAATGGAGATGCTTAAATCTATAAAATGATAAATATTAATTTAACAACAATAAAATATTATTTAAAATAATAAATCTTTACTTATTATCTTATAATTATATACAATAGTTACACGCAAAAAATAAATGAAATCAATGTTGTTATAAAAAAAGGATCACAGTGACTGACTGACTTATAAACAAGGTCACAGGTGAGCTTCTGAGTCTCCTGATTGCACATTGGTTACCATAGCTTTAAAATAAATGTTTTTCCTCATGGACATGTGCTACCAATGTCCCTCAACTTTGGACGGAGCTCAATCATGCTGTCAACAAGGATTACAACTCTATAATCCTCAACTTACAAATATATAAATTTATAGGGAATTTATATAGTGTTTTAGGTCTCCTTCGGGTTTGTCTTCAAAAACCATTTCCCTTGCCCCAGTTCTTGGATATTCCTGCAGGTTACTATGTTTGGTTATTCCTAAATAGATATCACTATTGTTTGTAGAATTTCCCTATAATTATGTTTTTTCTTTTATGTTGTCCAATAAAATGTTGTTCAGGGAAAACCAACATTTTATTGTGTTTTTTCAATAACTGGTCTCAATTACATATGCCTATGCACCACTTTCCTTTATAATACTAGAGGTCCAAGTGCTTCTCTTCCTCCTTTTCTGTCAGTCATTATGCCACAGCCAAACAGAAGCCAGGTAGCAACTAGTTGTCTACAGGGTACACTCTGCAATCCCACATTCTTTGATGCTAGCATCACAGCAGTGGGCCTTCAAAATTGGCTATGTCACTTTAAATATAATAGACAATAAATCATTCCTCTGAGACAACCCCTAAGGAAAACAGGGGGTGGGGGGATAGAAATAGCATTTAAAAGCCCTTTTCTATTACATGCCTCTGGGGAGCTTTTAAAATTGGAGCTCCTTGAAAGTGAATTTTATGCTTTGGGGGGCTTTTAGAAATGGTTCTGATATTAACCTTGTAATTCTATGACCAAATCTTCCATTAGATCCTTCAACCTGGCGGCCCTTATTATGCTGCTATTACCATATTTGCTTGCCTCCTCCTGTGTTTCTTCCCTGGGATTCTCTCAACAGATAACTTGCCTCTCTCCTTTTATGTGGCTTTGTTACTCTTTCTCCTTGGGATCTCTTATTTGGTCTTTTCCTTCTGTCTTCTTTTTTCTTGTATTCTAATTTCAATCAGTTCTTCTCCAGATGATCCTTTGGTGCTTGCTTTGAACTTCAGACACAGAAACTTAATTAAGATCTAGCAGCTTATCTAGAATTTTCTACCTTTCTCTTCCTATGAGAAAATTTTCCTAGTTACTGTTGAAAACATATCTAGCCTGTTCTCTCTCTTTCTTATGGTTTTCTAAGTAGTGAACAAGCAGGTGTCAAAGAACTTAGAGTTGTACTGAGTTGGAAATAGTTCTTAATCAAAACCCTAAAATAAGTCAATACAGAAGCAAATAGATATAGCCCACCTATAAAAAGGGCCAGGGCTTTAAGAAAAAAAATGGGGGCTCCCAAATCACACCACTGCTCTTTAGCAACACATATTTGTGGTATTATCATTCAAGTCTATATGATATAATGGGATCAATGAAATGGTTACGGGTTAGTGGTCTTTATTATTCTTACAAATTAAAAAATCTATACAGAACAAAACTTAGTTGATTTTAATCCTGAAAACCAAAGAACAATAGGTAAATACAGGACAACAGCAACTGTCTCCTAACAAGATGTTACCTACCTTTCCGTATTCCTTCCTCTGTGCGGAAGGGGGAAGAAATCCAGCTGCATATTGAGCTGATGTCTTGTGATAAATTGGGGAGGCTGAAGTATGAAGCAAAAGGCAGCCTGCAAAGATTATTCTGACACCTTTAGATTTATAGACTTCCCAGGCTCCTTAATGGCCATTCATCTCACCTGGCCTGCTGGAGTCACTGCAGTCACCCTCTGGGTGAGTGCTTATTACCAACCAGGCTGCAATCAAGTTATTGTGGGGAATTTACAGAGTGAGAAATAAAGCTGCCTAAGTCAGTGTTTCTCATAGTGCTTTCTATGGAACATAAATCTCCGGAGAAGCTCTAAAAATGTCCCTTAGGCACATAGGTGCTGTCAACACTGCGTGCCCTAACCCCTATGGAGAGCACATTAGCATAATAAAGGTTCTACCTGGAGCTCTGACAGAGAAAGCTGTTTAGAGGCCTTTCCTGGTGAAATCTTCAGCAGTTCCGAAAGACTTCAACTAGGTATTTGCTCAGGAGACTATACAGAACTAGCTCTGTGGTGATGATACTGGTTAAATCATTAGATGAAGGGAAATAGTTAAGGGGGAATATTGCAGGCTTGCATTAATGATTTGCACAACAGAACCAGTGAGAAATGTACCAGCGGAACATAGTCATTAAGGATGACCCAGCTGTGGATGGCAAATTACATACTAGGGAACCAGCACAGGAGAAAAATCAAAGAGGTGGAGGTCATGTTTTATTTCACTTGTAGCGCGTCTCAGATTCAGTCCTAACCAAACCTGATTAAAGTAAATCCCTTTTTTACAGCCTGTGGAGTCTATAAGATTATGGTGTTAATGGAAGTGCTATTCGATCCGTCAGTAATGGTGCATGTCGGGACCCTGGCGCCTCTGACAAGTCCATTTTTTAAGACGTATTTATTGTGTGTGTGTGTGTGTGTGTGTGTGTGTTTCCTCCCTTCTGTTCTCTGCATTGCAGGGTTTAATTGAACAGTTTAAAGTGATTCTTCTTCAAGGCCCATTAATTGATTTTATTTGTGTATTCTCTAGGGGTCAAGGAAAAGGGGGGAAAAACCAATAAAATTGCAGTTCTTGCTTTCACTGTCATGGCTTCCTGCAATTCATTGCTCTTGCTTGTTTGTGTCTGTTTCTTTTCTCAGCCTCAGTATTTTTTCTTTATTTTTACAAGATGCAGTATTATTTGTTTTATATCACATATTTAATTAATTCTTATAATAGTTCACTATTAAGAGAATAATTAAATTACTTATACTGATTAAACATATTAAGACTAAATTTTCTTTGGCATAAACCCAGTAGGAGGGAGAAAATCTCAGTGAAGCAGTTATATAGACACATCCCTGGCAGAACACAATACCCTTTTCTCCCCTCATCCATCGTAATAAAATGAGGTCTCTTAAGAAAAAAGTGTTGTCACATATATGTTTACATACACATATTGTGTTTATATGTATGTAATGACCCATGACCATACCTCAGTGATCTAACATATGTTAAGTAAGAATAAAGATGCTGTACAGATTTAAAAAATATATCATATAGCCAGAAAGTGAAAACTGCAGATTCAAATTGGGAGTCTGCCATGGCTAGAAGACACACACACCCCAATACACACACACACTCACACACACACACACACACACACGTGCACATGATGTACATGTCACGACACAGAACCTCAAGGCATAGGGTGAGTGTGTACTTCAGTGCAGTGCATGTTTTGCATGCAGGACAGCCTTGGCTTAATTCCCAACATCATGAAAAGAAAGAACCCTGCAAACCTTCACAACACAATGCAGTGTTATTTTGTCATTCAGAATAAATCTGAACTTGGGATTTTGTTTTCTTTTCAATACTAGGGATCAAACTCACAATTTGGCACATTCTAGGTTATCACTAGACCACATTTCCAGCCCTTTCATAATATTTTTGAGTCCTTATATCAGGCAAGTAGCTAATATTTATAATTGTCATCCAGTACAGACATTACAAAAGGCATTTGATTGTCATAAGGAGAAACTCTAGGATTAGAAACAGTCTATCAAGACTATCAGTTGGAATAAGAATTATCAAGACTATCAGTTGGAATAAGACAGCCTATTAAGACTATTGGTTGAAATAAGAATGATTTGCCCCACTGCTGAAACTTTCTTACTGCTTAAAGAGACTGGTTGTTGGAAAGGGCAGTTTGTAATGGCTTTCATTTTGCTGAAGCTGTAAATAAAATAAGGCCATTTAAAAGTATGTAATTTTGTTGTCATTATTATTATTATTTGTTGTTGTTGTAATATTTGCTGTTGTTGTCCTCTTAATCTTTGCCTCCCTATAGTATATTTCAACCATTGATTGGTTGATAAAATAAGATATCTACCCCATCACAATTACATTGTTTCTGCTTTGAATTTCACTTGAAGACCTGTCCTTTCCTTTTTGGACATCATATTGAAAAAATTTGCATTAACCAGAAGAAAAGAACAGAGCAATTGAGCCTCATTACATACTCTAACACTGAGTGAATAAACCTTTCCTATCCCCTTGGCCAGCTTTGTCTTTTTTCTTGGGTCATATTTTACTGGTTACTAATTTCTCATCCCTTTCCCAATTCCCTAAATGAAGTTCCCTAAGGCACTGAAGAATAGGTACAACCTTGAAATTTAAGTCAAGTTGATCCTCAACGCATGCCACTAAAAATATGCCATATCTTCTGGCTCCTGATTATCTGTCAGTGAATTACTTTTAAAAGAAGTTTAGGATTTTGAAGTTGATATTGAAGTTGAAATAAAAGACAACAGAGTATTATTTGGAGGAAGCAATTTCACTGGCTTCCTTTGCTTTCAACAGCCGAGAGGAGAAAGTGACAAATTCCAAATTTACTCCAAGCACATCAACAGGAGGTCTTCCAGTAAAAGGCACTTGTAATTGAGATTGGGTCAGTAAATTGGAAACTTACAGGGCAACCTCCTTGTGAAGAAGTTCGCTCTATGCTCTCTTGGGTTACAAAGCCAAAGAAACACACCACGTCATCACATATCAGCCCATTTAGAGGAATCACTGCACCGTTGGAGACTTGAGATAGCACAGCAGAATGTGGAAAATAGAGACTAAGATGTGAAGAAATTGCACATCAAAATTTTATTTTCTGGTTATTCAGCAAGAAATCTTTTTTGTTTTATATTTAAAATTTATTACTGAATTTTGCCCAAACTTTCTGTGCTCTTTCTTCTGCCTAAACAACCAACTTTTGGTGGCACTCTCATTTCTCTTTGCCTTTGACAATTTACCTATTTTCATGTTACACTCTGAGCAGGGATTCCTTCCAGAAGTCTTCCGTTCTGGACAGATTTTAGCAGGAAAATACTCTAAAGGATTAGCAGGAAGGGGTTTGCTAAGCACCATCTCGCAGGTCTGAAGTCAGGTTTGGTAAATTAGGGTGGTTAGTTAGGAGAGCTCAGAAAATCTTTATCAGCACAAAGGTGGCCATCAATATATGGAGAAAAAACATGCTTCTTAGGAATTATCATGAAGAAGAATTCTCTTAGTCTCTGCATGTTAAGCAGTGGAATGACTGGTATACAGAGTTATACTTCTCACTATTTAGATGTGTGTTCTTCTGTAGATGTTCTGAACTTATGAAAACACTCCATATCAGATGTTCTACTCTGAATCTTCCTCTAGCAATTAGATTATGCCAAGTTCAACTTGATAGTTTTAACTTCTCCAGTATGTGACACATTAGACATGCTAACTTTTTTTTTCTAGCATGACATCACAATGGATGAGAAGACATTTCATAGTAAGGAAGTGGGAGAATAATGTTGATGACAGTGAGACCAAAAGAAGACAATTGGGCTAAGAATGACGGTGTAACGAAAATGAATTTATCATTAGGATCAATTCATGATTTGATGAAAAACTCAAGTCTTTATATTGATACTCTAAATATGCATAATTACTGAAAGTTTAGGATGCAACCTACAGTACTAAGATCAAACAAGCATCACCACTGTTCTTTAGAAGAAATAAAGAATTACCTTCATGAATTGCTTTATGTCTAAGGGCTCTTCACTCTTGGGATGGTCACAACTGTTCTCTGCTTATAATACCCATGCTGTAAGCATATGGGCAGAAAGCAAGGTGAACATGTCACCACCATATCAATAAATATAATACACCTATACTACCTGGGAAAATGAGACTACTAAAACAGTGTACTTTCCCATTCACATGAGTGCATAGCATCAGTTAAGCTTTCCTGTCAGAGGAAAGAGTAGAGAGCATTCTTCCCTACATAAGATTTTTTTTTTTTTTTTGGTTTTTGAGACAGTGTTTCTCTGTATAGTCCTGGCTGTCCTGGAACTCACTCTGTAGACCAGGCTGGCCTCTAACTCAGAAATCTGCCTGCCTCTGCCTCCCAAGTGCTGGGATTAAAGGTGTGCGCCACCACCGCCCGGCTCTTTCCTACATAAGAAACTTGAAAATGTATCATCTCCCTCTGATGTTTACAAACTCACTTTGAATCAGAGAGAATGGCTGCAACAGGAGACGATGCCCATCACAAATCTCATATCTTCCTTCTCGTGTTCAATGTCCTTCTGAGAGATCAACAAGAACATAGCACATAACCTCTCTATACGCAGCCTGGACTCAGAAAAAGCATTTAAAAGAATAGGGCCAGTTCCTTTTCATGTAAGGGTTTTAGGTAGCATTTCTTTGTCATATTTCATTGTCATCTCCAGGAACATCTCTTAGGTTACAAGTACACACAATCTCCTTGTTCTAGAGTTCTCTTTATAAAGAAATGACATAGCAGATATATCTACCTTTTCTTACAAGAATTTCACTAAATACTATTTATTTACTTAAATATATGAAAGTGTGTGTGTGTGTGTGTGTGTGTGTGTGTGTGTGTGTGTGTGTGTGTGTGAAAGAAAGAATATGTATATATACAGGCTTATATCTATATGTAAGCCCACCTGTCAATGCGAGTATAAGTCTGGTAGCTTCTTCTGTTGCTCCCCATTTTTTAAATTTTTAATTTTTTTGGTTGGTTGTTTGACTTGCTGATTTTGCTTGTTTATTTGCCTGTTTGTTTTCAGATGGAGTCTCTCAGTGAAGCAGAAGCTCACAGATCAGCTTGACTGGCCATCTACCTATCTCTGCTTTATAGTGCTAGTCTTACAACCATGTAGCACTCAGCTTCTTATATAGGGTCTTGGGATTCAAACTCGTGGCCTCATGCTTGTCCAGAAAGCACATCATCATTTTCCTTCCCTGTGGATGGTCTTCTTTTTTGTATTGAATATCTTGTCTCTAATAATCATAGTGTATGTTCAGATTTATTCTTTGTGGTTTTACTTCCTTTTTTCAATGAAGGACTTCATCCTCTGTTTTCCTTAGGAGCTTAAACAATATCACTAAAATGTACTCTAAAACTGTGTGAGAGTTTCCCTGGTCTGCTTAATTCAGTCTCCATGTTAGTTCTCCATGAACTCATTTCAACTCATCCCTGCACTATCTACTTCAACAAAGTCATAGATAGCTTTTCCCCAGTATTTTCGAGCATGCGAAATGACATTGTAGTCTTTCAGGCTAATAATATATTGTTATGAACTCAAACATGCACAAACTCAGCAAAATTAAACTTCTTCAATAATGGAGTGGGCGCTGTGTTGTCTGTATCCCACCTTCACTTTGCTGCTGTAAGCAAAATTCAGGCAACATTGCTTGTAGCTAAATCAATATTAACTATATTAATAAAAGCAGAATGAACACATGTGCCTGGATCTTTCTCTCTCCATCACTCTAGGTCTTAACCCCCTCTCTTATTTTAAGCATTCATCCCGAGTGACTGTCACAGACATTGTGCTCTGGCTTCTCAGATAGCCACTGTGAAATCCCAGTGTGTGGGGGAAACAGATTTGACAAAACTGCCCCCATAGATGCATAAGGCTTGTCAAGCTCTGGAAACAGTTGAAGTCAGATGATTATATTTGCATTGCATAGTTGGCGGAGCCTGTCACAACATTGCTAGAGCCAGCAGCTGCACTCTGCTGAGAGCTAATTCCACCTGATCTACTTAATATTATAATGAATTTAATCTTCTCCACATTTACGAGAAGCCAAAGAGCAAGGTTTATGGCTAACTCATATTTACAGACAGAAGACAAGATACCCCTCTGGTGGTAGGAATTAATTTAGATCAGGTGCTGACCACTGTGCCCAGTCCTTCAATTTAGGTTTTCTCCATTTTCCAGCCAGCAGGCTTCAGTATAGGCTGAGACTTTTACTCAAAAACAATAGCAATATAGTATTGACAGACTACAGTGCCTTCCATTTACTCACTGCAATTCTTTTGGTGAAACCCTAACCATCAGGTCTATGACCATGCCAACATGAACATGACCTATATACTCTGAAACCTTCATGCTCTGGACCAAGTCATATGACTTTATTTGAAAACAGGTCCACTAAAGCTGACCATGCAACAGAAGGCTGTGAATATTAATACAGCCTGATTGGTGTCCATATAAGGAAAAACAGACAGTGGGACAGATTCATACACTGGAAAGTTTATGAAGCCACAAAGTGAAGGTGGCCACCTGGAAGTCAGGGAGGTATCAGGAGAAATGCCACCTGTCCACACCTTGAGTCTGAACATCTGGTTGCCAGGACCCAAAAAAATACATTTCAATTGAAAAATGCACCTAGTTGTGTTATTTTGGTATTGAAGCCTTAACAACTGAATACAGGTACTATACAGTGTATCATCATGTGTAAGTCTGTTCTCTAGTGAATAGACTATCCTCAGGAAAATATTGTGACTTCAACATAAAGCAGCTACTGGCACTAAAAAGCTTTTCATTTGTTAAAGTTATTCATACTGGAAGAGGATATCACCTTGACCACATCCCCACTCTGTTCCAGATCTGTGCCTTTGTTTCAAACCAAGTCAAATGTCTTTCAGTGCAGCCCTCGTTCAGGTGAAGAAGCTATTGTATCCTGTACTCCTTTCTTTAATCATCCTTCAGTTAAACTTGAACCACATTTTCAGAGTCTACATATGACACTCTTCTTTCTGATCGTATTCTAGACTTGCTCCACTTTGAACCTATTCCACTATACTTCTGTTTTCTTTAAAATGAGATCAGGTTAAAGTTACTGTTGGATGTTAACAGGTAAGGACCCTCAGAGACATTACCTTCCTTGTCTTCAGTGCCATATTTTAGAATCTTTTCCATTTGAAAGGATGGAGCAAATCTACCATCAAGGCTGATAGAGAATGGTCATAATGTAGATGCCCAAAGGGAAGAGTGACTAAAGGCTTCCAGCTAATTTCATTTCAGGTATATTCAGAAGATATATATTTAATACTATCAAGAAAATTTTACTGAGTTTTTTTTTTTGTGACATACACATTAATATACGTTGAGGTTTATGTAGTTTAACTTCTATGTGTTTTTGTATTTGGAAATCTATTAAAAGCATCAACATAGTAAACACTCCCCCTTCTCAAATTAAAAAAAAAAAAGAAGAATCAGAAACTTGAATAAAGTAATGGTTTTCTAGGAGGAAGTTTTCATAGTACACTACACATGAAGGTTACTGTAAGTATCCATTAGATTTAAATATGCCACTCAACTGAGTCTGCAACTTGCAGTTCAGGAAAAACATGGTCAGTAATGATGAAGGCCCAAGGCACGATTGCATGAACAGAATTATGAAAATAGAGGGAAGCAGTGTATATTTTTTTGGTTTATGTTGTTGAAATCTATTATAAGACAGTACCTTACTTCAAAGTCTAAAGCTTGCCCAATGGTTACTGAAACCGGGCATGATTACAATCCTTTCCTCCAACGCTGTGCCTCATTCAACACTGACTCTTAATATCCATAGGAAATGGAAACAGGTAGAAGGGACAATGCAATCTCTCATTTTGCCTTTGAATAGCTTCCCTATGGTATAAACATTAAAAGTACTAGAGGTTGGGCTAGAGAGATACTTCCTTGGATAATGTGCATGAGGATAGAAAATTGCCAGAACCTTGTAAATGCTAGGTGAGAATATTAGCATACCTGGATAGCACTGGGAGGATAAAATGGGCCCCTGAGCAAGGTGGATGGTAACACTAGACATAATCAAACTGCTCTAAAATCCTGCCTCAATGAGTAACAGTGGAAACCAGGATGATTCTAGACATTGACTTGGGCCTACATACATACATACACGGTTGTATGCAAGCAGCTCCCGTACCGTACTACTTGCATGTGTCTCATCACTACACACACATACACACACACACACACACACACACACACACACACACACACACACTGAAAAAGAAAAATGGAAATGAAGACTAGGCTCTAAGAATGTTTGGTAAGTGAAAAGAGGCAGGGCAAATGCCATTCGTGAATTCTTTTAATTGTTAGGAAAGGAGACCTTCTCTTTTACCCTCCATAGTTCCTACTTTTTTCCCTGTAGTATCTCTGGAAAATTAGACTGGCTATATTTGAGTACTTCCTTAGAATTGTAAATAATAACATGTAATGCTTTGAAAGTTACATCCTAAAGGAGAGAGGTTTACTTTTGTGGTTGTTTGCTAGTTACTGAACAGAATGGTTTCCTCTCACCTACAAATTATTTTGCATTCAACAATTTATCTGCCAGAAGGTACTGTCAAAAAAAAAAAAAAAAAAAAAAAAAGACAGACCACTTAATGGAAAAGGAAAGTTAATGACCTAACAAGGGAACCATAATTATTCCACAAATGAAGGAGAAGATGGAATGGTTTCCAATGGGGGATGTAGATGCATAAGAATGTTTTTGCTAGAAACTCAAAGCAGTATGTTTCAGAGACCGGAGTTTAGAGAGCTGGGGAAAATGATTATTTAGTGCATTGCTATGGATAATCTCAAGAAATTACAAGGTAATGGTTGGCTAGTACATTGAGGATAACCTCAGGACATTCCATATATCACTTTTTTTTTTTCAGTAGAGGAGGAACAGCAGGCCTAAGAGGGTAAATGGGCCAATATTCTACAAGTCACATGGTTTTTCTGCCATATGGCATTTGATAGTGATGGAAGGCCTTCATGTGGGTCTTCTGGAAGAAGGCATGTGTACTTGCCTGACACCTGTCACACAGTTGAACATAAAGTTGGCGCACTTACAAGTAAATTAGAATGATTTAACCTTCATTAACCACTACCTGTGCTGATGAAGGTAGGGAGAGTAATTTACAAAATTGGAGAGGAAGGAGTCATATAACTTTAGACCTGGTGGGATATCTGTGTGGCCAACAGGCCTTCTGTTAGATGCTTACACACCAAGAGGCTTGGAATTAGTTCATCTGGAGACTGTGAACCTGAAGTCGTAGATACATCAGGTTACAGTGTTTTCAGTGGAAAAGCAAACAAAACTATCAATTGGCAGAATTTTTTTTTTTTTTTTAGAAAACAAAAAATGAACAGCCTAGGAGTTATCAGGGAAAATTAATATTGTGTCCAAACAGCTGGCAAGCAAGAGCAAGAGTACAAAAAAATGTTATATGTGGCCTCCCCCCCAATACACACCGAGAGCTGCAACTTAATAAGTGGATGATTACAAAGGTTATGAGAAAAGTAGAAATGATTACAGCGAAGTTTAAAAAATACTTGATATAAAAGATAACTGGATTTCTCACAGACGCCTCATTTCGTGGAAGGCTGTTTAGAGTGTTCATTAGGAAAGTGGGCTCCAAAGACAGATGACCAAGCTACATACAAATTCATATTTGTCAATTATGAGCTATGGGTCTGAAACAAACCTACCTTTAATGAGTCTCCCGCTCTCTTTATTTTTTCTCTTTTTCCTTTCTTCCTTCTTTTCTTTCTCTTTCTTTCCTTCATTCCTTCCTTCTTTTCCTTTCTTATTTCTTTTCCTTCTTTCCTTGATTTATTTCCTTCCATTCTTCCCTCCCTGCCCTCTCTCTCTCTCTCTCTCTCTCTCTCTCTCTCTCTCTCTCTCTCTTTCTTTCTTTCTTTCCTTTCCAAGAGGGGGTTTCTCTGTGTGTCCTTGGCTGTCCTGGAGCTAGCCCTATAGACCAAGCTAGCCTCAGATTCGCAGAGGTTCACCTGACCTTGCCTATCAAATGCTGGAATTAAAGTGATAACCACTATTACCTAGCATGTCTCACGTCCTTTATTTGTACAAAAGAAGGGCAATGTTAATAATTTTCAAGCATAGATGGAAGAAAGCCACTAACTTCCTCCTTATCACTTCTCATGGTTTCTCTCCACTGATGATAGTTAGTAAATCTTGAATATTGATATAAATGATAATGCCAATGGTTTGAAAATTCTGAATCATGATACTATTGGTTTTCTCAGCCCAAATATTACTGTTTTACTCAAGATAGAATAACAGAAGCTTCTTAAGGTGCAGCTTTCAAGCATTAGTTATAAAAGATATAATTTTTGAGAGACTTCAATACTGTAAATGAAATATTCTTCACAAATGCATAGTTGTGATTATGGAATAATTTATGGTTGACTAATTTAGTATCTTTTACATATGATCTTAAGACTGTGCACACAAAAAGGATACTAAACCTGCTCTGTTTGGGTAGTCCTATTTCTCAGTGTGTGGGACCCTGCTGATGTGTTGCTTTAGCTCTTGTATGTGTGAAAATTGTGCTCCTGACTCATTCTTGGCTGAGGGGAAGAGGTTAAGATATGTACTTAAGTCACAAACAACGTTTGTTCTGAAAACATGTCTGTAGATTCATATACATGTTGATCAAACAAAATATATTAAGAAAACCACATTTATTGATTCAGTTTTAATTAGTGGCTTATAAGTTCTATATACTCCTTGCCCATGCTTTATTGCTTACTGCCAGTGCTTACCACATGGACTAACATCAAAATTTTTAATAATAACTGTTGAAGCAGCAGTTCCTATGAGAGAGAGAGAGAGAGAGAGAGAGAGAGAGAGAGAGAGAGAGAGTATGTGTGTGTCCACATGTATATATATTTTAGGTTTTATTTACAAGGTTTATTTCCTCAAGTTCAGGACACACCCTAATTTTACTACTACTGCTTTGATGAAAACACACATGCTACTCTCTCTCAATGTGTACTACCTTATTTTTTGGTTTACAGATGAAAAAAATAAAGCTTAAAATTGTAACAGCTTGTTTTGGGTTTGTCTTGTTTGTTTTATTCTATTTTCTTTATCCCAGGCTCCACATGTGAAATTCTAGCCAAAGTCTCTTGATGATGCGTAGCTCTTCCATGCTTTAAACTCTCTGTGTTTTGTGCCTAGACAGGTCCAGTTATATTGGAATACATGGAAATCTCTTCTACGTCTCCCTTAATGAGAACTGATAACTATTTCATTTAAATAAAGACCTATGTAATTGTTTAGCAAGAACCACTCTTTCATAGTAAAATATACTTGTTAGATTCAACAAAGTCTAAGAAATGTTTACTACTTAATTTCCATTTTGTTGTTAGAGAAGGACTCTTTAACAATGTTGGCTTCACTGAAATTGGTCCACATTACTACTCATCACTAGCTCTGTTCTAGCATTGCAAGACAAGTTATCTTTTGAGTGATGAAAGGCTATTTTTTTAAATCTTTTGTCTCACTAAGGAATATTTTTAATAAATGAATATTTCTCTCTGTTAGAACAATGTCAGCTTTTTGGATCCACATAGGTAAACATGCCTGGGCTTAAGATGTAAGTCAGGAGGGTCTTGCCCTCCCTTTTAATTATGAGAAAATATGAAATTCAGTGGTTTAGAAAACCCATCTGAAGCTCTGCCCATAGGGCATTCTTTTAGGTGATTGTGTTAAACCAGGCTCAGATGGCAAAATCTTCATTTATAAGTCACAGAACAGCAAGATTGGAATGTGTTTTCGGAAAATAGTCACATAGCCAAAATTTTCACAGTAAAAATAATGAAAAGAAGTAGCATGCATGAAAGGCAGTGGTTCTCAACCTTTCTAACGCTGCTGCGCTCTAACCTAACTCTTCATGCTGTGGTGACCCCAGCCTTAAAATTATTTTGTTGGAACTTAACTATAGTTCTGCTATAGTTGTGAACCATAATATAAATATCTGTTATGCAGAGTATTTGCTATGTGACCCCCCCCCCAAGGGTGTTGGGACCCACAGGTTGAGAATCACTGCTGAAAGGAACTTTGGCTCTTTACAGTCAGTATTCAAAAGTACCATCAATTTCTCATTTTAGGAATTAATGAACCTCTGAAAGATAAACTAGACAATGGAATGATTCGTTTAGTTTAATTAATCAGCATTAGTAAAAAGTTAAGACAGAAATCACATTGTGAGGTTAAAAATAGTTATGGTAATTATACCTTCCCATTTTGACAACTTCCTATATGCTGAGTCCCACACTAAGGAAGTTAGGGTTTGAAACTCATTTGTACTACCTCTTAGTGCTGTACAGATTTCTGGATTCAGTTGTTTCACAGAAAGACATGCAAAGAGGGGCAAAAGACGCAGCATCTTGACCAAGGCTTCAGTGTCTGTATAGGGCAGCCTATCACACTGACCCCAGGACATGAACCCTTCACTCAGGCTTCTCAGATGGTACAAGCCAGTGGTTTAGATGGTAGATCAAGCAATGATTGCACCAGTTTTTAAGGAAACAAAAAATTTAAGTCAAAGAATAAAATACCTAAATGATTAAATTATTCAGTTAGAAGAAATGCATTGTTACCTAAGCATTTTCTCCTTAAAATAATGAATGTAGCATTTATTAATTTAGTTTGATCCCATCTTAAAAATATATTTGAAAAAAAAAACAGCAAGCAGAAGCAAAATATTTTTCTTCTATATATAAAATGGATTTTAGTAACTGAAAGAAGAAGATGACTTTCTAGTTGTACCCCTATACTTGATAATTCTGAGCTGATGTTTGAACAAAGAATATAGTTTGATGCTTAGGGATGACTGTTAAAAAATACAAAAGAAAACAAACAAAAAACAATAAAAAAGGATACATCATCTTCAGAATAAAGGCATGGATATAGAAATTCTGAGGCAAAGAAAGATAAAATTTATATCATCCAAATAATTTAGTATAATCATTTTTAATGAAAAGACATTTCTAGTGACTTACTGATATTCCATGCACTGTTTGTGACATTTACTGCTATTAAGAAAGTATAGATTGCAATTCTATCTAAATACTTGTCTCCATTTTCCCAGACAACTTACAAGACTGAAAGTGTAGAATCACATGCACACACACTACACACAGACACATGTGGACACACATATTTATGCATACACACACATGAACACTCATGCAGAGTTGTACACATGTACAAAATTGTACATGCACACACACACTTAAGCACACACACACAAACACACACACACATACACACACACTTTTCTTCCTACTAAGGTAAAATAAAATTGACTCCACCAGTACTACTGATAAAAACCTTTAGACTGATCAGGCACAAACTAGTGTACTCCAGACAGAAGAGAATCACTGTGATCTTTTGGGGGTTCGAAACTGGAATTATCAAGATAAAGACACATTTTAAAGTTTGACTGAAATGAGTGTAAAGTGTAAAGTCATGAAAGGTTACATTTTTAAAGTTTTTTAAATCAGCAATAACTCTTTTCATACTTTTTTTTTAGCCTTCAGAGAAGTATGGAATAAAAATCTTGTCTTTTAGCTCTCAATTCACTTGGGTGTCGCCATTCCATACATCCATTTGAGAGGACTATGGATAGCTGTTACTGAAGAAATTAATATGGCTGCTAACCATAAAAGTAATGCAGTGATTTTAAAAGCAAGGGAAAAGGTGTATCAGAATAGTGGAATGAAAGAAGAAATAAAGGAGTGTTCACTCCTTTCTTTGCTTGGTGATACCCGATAGATCAGAGCTTCTTGCTTTCTGATTTCATTACAAACTCCTTTCCCCACACAGAAGCAGCACACACTTTATGTCTTCATTTCTGTCTACATGTGATCTGCCATAACATCATTAATCACATTACTCATAGAGTATAATATCACATGTATTTAAGCACTGGAACATAGCTTCAGAAATTAAAGGTAGGAACAGCTACAAAAACAACTTCTGCCCCGTGGGATCATAGTGGAAGAATGGACATGAAGAGCAAGCGGAACAGAATGTAAGAGCAAGAGGAACAGAATGTTTGGTGTGAAATTGCATTTTTTAAAAATGCCCCAGGAACTACATCAATGAAGTCTCATTCTGGCTGCCTGAACAAGACCTGAACATGGATGACACTAATAGATACGTTAATATAGAAGATGGATAGCACATGATGCCTCAACCCTAAGAACTATTGACAGGAAAACAGAAGCAATAGTCTTCCCCCAAAAATGAGCCCCAAAATTGGTTATCAAATGTCAAATGGGCAAGATTGGAATCATATGTATATGAGTAAGAGTAACATTTATGGACGAGCAAGTTAGATAAATAAATTTAGAAACACATGCACACTTATCACATGCACACATATACATATATACACACAGAAGTATACATATGTATATCTCTGTGTGTGTGTGTCTGTGTGTGTCTGTGTGTCTGTGTGTGTGTGTGTGTGTGTGTGTGTGTGTGTGTGTGTGTGTGAAAGAGAGGGAAAAATGTAACAACAATTAAATAAACAGAAGCTGTAACTATGGGAGTGAGCAAAGTGCACAGTATTCATGGAAGCACTGAAGGGGAAGAGGGGAAGGGGGAAATGACATGACTTTATTTTAGTTTCAAAACATAAAAAAAAAACTGAAAAATAAAATTTAAATATATTGATGGATGAAGCAATGCTATTTATTGGGTCAATATATCCTGTAATTTTTTTAAACTACCAGTTTAAATGAAATGCCATAAATTTCCTGATGTAATTGTTGATGGAAATGAGATTACCTACCCAAAATAGATATAAGGTCCTTATAAGACTCACTCTTTAAATTAGTCTATCTTTTGCTTTGTTCTGTTTTTTTTTGTTCCTTTGTTTAATGTGTAATTCTTCATTAATTTATTTACTCACTGATCATAGCCCACCCTCTCATCCCACTCCTTCTTCACATGGCTCTTCCACTAAGAGGCTGCTTTCCCATGCATATCAACCCACCCTGGCATTTCAAGTGACTGTAGGACTAGGCACAGCCTCTCCCACTGAGGACAAGCAAGACAGCCCAGTTAAGGAAACAGGATTCACAGGCAGGTAACAGGGTCAGGGATAGCCCCTGCTCCAGTTGTTGGGTGACCGGCATGAAAACCAAACTATACATCTGATACATATTGGTAGGGGGCCTAGGTTCATCCTTGTATGCTCTTTGGTTGTTGTTTCAGTCTCTGGGAGGCCCCAAGGGTCCAAGTGAGTTGACTCTGTTGGTCTTCTTATGAAGCCTCTATTTCTTCTGGGTACCACAATCCTTCCCCCAACTCTTTCACAAGACTTCCCTAAGTCAGTCTAATGTTTGGCTTTGGATGTCAGCATCTGATTCAGTCAGCTGCTGAGTGGGGCCTCCCAGATGATAGTTTTGCTAGGCTCCTGTCAGCCAATCCAGGATAACAGACACAACCATAACCCAAGACTCCAAGGTAGTTGACAGAGGATCCAATCTATTTCTTTAAGATGGATTCCCAATTGGAGAAGCCATGGCCATTTGGCTTTTTCCAGAATACATTCATATTTTTCACAATGAACCAGAGATAAATTATTTCCCAAATAATTCAAGCATATGAAGCAAATAATAGAGTATTTGTTTTTAACTTCAGAACTATGAGCAAAGCCAGATTGCATCCTCTCCCTTGATCTGGAAGAAATTTCAGCTATTCATTTAGCTCTTTGAGAAACATGCCCGATCTAGAGACTTTGATTAAGAAAGTCAAAAGGAAATGTTTCCTTTTGATCAAATGAAACATTGATTTGGGAGTTTTTAGTGCCTGGATCTTCTACAGTGTTACATCATGGACTTTGAATATTTTTTCAAACCTTTCTTTAGATTATTTATAGTAATATAATTTTATGTCTCCCAAATAGTCTCCCACATGTATTTTAATTTCTAATTTCTAATTTCTTAATAACTATTTTCTTGTCTCCAAACATACATCTATTCATGTATTTTTCTACATGTTATTCTGCTAGCCCTCTGTAGGCTATGCCTTTGTAGAAATTTCAGGAGTCCTTTTTTCATTCCTCATACTGTGCATGTGTTTTTAAAATTCTACACTTCTGTGATTTTATGCAACCATGTCAATGTTTTTAATTACTAATTTCTAATTGAAATCCAATCATAAACTCCTAATTAATTTATGTAACAAATATTGGTTGGGAAAGTATTAAGTGTCATGTACTGGGGGAGGGGTCAAGAACATGACTGTAAAGCAGACAAACACAGTATCAGTTTCCATGTAGTCCAATTTCAGTAAAGGTTCCCGTTTTTCTCTGTCCTCATAGCCTTACGTGGAGCTAAGGATTCTTCTTTGTGTTGTAGTGAAATAGAGAGGAGAGTGCATTGAGATAGTGCATTGAGAAGAGAGTGCATTTACTAAGTGGATTTATTTCATTGTAGAACTGAAGAACTAGCTAAGATGTTAGAAACAAATAAGTGGATTACTGTTTAATATAGGTATCTCTTGAGGAACTGTGGTTCTTATGATAACCATGTTTATTAATACTCCTGTATTGGTTTGGATGAAAATGGTCCCCATAGGCTTATATGTTTGAATATACATTTGCGAGGGGGTGAAATCAACTTGGAAGGATTAAGAACTGTGGTTCTTTTGGAGGAACTGTGTTACTGGAGGGAGGACTTTGAGGTTACTCAGTGTTGTCTCTCTGCCTCTTGCTTGAAAATCATGTGAGCTCTCAGCAGTTCATGCTACCATGTGTTTGCTCTACTACCATACTCTATATGCTCAAAAACGGTAAGACCAATTAAATGATTCCTTATTTTCTTGGTCAATGGGTTTTGTCATAGTAATAGATGGGAAGCTAAGATAAACCACTTTATTAAAGTATTCATGTAACAAACTGTGATTTATTATTGTACATGTATATATGTATATATATATGTATATGTATATATATGTGTGTATAAATATATATGCATATATACATATATACACTTATATGTATATATATATATATATATATATATATATATATATATATATTCCTATATGTTCTTTCTTTATCTATGTTTGACCCTTGGCGGTACCAGAAACCAAAATTGTACCCCAACCTCATAAAAGATAGGCAAATTGAGTATCACTGCAGAGAAAGCCTATTATCTGATCAATAATTTGCAAATGACAAAAGATTTTGAAAGGTTCATAAAGGAGGATCAGAGGGAATAGCTTTGAGTTTGAGACCACATGCTATTCTTTGTGAAGGATCCAGGTTTGGTTCCTAAGACCTACTTGATGATTCATAACTTTATATTTCCAGTTTCATGGGATCCAATGCATTCTTCAGGCCTTCAAGGGCACCAGGCACATGAATGGTATGCACACATATATGCAGGCAACACTGAACACATATAAAATTAATCAGGTTATTGTTCTATTTCAACATCACATAAATTTGAGTACTTGGTTCCCCGAGTGAGAAATGTGGGCTTAAGTTCATCTTCAGGTTAGCAAATCAGCTATATGTGCAAAACTACACTAAAATGACTTATTATTAAAATAACTAGAAAGTATTCCCTAGAAATATGAATGAATAAATATTTTCAAAGTACCTGAGATTACTATCATGACTTTTCTAGCATAGCATTTTCTAAAGCCAGGTAGGAAGGTGAAAATTCTATTTCTCAGATTTCCTTCTTCCTGGACTCTCAGAAGTTGTTTATTCTGGGTCAATGGAGTCCCTTGGTTGTTCTAAAGAAGGAAAGGGAGTAGGGCATGAAAACATTTGCTGCATTTTTCCAGAGTTTGTTATGTTTAATCACCTGCTTCCCTGGTACTAAATAGCAAGCAAGGTGTATTCTTTCTGTAGGATGGCCTTGCATTTGACTCACTGTAGTTCTGGACCACTTAGCAAAAATATGAGAGACCCAGACTATAGCAAAATTTGCAAACAAAGCCTTCTTTTTTATAAGAGAGATGGTGTTCTTTTGGTGTGATAAGGCTGGTATGTTTTGGGGGTTATTTCTTAAAAATTTACTCTCAAATAGGTATCTTCCTCCCAACTATTGGCTTTGATTTTTTAAATATAATTTTACTTTTTAAAGAACTTAAATAAGCACTACATGTATAAATATGTATATTTATCTATGTATACACACACACACACACACACACACACACATATATATATATATATATGTGTGTGTGTGTATGTATATGTTTATGTGTGTGGCATCATTTGAATGGACATATCAAGGGTTAATCTCTTGGGATTAGACAACCTATGTGGTGTCTTGGCTACCCAGGTATAAAGAGAAGTAAAATCAGGAAAAATTTTATATAGAACCAAAATATTCAAAGAAGCCAGGGAAGTACAAAGAATCCATAGTTAGTGGCAGGAAAAGGAGCTCTAGAGGGAGGGACATTAGGATGTTGTTGCTATGATGTCACCTACTAGGAATAGCAGGGGACTTTAACAGAGTGACTGAGAGAATGGGAAAAGAAGGGGAGACAGAGAAGAGATAGCATTGAGGATGTTTGAAAAAACAGAGGAAATATTTCACAAGTTTATTTAAAACACACATGCTTGTGCACACATATATATTTGTAAATATATATGTGTACATAAAAGAGATTTTTTATAAACATATTAAATGCAGTTATGCCACATGTGATGAGAATGCTAATCCTTTAAGAATCTGGCTTTGAAAGTCTTTATTTTCTTCTGGTTTAGTTTTACCTGCTTAAACAATGTCTATAAATTTTTATTATCAGCAAAATTAGTTTATACAACTACAAATGAAAAACATTTAACTAGTACATTCAGAGTGAAATGTCTTATCTGTCCCTGACAACTCTTCCTCCTGTTTCTAGTATTTGTTCTTTGGTGGAGGGATGTTCCTCCCTATTGAGAAATTGATGGGCTTAATTGAAGAATCAATTCCAAGCAGTGTCCTGGGACAAGGTGAAGAAATACCCTGCCTAAACTCGTAATATGATCATTTCATCAACCGACAGAGTTTTCAAGAAATGTTGGATTCATTTTCCCCTCGATTTTAATTTTAATCTATCTCTTGGAAAGTGTATTTTAAGGTCAAAAGCCCATGAAAGTTAAAGACATGTGTGAAGGATGCAGAATACTGAATGAGCTGGGATTAATCTTGGTATACTGTTCTTTACATATCAGCTATGAAATCACATGTAAAGGGTTTTTTTAAATGTAAAAAATCTATAAATTTATCAAAAGTCTAGAGAATCTACCAATATTTCAGATATAGGACTAATCGTTAACCAGTGAGCTAGATGGGGGATTAACAGGACCAGTTTGCTCTAGTAATGTTTTATCCTTCTCACACAAAAATGTTGCTCAGGAGAGTGCCTTTGGTGCAGTATGCTGTAGTTAGTGTGATATTCCTAGCTGTATTTAATCTATTTCATATTTGATGTGAAATGACTTGAAGGAAAAGTTCTGAGCCATTGTTACCAAAGCAATGTTTACTTATATTAATGTGAGAAATACAAGACACTTACAAAGAATTGGTTTTTAGTTTAGACTAAACAGGAGGAATTCAGCTACCAAATGAGGGAAAGATACCAACTGTATCTTTTCTAAATACAGTTGGTTACATTGCAGAGAACCGACCTCCACCTAGTGAAGCACTGAGCCACAGTCTTCTACAGCCCTTTTAAAATACCCCAGTTCTTTCTAATTCATTTTGTGAAGGAAAAAAAAAAAAACCTGACTTGCATGTTGTTATGGAGCCTCAAGCGAAGAGAAACCATCACAGCACAGAGCTGAAATGAAGAGGACCCTTACCTGGATAATGTATACATGGGCTTCTGTATCGAGTGGGCAAGATTCCTCTCTCTCTCTCCTCTCTCTCTCTCTCTCTCTCTCTCTCTCTCTCTCTCTCTCTCTCTCTCTCTCTCTCTCTCTATGTGGTTAATTAGTACTTGACATAAAGAGAGAACTGGACAGTGTCAGATACTTAGCCTCTTTCACATTCGTCTCTGATGCTATACATAGAATTTTAGGATAAATTCTGCTTCAAATTCTAAATAACTCAACAAATTATTTAGATATGTCCATGAGTCCCCAAATAAGAATCATTCTTTGTTTTTTTTTTTTTTAATCAATGTAAAAATAGCTAGAATGATTACTGCTTTTGGACTATAGTAAAAATTCCAGCATTCAAATGAAGCAAAATTAAACAAGGGACACACTCCAAATGCTGTTACGAGAAGGGTTATTTTTGTCTGGATGTGCTATGCATTGCAAATGCATTGATTCAAGAACATTATGCTTCTTGGTACTCTGAGATCAATTAAAGTTTATTTTGAGACAATTGGCCAAGGAAAACCAGAGGTACCCTACCAATGTTAATTAAAATTTTTGAGGTCTATACTCATTTTTCCTAAGCTAGTCAGCTACTTATTTGTATTTGTTTGTTTATTATTTAGAGGCAGTCTCATTATACATATTCTAGTCTGACCTGGAGCTCAAGCATACAGCCTATCCTGACTTTGAACTGAAAATCTCCTGGTTCTGGGATTATAGGCATGAACTATCATACTTAAAATATATTTGACATATACAATAGTAGTCGTAGTAGTAGCCACAAAGATTAAAAATCATAAAATAATAATACAGATAGGAAGAGAAAAAAGAAATAAATAACATTTCATTGCATGTATTGCTTGATTTTGATTTGTTTGATAGAGAAATAATGAGCCTAACTGGGAACATGGGTGATGGTGGGGCCATGGCTTTGAAAGGATGTCATTGTGAGGCCTGGAGATTAAACTCATGGACATGTGGAGCTCTGAAAGAATGTGAGGGCATCTCTTCCTAGGCTGCTTTTGCATAAAATTCTATTTAAACTGTCCAGTGATGCAGATCCCCAGTAGATACAAGAAAAAAGTAAGAGTTGACTGTTTAAACGAATTGTTTTTCTGTATGGTTAGCACAGGCATGCTTGTAAGATTGAGAACCAAAAAGAGATTCAGACAGGATCTTACTTTAAAAAGACAGAGACATTAGCTGAAGATTCCTCAAAGGATAACTGACAAATATTTGAACAGGGTAGAACAGGCCTGCCATGTTGACAAGCTGCCAGTAGGGCTTCTAATATCCCAGTCAGGGGCTATAAGTGAGTTTACAAAGTAATTTACTCCTTCTGTCCTCTACAATATGTTCTTGTTATGCCTAGCTCCTCCTAATGTGACCTTGCCTGTTTCCATAACTTAGCAAGGCCTGGGAGCATTTACCTCTATTCAACAGGTTGGACTAAGCCAGTGTAAGGAACAGTGGGTGCAGTATCCATTTGCAAGGCTAGTGTATTTATAACAACAGGAATTATAGCTAGGTTTTAAAATATAATACTATACATCTTTAGAGAAATAGCTAATACCTTTTCTTCAGTAACTGACTTTAATTAAATCATTCATTCACTCATGACATAGCTTGAAAACATGAATGGTCATATTCATAAAACTTAAGATGAAAACTATCGCTGTTAGTTAAGATCTAGTGCAGAAATAATAATACCATCAACGTGGAAAACCATAAGAATAACATAAAATGAATCCCTGTCTGGGTTCATCCCTCCTACATCCAAAGGAAGTGTTGTGCTTTCTGAATTGCCTCCTAACAACCGATAGTACACACAATAATTGAGCTTTTACTATTTTCAGAATCTATTCTTTAGGTGATCCCTTCAAAAGTCTGTTGTTTGCTTTGATGTTGCTTGATATTTAATTGGTACACCAAAAGACAATTGTTGGTTTGTTTTTCTATAGAAATCCATAAAACAAGGAAAAATTATTTGACCCAAGCATACTAATAGACTCATTCCACCATCATATTAGTACCTGAGGAGTTTTGTAGACTACCTATATCTTAAAACAGTGGTGCTATATTTTGAGTTGAGCTGTGACTTATCATACATTCCTGCCTTTGTGGTGCGGCTATTTCCCTCTGCTAATTAGTGTTTGGAACATATACATACACATACAATACACACACACACACACACACACACACATACACACATACACACACACACACACACACACACACACACACACACACACACACACATATTAGGTAAGTTGGGGTATTGGGCTGAGAATTTATGTTATACCTTTACCTGAGGCTTCAGACTAGGAGAGAGAGAGAGAGAGAGAGAGAATGAGAGTGCAGAGCATGCATGGGTGCCCTCACGTGTCTGAAACATAGCAGATAGAGATGCAGACTGCAGGAAATGAATGGAGAGGAAGGACGAGAGGTGACAGCCCCTCATCACAGTGGGGTTCACCTGCTGGCCACTGTGGTGAGCACTTCACACCTGTCACTTCATTCATTTTCAAAACTTCCCTCCAAGGCAGATGCTGCTGCTAACCACATGAAAGCTAGTTTACCCTGAGTTCAAAGAGGATAATGGCTGTCATTAGCAGCTTGTGATTGGTGGAGAGGGGGAGCACAGCACATGACTCCCTAGCCCTGGGTTTTAGCTACACTTATACCATCTCTCATCACCTCACCGGGGTGGAACAAAGCCAGGGACAGTGCAGTCCAGGGTTGAGAGACACAGACTGCATAGAGTAGAAAGCAGCAACAGCGGTGTTGTTTATCTGTGATTTTTTTTTCCTCATGCTTCTGTGATATTTTAGGTCAGCACAAGGCCAATCTCAAATGACAGAGAAGTACAGCAAGAAAAATAACATTCCTCTAATAAATGAAAGAGGAGCCATTCCCAGACCAATAACATAATGACATTTTTATTGTTCCATTTTCACACACTTCTCAGGGATTCTGATTGATTATGATTTTATTACTTTCTTAATGAGATATCGCATTTGTGCACATTTTAATTACTTCATTGCAAGAATTTTGAAAGTGCAGGAGGATGAGTTTTAACCACAGGTTGTAATGACAAAACAGGAAGCTTAGAAAAGAAAGGGATGCCAGGATGGAAACAGCTTGGCCTTTTAGTGACCCATGTGCTGGCTCACTGGGCAGCTGGGTGTTTTAGATTCTCCAATAATAACTGAGAATTCTTCGAAGTATTTCCAAGAATGATCTTCACTCTGAACTCTCTCCTTCCCTCACGTCTCTCCACATTTCCAAAGGAAACTCAGTATGTTGTTGCAGGGCAAGGAAAACTGTTCAGATACGAAAAATGGCAAACACTATGAACAGCGACAGTTTGCTTTTAATTCTGCAAATCTGATTTTTTTTTGTCTTAATCCCTCAAATTTGCTCTGTTGCTTCACTAAAAAAACCCACTCCTGTTAGCAAAATTTCCCAAGGAATACGATTAAGAAGTCAACTTGATGATTCTTCTTTAATTATTCCAGAAGCGGGGACTAAGGATACACAGTACTGTGGTGATTTCTTTCTAATTGGTAACCATCATGCCTGAACACCTGAACCTTAATCCGCTAGTTGAAGGACATTCATTCAGTCATTCAACAAATACAAGGACATGGAGGAGGAGAACGGTCATGTATTTACTTGTCTCTAAAAACGCTAAAGGAGGGTTTAAACGAGGTCAGATCTGTGTAAGGAAGAGGAGAATTGGGTGTAGGGAGTAAAGGAAGATCAGAGTAACTGTGTCAGGGCAGGGTGTGAAGAAGGAATTCAGCTTGTGAGCCTGGGCCTCAATAATGTGCTGACTGGGGATGCTTGGCTGTGTCTCTCGGTAGTTGTCATGACTGGTGTGAGTGGCATACCCAGGAGCAACAAGCTGTTTAGTGTGACCCTGGAATACTGATGATAAGGAAGGATAAGGGCAGGTAGGGTCAGGGAGCTCAGAAGTGGAGAGATCACAGCATGTCATGGATCTAGAAGATTATCCTCATCAACTAAAGGACCCAAACACAAAGCAACCAGTGATAACCTCAGGATGCTTGATTTCCTGCTTGGCTCACCAGGAGTATTCGTTGAAACACTAACAACTGATGTTTCTTTTGAAGATCATTATTGGACAATGGTAATAGTAGCCTCGGGAAGTGTACTAGAGGTTGGTGAGAACATTTACCTAGGCCATTTAACTATTTAGCCATACACACTGCCTTGGTATACTTTTGTATGAATGTATGAATATATTCATACTAGTGTATGAATGGAGATGAAATTTCTCAATGAAGATGTCAGTTGCCCAATGGGAAGAACTGATGACCTTACAGAGCTCAGTTTCAACCCCTGGGCACTGACTTTTAAGAAAAAAAAAACTAACTCTGACCATATGGGACTGAGATTGAATGGACAGAGTCCTGTTATTTGAAGCAGACAGTGCAGAAGGGGTTGGCGTGGACTTACAAGTTGTCCACTCTGGTACTTCATCTTCATTGTGTATTGTCCCTTCAATGTCCACATTATTGAATATAATACTTTTATGGTCATTATTATTGCTTTATGTTTTTTTAAATATAGATTCAATAAAAACTATTGATGAGTACAAATGAGAAAATTACTTACTTTAATTTAATAAGTAATTAACAATTTCTATGGAAATCCGTAGTTAAAAATAGGTCACTGTACTGAAAATAAGGGAGAACTGCATTTAACTCAACTACATTTCATAAATGAAACTGAGAGCTAAAATGATACAGACACATACTACAGGTGACTCAGCTGTTAGTGATTTCAGTGGGACCAGAAGCCAGACCACATGTATGCATCAATCTCTATGTTTTTCTTTTTCAATATTACCCTACATTTTAGACTATATAAGAAGACTTAATAGAGGATAAAAAGGGAGATTCAGTTCAGGGACAGTAGATTTAAAACACAGAAAGCTATAAGATTGTTGGTTTTTTTTTATTGTGCAGAATCTCACTCATGAAAAATGTATGCTAGTAAAAGATATAAACTACAGAAATAATATATTTGATTTAATGTTACCTTCAAACAAAGTCTCTGAAGGGCTTGGTATATCAGCAGCAGCTGGCTTCTGTGCTCCGGCACTTCTGCTAATGTACTATTTATTGTTCCATCGTAGTGCTGAACCTCATATTTGAAGCAATTGTAACTATTTCTTAAATATTAGCATTGAGGCCCAGTAGCTAAAAACCCCATTTAAAAAAAAAAAAAAAACTGTTATCACAGAGGCTGACACTGGAGCATGGGATCCCTGAACTTTTTCTTCATCTACAGCTAGTTTCTGGGCAATCAGCAGTATCAGTCTGACAGCAAGCTGCTTCTGGGAATAACAAGGAGTTGAAAGAACAGAGAAGGAACTCCAAAAGATATATAGCTTTGCAGATATTTTTATTTTGCCTTGAGATTTTCTTTCTCTAAAGTTGAAAAACTGTGAATGGCCTTTGATAGACTCATTAATTACCACAGAATTTGTGATCAGTTCATTAGCAGCGACAGCACAGAAAACCATAATGCGTCATATCAATCCTGATGAATATTCACAGGGAAGCTAATGACTCTCCTGGTTAGCACAGATTCCATGGGAGCTGACAGTGGAGGCCTGCACCCTTTCTTTATTGCGACTCTGATCCAAATGTCATTCAGGAGAGTCTAGTTCGGGTCAATAGGTGACCATGAATTCTAACTCCTGTCAATTCCAATAATGGCTTTAGATAGGCACCAGGCTACTTATCTCTACTGGAATGAAAATATAGATTTTTTAAACTTTCATCTCTTTGAGCTCTTTAAGATTTTTCCTTAATCTTTCTGTACCTTCAGTTATGCTAAGTTGTGCAATATCTATGCACGCTTGTTAGGGGAGACCGAAGAACAGTTTGCACCTAGATTCTCATAGTCGTAATTATATACACAGCCATTCATTATTGTATTTGCCCTCATACAAATTTCATTGATATGCTTTATAATCATTTCAATACTGCTCAGGTATCTATGGAATTGTTTGAAACTGGGAATAAATAGATAGTAGAAGGAAAGAGTATTCTTTTGATAAAAATTTCAAAATTAATATATATAAACCAGCTGTTTTAAAATGAGACATTCAATAGTGCAAGCATATTTAATTATGCTGTAATATAATTGGGGTTTGGAACTATTTAGTGAGTTACATATCCTTTTAAATTAGTGGGTAAATGTATAAGCCCTTAATCTTTAAAATATGTTTGCAAAACCAAAAAGTCTTTGGTTTAACATCATAAATTAAAACCAAATCAACCACAAAGCCAAAGTATAAATCCTAATTTGGGAAGGGAAATGATACGGATTAATAAGCGTGAAACATAAGTGAGAATAGGCAGAGAAGGTATTGAGAAACACACACACACACATATACACACACACATATATACACACACACATATATACACACACACATATGGAATGTGAAGTTGTCTAAGAACAAAATTAGTCAATAAAATATTCAAAATGTATCAAAAATTCTCCAACTACCAACAAATAAGGAAGGAAAACAATGATGATTTCTTAAGATGCAGTTGCTAAAATATTACTTAGTTATATGTATATAAGTATTTCAATACATCTATGAACAGACCACACATACTTTAGAGTCCTATCATTGCTCTAAAATATCCTGTCTAAACATTGTTATATTCTGTTATAGATTTTTAAGTTTATATATATATATATGTATATATATAAATATATATATTTATATATAATATATATGTATATATATACATATATATACGTATATATATGTTTTTAAAGTTTTATATATATATATTTAAGTTTTATATATATTTTAAGTTATATATATATAAAATATATATATTTTATACATATATATGTGTGTGTGTGTGTGTTTGTTAAACACATTTGTGTGTGTGTTGTATGTGAAGACAATGACCTTGAAAACCAAAAGCAGATTTTGGATCTTTTAGATCTGGAGTTATAGGCAATAGGGAGGCACAGTATGGGAACTGGGAACTAAACCCAGGTCCTTGGAAAGCACACTATGCACCGTTAGGTGCTGTGTCATTCTTCCAGCTTACAGAGTACATTTTTTAAACACAAGATTCCATAACTGTTACTGTTGAGAATATTCAGGAATTAGAAATTTGTAAGTATGAATAATTACCCATGAATTATCTATGATTCATTTACAAGGTATAATAGTTAAAATAAGATGTTGAAAAATTGAAGTCATCCATTAATAAGAACTAGCTTTGTAATGAGAACAAGATGTTATTTAACACAAGTCTCCTGATAAATGCTGATCCCCGTGCTCCTAGGCACACCACACCCCTTATACAGTAAAAATTTGAGTTTTCACTTAAGACTCATCAAATTGCCCTGAAGCTAGTGAAAGGCTAGCTGTCAGAGTACATGTGTTATTTAATTTACCTCTACTCTGATATTAATCATGTTTAACTGTTGTCTTTTCAAAGAACAGTTAAACTTTATTGGAGTAATGTGATTGTTTTTTAAATGTGATTTCATTTTCTACCCAAAGCAACATAAAACCCAATGTGGTAACATTTATATGCTGGTACTGGAAACATAGTTTCTGTTTCATTAATATATAGTCTTCTATATCACAAAGTCTAACCACAACTAATGTTACAAAATGGTTCCTTTATTGATAATATAATATATAAATTGTGTGTGTGTGTGTGTTTGCATAAACTGGGTACAGTCTCCATGCACTTAAAGAAGCACTTAAAGAAAAAAAGATATGATTGTGCATGAATAGGACTGAAAACAGTGAAAACCATAAGATACTTAGTGGCTCAAGTTGACCTTTACACTGCTCTTTCCATAGTACAGAGTTTAAGAAACTGAGTCCTGGAGTTAGATGTCCTGTGTTCACCCACACCCTTCATTTATTTGCTATGTTACTTAAGAAGTTATATTACTTTGCTATTCTGTCAATACATTTTTTTCAATAAGAGTAGCACCTAATTCATAGAATTGTTGAAAAAAATCACTTGCAATGATATAAACAAATCTTCTAGTACAGTATTTGAGATATTTGAAGCACTCCTTGAATATAATATTACTACCAATATTTATCAATTTATATAGGTCCCATGTTCTTAAAAAGTAAATCAGTGTAGGGCTGTACAAATTAGTTAAAAATATAATATATATAATATTGTTGAGACATTCCAATCCCTTATAAGATCTGCTAGCTTTTAAGATGATACATGCAAAGCTGGATCAGACTTGCCAAATATTCACTTAATACTCACGTACAACCTACCATAAACTCTACACATAGAAACATCGGATCATGTTGAATATTGTTTCACTATTTGGGAAATCTCTGGATAACTTTCTTTGAAAATCCACTATTTCTTGTGCCAGAAATTGATGTAGTTTCTCTTGATACAAATCTACTAAAACCAAATGCCTGGGCAATGCAGAATATGGCTCAGTATCCAAACAGGTGTCTTTCCAAAAGATGATCCTAATGTGGTCCCTACACTGAAGAGTTGATAGTAAATATCTGGAGCACATCCCATAAAAACATAAGAACTGATGCCCAGAAAGTCATTGAATTCATCCTAAATATGTTGCCTTTGGCTATAATTACCACCACTTGGAAACATGCTAAAATGTTTTATGGGTAGTTATCTAAAATATTCCATACTATTCTGATGGGAAGTGGGAGTAATTTGGCTAAGGAAAAAAAAATACTATTAAGGGGAAGTCTTGAGACATATGCATATCACTAAAAACAGATTAAGAAAACTTAGATTGGGGTGGGGGAGAAGAGCCTGTTAGATTCCAGGTCTATATTGATAATTGTAGCTGTAGTTAGAGAGCAATTTGCTGGAAAGAAACAATTGATAGCATTCAAATAAATACCCTCAAAACAGATTCTGTTTCTCTTAACATACTAAAACATGATTATGAGAATGTGTAATTATGAGAAGCCATGAAAAAATATGCCATCTTTGTGGAATGGATAGGTATGAGGAGTTTCTGAAAAGCACATTTCTCTTTCTTTACAAACATAACTCACGCTCTAGAACAAAATCAAATACCTCTCATCCTGCTATAAAGTAAATACTGACGTAAGACAAAAAAAAGGCCATGTCTGGAGACTCTAAATGCCTTATACTTTGATTAAAAATGCTTTTGTCAATTACAGATTGATTTTGTAGCTCATTACAGTGATGGATGTTGAGGCTGGCGGAGGTGGTATTTTACCACTTGGCCTGAGGGTATGCTTACTTAGGAGAAGACGTGAAATTACAATTATTTTCTAGCACTCATCCATGTGCCTAAACTGCCCCTATGCATGCCTCTGGGATAATGTGCAGTAATGACATCAGATGGAATAGGCAAAAAGAAAAGTACACCAGCCCCTTCAGAAGGAAAACTCTTTAAAGGAATATTTCCCAGCAACCTGCAGAGATTCTTGCCACATTGTAAGTCACACTGAGCTTTTTCAACTATGTTATGAAGTCAGTTACAGTCTATAGCAGGTACTGTAGAAAGGCATATGCAAATGTCTCTGGATGTACCACTATAAATATTAAAACATGCACCTATTTAATGTTTACAAGCATATTCATCCACACATTTATAAATGCATTTCCACCTTAAATATTAGAGGATTTTAGTGGTTGTTGGGTATCAGAGGATGTAGGTAAGAGATGCAGGAGGAAGAAATCAATATCTAGTGTGTCTAAAAAAATACAAAGGGAATTCATCTTAAATTTTAATACATTTATATTATGCTCTGAGAAGGCCTGTTTTTCTTAAATCACTGTGTTTTCTTGCACTACTATGCTTGATTTGTTCCCAAGGCATTTTCTTATGGTAGCCAACATCTTATGGCTGTAACATCCATGTTGCCTGTTCACAATAACAATTAGAGATACAATTTGCAAATCTTCCTTGTGATATATTCATCACCTGTAGCAATATGGTGAAAATGCTGCCATCAATTCAACCCACATACGGATGACAATCAGTATCTTATGTTAAGAACGAACTCACTATGGGACAGGTACGAGTAAATAGATGTTAGAGTAAGAAACAGTCATTTCAAGTAGATGACTAGATGACCTTCATCCACTCTGACTAGAGCAATATTAGCCATATGTCCATGTAATTGCATTTTATAATAGCCCAGCAGGAACACAATCCTATTTATGGGCTACTTGCATCGTGATAAATCTCTTCCATGCTGGTTGTTTGAATCCCAATACTATGAAGTAGAACTATGGTGACAAAAACATAATACTTCATATAATAAAATGTCAAAAAAATGTAAGTTAAAGTAAGGTAACAACAAATGGATATAGGAAATAGAATCTGATCTATGCTCATAACCCAGTTGGAAATGAGAATTAGAGCATCGGGATAACACAGGGATCATTTAAGAAACTGACTGCATTTGGCATCAAGGACCATGCTGAAGTCTCATTGTTCTTGCCTTTTATTATTATTATTATTATTATTATTATTATTATTATTATTATTATTATTACAGCACTGGCAAAGAGAGAGAAAAGGTGACCATAAAGTCTGGAAAAGATATGCACCAGTTATAGATGCCTTATAAAACAGGCAATAGGCAATAAACAACCAACTTTAGGACATCCAGGTTAATAAAAATCTCATATTTAGATATTTAAAATTAGCCATGACTCAAATCCCTAAAATATTATGCCTTCCGATGGTTTATTTTTCTGCTAGAAATTGAAGTAGAAAAGTGCTATACGGTAGTCTTTGCCATAAACATCCCAGGACAAGTTCTGCTGATGGGATAAAATTTGAAAGGAGAATAACACTGTCAGCAATAAAAAGTGCTTAGAACAGCAACAATAACAGCCATCTTAATGGTCCCAGGCCCCTGGCTCCTATAACACACAGTGTCATCCCTACAGGTATGTATGATTCTAACTACCATCCACAGGTAAGATCTAAATATCATTAGGAAAATGAAATAAGTAACTACCTATTTAGTATACAATGTGGAAGAGAAAAGCTCTCAGTTCCTTGCCTTACAGGTTTCTAAAGTCAATAGTCCTATCCGTCCTCTGCAAAGAAGTGAGGAAAGCAGGAGTATAGTGGTACTGAGTGGTGACTGTTCCTCTACCTCCTATGAGACATCGGTCAGATGCTCTGTGGCATCCTGAATGACACTGTCAGACTCTCTATGGTATCCTTCCTCTTCTATGAATATTTTACTGGTAGTTTCATCAGACTTTCATGCTCCACCTTCCAACACAGCTTCCATGCATCCGAGAGCAGGTGTTTTTACTGTAGGGCAGCATTCTAGTGGGAACTCTTGTGGTTCCTATGATTTCCATCTAGGCTTTCATTGCCCTGTGTGCAATACAATACAGTTTCAATATTTGGCCCTAGCCATATGAAAATACCAGCTGAACAAATGGGACTCATTGTTTTTTATGAAAGGTTAATAGTCTAAGAGATTATTTTTAAATTTGTCATCCTATTATTTAGAAGACTTGCCCTTACAATCATACTTTCCAGGTGATATTTAATTGTGGTTTATTACTATTTTTATTTCAGTTTTTGTTTATATGTTAAAAAGATTCTATCTTGGAATATGTACAATATCTGATATATTATAGGTTAGTAGGAAGTACATAATAAATATCAAAGGCATTAATTGCTATTTTAATAGAAATCCCTAATTTTGTGAATAAGTACATATGTTATTTTATTGTTATATATGTTATTGTTTTAATGTTACATATTGTTACATATGTTATTTATTATTATATATTCTTCTCTTATACAATACATCCCAACTGCAGGCTCCCTTCTTTCTCCTCTTCCGCAGTTCTTGAACCTCCCTTCTCTCAGATGCCTTGCTCTCTGGTTCCCTTCAGAAGAAAGCAGGCCTCCAAATATTATCAAACAATCTTGGCATAAAAAGAAGCAATAAAACTAGGCATATTTATTAACTATATAAATAACAGTTGAAACCTAGGTTATAACTCATTTATTTAAAATATAGACAGTACTTTAGTTTTTATTTCAAGATTGTTTTAAAGCAACCTGTCCTGTACAGAAAACAAACAGAAAGAGAAGCTAAGGCAGACCAAAAGGACACAGTGGTGTTGATGAAGACAGACACTAACTCCAGCATGAAAACTATGAAATGGTGTACCTGCTACATTTGAGCAGACATACAGGTTGGTTGAACCCATATGTATAAAGAAAAACAAAATCTCTAAAACTCTTGTCATGCTTTCCTATCCATGAATCTAAGATATCTGTTCCAGTACCAGATATATGCTTCGGAAGACTGAGCCTATCACAAAACTTCCCCAGAAACGGTGCCTGCCATTGTAGTAATTAATGACTGTGCAAGTAATAAGACTCAGATGATACTTAAACACATGTGTGTAATTGCTGCATACCAGAAGCTTTCACAGACCATTTTCCTCCTCTGATATGCACTCTCAAGCTTGAATAAGCATTAAATATGACAACCATCACAAGTTCCTGGGTGAATCTCAGCTCTGTAAAATATTATTCATTTGTTGTTACTAATGAACTATTTGCTGGGGGCTAATGTTAACTTGCAAGCAAACTGACATTAACTGTCAAGAGTGATGGATTATGTTACCTTAATATAATGTGTGTACCCAACTGAGGTTACTAATGTATTAGTGATAGTAGGGGGAAAAAAAGCAAATGGAAAGACACAATTCCACATCTTCCACCCTAATATATGAGTGAGAAAGCCAGTCAAATCAAAATATATAAACTAATATCAATATGCAACTTCAAATTTACTTTCAGAAACACGATTTTCTTATGAAGTCATACATTTTAAGACAGTGCAAAACTAACAGGAAAACTAACTGAACATCTCACAGTCATGTGTAAGCTAGTGTATGTTTACTAACTACTTGTGGGCAGCAGAACAGAGCATTTAGGAGTAGTTTATGAAATCAGATTCCTTCCTTTTACAACTTACATGTCATAGGATACAAAAATAGAGATTCTATCTCAGTATTATCATTGTCCAAATTATGGGCAATGTCACTTTTCTCATGACCAAAAGTAGTAAAATAAAATATCAACAGTGGATCAATGTTAACAAAATGGGAACTGTCTTCAGTGCTAGTAATATGAGGATGATTTTTGAACCATTTTAAAGCAATAAAACTAATTAATCATTGCTTTACTGGTTTTATACATAACAGTCTTTTCAAATGTGGTGATAAATACTATTTTATCCCTAGATAGAGGAATTCCTAATCTTTTTCTTCCAACTCTCACGCAGGGTTTATGGTATGATTTCTCCTATAAGACTGAATGAAACAGAAGAATTCAAATCCCATATTATGGAATGAAACTGTAAGCACTTGTCAATCCATAAAGTAGGCTTTACAAGTTTGCTACTATGTTAGTTAAGAAAGGAATAATGAATTCATATTAATTATCTCCTGTCTTCCAATATAGTTTAATGAACTCATTATAAATATTCACTTTCTAGGTGATAAAAATACAGATATAATAACACTAAATGTTTAAATTATTTTCAACTGCTTAGATAAATGTAGTCTGTATGGAGAGTTGATTTGCATCAACAAATAAAGGTTAAATAAAGGTTTCACTTGCTCACTGGAACTTTCAACAGAATTAAGGGCGGCACAATTTATTCTGAGCAATTCTCTCCTCTCTCATCATGGCTCTGTTAATTATTCTCAAGATCACTTACTTTTACTTGCCATTTTTTAAGTTGATGAGATCATTAAATTTATCAGCTATCCAAATACATTTGAAGTTTATTAAGACTATATGCTGTCTTTGAACTGGAAATAAGAGAGGAATAGAACTCACTTTTAACAAAATTAAAGTAATAAAGCAAAATGGCTACCACTTTAATTTAAGTACCCATTAACCAGAGCATAGGGGAGAAAGTCAAAATGGAAATCTCTGCGAAATAAATGCCTGAAACATACTCTGTTCACACACAAGCAAGAGTCCAGCAGTTAGCCAACCAAGGATAAATATGAAGAGGATTTCAGACAGGGGTTACTTAAAGTCTATTTTGTACATTTAAAGTGGGATCACATTGAAATTCCAATCTGTGTGAAGGGCTCATTGACATGATTGAGATACTTTCATTTATTGATAAATCTTAATTCATTTTCTCCATTTAGTAACTGCAAGTCTTTGGGTTTGGTGTGACACAAAATTACTGTGGAAAAATGATCTGATTCATGACATTTTTATTCCCTCTAAATTGGGTTGACACAAATTTTCTTAAACTGCAGAATATTATTCTTGGTGTCTTGAAGAACTGCTAGTTGCTCCTGAAATCTTTAAAATTTGCTTCATTTAAATGTGTTGGCCAATTGCTGGAGTTAATGATGATGAATGGAATAAGATTTACATTTTTAATAAACTGGTTGTGCTCTAGCCATAGGCACAGATTCGCTCTGTAGATGCTGGGCTCTAATTTGGCTGAGGTAGGGGGTGTTTGTTCATTGAAAATAGTCTCCAATTGAACATTAAACCATCTAATTCTTTGCTTATACTTGCTTCCTTCTTCCAGTAGTATCACAAACCATATGAAAATAACCACTGGAAAGATTAAGAAAGTGTCACCTTAGTACCCACTATGTCTCTTTATTAACTTCTTATATCACACAGTGGTTTTGTAAAGTAAGAGACGTTGGAAAGCTGGGATACTGCCTGAGCCATAAATGTGAGTCCCAGATGGGAAGGTTGGAGCCAAGGATAATGACTGTGTAATTACAGAACAACCACAACCGAAGTGAGTCAGAACTATATGAAACTCGTTATGAGGGTGACATGAACAATTGACTAACAAAGACAAAACATACTAATTTCATAACAAGTTTCCTGTCCTCCCTTGAAATTTCCACATTTCTTTTGTTTCAGAATATACAATACTGTTGAGTAAAAGAGGACAAGAATTCATTTAGACAACAGAAAACACTTAAATGCTGTCAGCACCTTGCATGTGTCTTCGACTGCGATCAAATCTGAGACTACCAAATCATTGAAAGAGCTAAAGCATTTACCTCAACATTTACAGTTGTATAGATAAACTAGTTCATATGTGTTGATCACATTTACAATACTTTCTTTTGTTCATCGACAGCAAGGTCCATGACTCTCACTGGATGACTGGAACTGGAGAGAGAACCAGGCCCTATATACTATGATTCTTCTATATGTACATAGATCAATTTAAAAATTGTGCACAAGAAGATGTATAACTGGCTAAGCAACTTCTTGAAAAATATTCAGCATCTTTAGTGATTAGGGGAAAGCAAATTAAATGTATTTTGAGATTTCTTATTATCCAAGTCCAAATGGCCAAGATTAAGAAAACAACTGAAAACAACTGTGTTTATGAGGGAAGGGAAGGGAACCTTCATTCATTGGTGGTTGGATTGCAAACTGGTTTGACAACTATGGAATTTAGAGTAGAGAATTCTAAAAAGGCAAATATGTATGTACAATGTCACCGAGATACACTAACTCCATGACAAATACTCAAATACCTCTACAGATGCTTATTCAGCCATGTTCATTGTTAATCGACTCACAATAGGTAGGAAATTATAGGAAGCCGTGGTCAGTGGTTATACGTTCGCCATTCCAAGATGGCGCTGGCATTGTGTCTTCCCACTAGTAAACAATTAACTGTGCAGCTGCAAAGTCAGAAAGCCCGCCAAAGTCACTGGCCAATCCCAAGGCGTAATATTGGGTGGTGAGTGAACAGCCAATCAGAAGTGAATATGTCACTCTAGGGTGTATTTAAGCTGGGCCTCTTCCTGTCTTCAGCCCTTCCGTGTCTTTTCACGTCAGTGATACAGAGTAAAGCCTCGTTTGTAGTAACTACCCGATCACTGCCTCATGTGTACTCTCTTCCACAGGCGACGGGGGACACGGGAGGTGTGCGGAACAGGAAATAATCAATGTAAATGGCCTACAACTGATGAAGAGATAATGAAAATGTGGTACATACAGAAAATGGAATTCTATTCATTTAGAAAAACATGCAGCCTGGCGGTGGAGGCGCACACCTTTAATCCCAGCACTTGGGAGGCAGAGGCAGGTGGATTTCTGAGTTCAAGGCCAGCCTGGTCTACAGAGTGAGTTCCAGGACAGCCAGGACTACACAGAGAATCCCTGTCTCGAAAAACAAAAAACAAACAAACAAAAAAAGAAAAACATGCAATAATATTTTTCGGGTAAATGGATAGAAGTGGAACATACTGTGCTAAGTGAGATAACCCACACCCAGAAGCATAAACACTGAATATTCTCTCAAATTTGTGACTCCTAACAATGAATCTTTAGACTTGAGTATATAACCAGAAGTAATTGAAGAAAACAGATATGTATGAAGGACCATGGAGGAATCTGGAATACAAATAGCTTTAGAGAGGTGGCTAGTAGGCCATAGATGCTATGAAGGCAGAAAGAGAAAAATGAGGACTTTGACTAGAAGGGGTGATTGCCCTTCATTGTCTTTTTTCTTTTTTTGAGACAGGGTTTCTCTCTATAGCCCTGGCTGTCCTGGAACTCACTCTGTAGACCAGGCTGGCCTCGAACTCAGAAATCTGCCTGCCTCTGCCTCCCATGTGCTGAGATTAAAGGCGTGCGCCACCACTGCCCAGCTTTCTTCATTGTCTAAAGGAACTTAATAATAAATCCCTATTGCTAAAGCAACCAGACTGGACAGAGGACATCATCATCATGTTGAAAATAACTTGGAAGCATCCTCCATTAGGACCAGCTCTCTTAGGATTCAAAGGTGCTACATAGCTATTAGGGAGTAAAGCAACCAATAGTCCCACCCAGCTATAAGCTCATGGGTCACAAAACTGACAGTCCAACAAGATATCCCCAGTGATATAAGCATGCCTTTTAAAAAACCAACTGTCTATTTGGACTTAATGGATATTTCAGTGGAATAAAAATCATGTTCCATACAGTATGAAAAGAATGTACCCATGATTGGAAAGCTCATAGACCTTAGAGAAGAACCTACCATTGCTATTTTCATAAACATATTTCTAAATATACTCTAAATCCTTTAATACTCACAGATAAGTGTTTCTTTCATCACTAATCAATGAAGTTTCTAATATAGAAAAAGTGACTGTGGATGGCACAACTCTCATTGGTAATCTACAATGCAAATCTTATATCTAAGAAACATCTTACAAGAGTAAAATAAGAAAGATTGTATGAGAAATTTGTTGAGAGATATGGTCATCTAGTCATGAAAAGGAAGCTGTACCCAAGAAATTACAATAGAATTGCATAGCTAACACCTATATAAAGACAACAATAGTCGACATCCGGACACAGATGGAACAAATTTCACAACACATCACTCCTAGATGAACAGGTGGTCAATAGTTGCAGAATGATGGAGAATCAGTTTTCTTCAGGAAACTAAAGTCTATTCCATCCCAAATGATCAGTCATAAATACAAGTATGTATAAACAGCAATGAATATACTCAGCACAGAGTTCTTTATCTGCCTATTTCTTACTTGCCTTTCTTGGACAATGAAGGAACTAGGCTCAAAACCATGCAGCTCAAGTATGGAAAAAATACGGTCAAAAACGGCCTATTTAACTGACAGTTGAGTGCCAAGACTCTATAGAAAATACTTTTTTTAATATTACTATTATTCAGGATTCAAATGCCTATCTTACCGCTTGAAAGAACTTACTTAACAATTCTACCCAAACCTTTCTTGACCTTTGTCTTGGAGATTCAACAGAAAGAATGATGGATAACATGTTCTGTGGCGACTGTTATCTCCATCATCCTTACTTCAGTTCTAAATAAAGACTTTGGTCTTTGAACTGCCCAACCCAGTCTTTTCCCCTAAGTAAAGAGCACTCAATAAATGTGGTCATGTAAAAGAATAATTTATGATAGTTGGGATTAGAAATACATATGAAATCCAGCCTAGAATTAGGTCAAGAGCAAGTTTCATATATAACAATTCACAGCATATGAGATGCAAAGCTTTTATTTCTTACACACACACACACACACCAGTTGTATAACTTCAGGGGTTTGTTTTCAAATGTATATTTTAATTCTCCCTTCTGTTTCCATTCTTCTAAACTAATGAGAAAAATAATAATTACATCTGATAATTACACTTTAGTGAATATACTTGACTAGAAAATATGCCTAATTAAAAGGGATATAACCATGTTTTAGATGAGAGATCAAAGTCATCAAAATTTAAAGGCAAGAGAAAATTTGAATATACTGTTAATTCTGCTGCACAGCATCTATTGTATATATACATTTTAAATGAGACTCCAGACACATGAGAAAAGTAGTTTTTTTAAATTTGTATTTTATTTACAATTTTTGTGATTCTTATAGATGTCAGATAATGTTGTGCGGTGGTTGATTGTATGCAAGTAGTTATTTTCATACTTGCACCAAAGTTATATTTTAAATATTAATGTTTTCATAGTTTTAAAAAGTAATTATACATAGATAGATAGATAGATAGATAGATAGATAGATAGATAGATAGATATGTACATACAGAGATGTATTTATAGCAAATTAATAATTGCATTGATTCATCCATTCACACACTTAACAAATATCCCAGATTTGGCATGTAATAGATGGGTGACATTTCTAAGAAGTCTCTCATGTTTTCTGACTCCTATTACCTCTGTTTATGTATATAAGAATAATTTTTGATTTTTATGCACTCAAAGTAAATGTAAGTTTATTTTTTTACTAATATTGTGATTCACAATTCATACATACTTTTGACAAGTACTTTTTTTTGAAACTTAATAGCATAATATTGGTGTGAATATAACTCAATCCACTTCCTTACATATTTTAAATTTTATATGTAGCAAAATGAGCCATAGGATATATAACATATATGCACACACATATAAATACAGTGACACACATAAGTTTGTTAATATTTGGCTTTCTCTTTCTCTATTTTTATATATGAAAGCTGGGATGTTAAGTAATTGAATACAATACAGGAGTGTAATATTAATATTCTACTTTAAAAAATAAAAAATGTAACTTTTAATCCAAGTCATATTGAAACAGAAAAGATAATTCTCTACTCAACACCAATTAAGAGCCTTTAACTAATACATACTAATTATCAGCTTTAAATTTGATATTAAGTTCTCACAAGTAAATAAGTGGGCAATAACATGGATATCAGCAGAACTGATAAATATTAATTCATAATTAAGTTGTTGAAGGTAATAAAATAAATTTCAGAATCACAAATTTTGCCTCAGGAGGGCCAGCTCATCAAGATAAGTTAACGTCAAAATGAGATATGTTCTTAAAAATGAAAAGCATCTTAGGGTTATGAAAACTCATAATAACTCACCTAATCTCTACCAGAGTGTTTTTAAAATTCAATATTCTACTTAAATCTGGATTATTATAAAAGGAAGTCTTATGTATAACCACAAGCAGGAGTAACATGGACTTCCATGATATGACTATGCTGAAGTTCTTATACACCAATTTCTAAAATAACTTACAATAACTTACGTAATCTTGTTAAATAAGGAGCTAGTCTGTAAGTATTACTATTTTCCTTTTACTGTTCTGATCATAATTTTCACCAGTATTCTAAATTAATGAGATGTAACAAACACCTTCACAAAAATGTTAAAAGTTTCAAGTATTTATGACACCTGGGGCTTTTCTTAGTCTCCTCATGACATAAGAGCTCTGTGGATGTTCCTAAATGTTCTTTCTTAATCTCCTACTCTTCTTATTACACCTTGTACATACTCTTGTACCGTAATTGCTTCTGGTATTTCCCGGAGTTATTCTATAGTGTTTTTCTGGAACTGTCTTTACCCTATCATATTTTCACAAAGAAGATGAAAGATGAGTCTTTTCTGGTAGTCACCCACCTCATAACTATTAGAAACAAACCAGAATTCTGAAGCACTTCCATGAGCCAAGTGTCTTTATTTTCACCAACAACTGGAAGGATAAATTTAGCAAAAGTAGATAGTCTGTATTGATTTAATTTTGAACTGAGGTTTCACAGTGGTGACAGTGCTTCTCAGAAGACAGAAATAAAATATCCAATAGCATTTTGCTAATGAGGAATTCAGTCAAATGGAGACCTCTGTCCAACGATTGCAGTGAAGTTTCTCAGGTAAGGACATCAGTAAAGAGAAGGCATAAGTACATGCAAGCTCAGGACCACTACACTGTATCAACAAACGTCACTGAGTTGAAGAGATTTCCTGAAATATATGCTATGGGTGAAACAAACATACTCCAATTACTAGACATTTACTATATATAAAATATCACAGAGAATGAAAAGAAGTCAACCTCATACATATTTACTTATAGTGTGGTGAACCTTATATTTAATATAAACCAAAATATAATTGCATAACCTTTAACACAAAGGGAGACAATTCTTAATTCTAAAAATTCATGGCACTTTTGGGCTTAAAATTGAGATAAGGCAATGTCCAGTGAAAGTAAAATGTTTATTTTAGTTATGGTATTTAATGGCATTGTGTGTTGAGAAAGGAGAAAGAAAAAGTTTAAAAGTCTTGTAGGAAAATACAACCAAAACAAAAGTATCTTAGCAGTAACAATGAGTTGACAAAGTCAGAAGGAAACAAAATAGGCTTTTTACTTGGAAGGTATTTATTTCATCATCATAGTAGGCTTAAGGTGATGTTTCAGCAATAAAACCGTCTGAGAATTGAAGCCAAAGGAGTCATGGCTCTTTGTTTTCATTTCTTTTCCTTTCTTTCTTTGATTTAAAAAAAATGAAACACAGTGTATATGAATAGTCCTTGGTTTAGGAACTGGTGATATAAGACATCATAACTCCACCTTGTTCTATGTTGAAAACAGGTCTAGGAGAGGGATGCTGACTCATTAGAGTGACTTACTTCTCAGCCTGAAGCTTTCCCTAATGGCACACAAAAACTAGAAAAAGCCTCTGTGTTATTGGAGCTGGGCATTTATAACCCCCTGCTTCCAATTAGAATAGCAAGCTGAGCCGTACTGTGATGAAGGCTGAAGAAACTTGATGCAGGTATTCAGCTCTCAGGGCAGAGGGCCAGGGATTGAAGAAAGAGGGCAAACACAAGAACATAGGCCTAATGAGGGTCTGGTGGCTGCAGTGGGACAGACAGGTGGCTTCGGGGTCATGTACTTACTCTGTCTGCTGTAGCTGAAGCTAAAATGCACCAAATTCCATGGAAATGTGGGACATGGCAGTTCTACTGGGCATCTTGGTCCATCTCTTTCCCATTTTTCCTTCTACCTTCACCTCCACTCCTTTCATGTCAGATACTGTCTATTTTACATGTGTTGTAAGTATCCCATTATATAAAGTATAAATTATTCTCTAACCTCCAAATGATTGAAGTCTGCTCAATTATTTATTAAGCTTAGAGCTTACTAAAACTGTGACGTAAAGTAGAACATGTAAGAATGACTTGAACCAAAGGGTGCATAAAGTATGTACTGAAATCCACTTTGGGGTTATAATTTACATGCTGACAGTTCCACTGTGTTGTACAAATAGATAAAAGGTGCAGAATGAGTAGGAATAAAATGGTGGCTTGCTTTAGAATAGAAAGCAGAGCTCAGACAATTCTGAAACGCTTGTTTTCCCACGTTTATGAAAGTTGGCAGTCCAGCGCTCTCACTGCATGTTTGAATTTCCATCTTATATCTGCCATTCCTTTCTGTTGTACTTGAGGCAACTGACCAATAGTTTTCTTTTCACTTCTAGTTGACTCATTGTGAACATTCATAAACTGGTAACTTTTTCAATTTTTTTGAGACTGTATGTTTTCCACATTGCTGCAGTTACCAGCAGAGCAACCAAACTCAGTGAACTGTCGTAGCTTTTACAAGTTATGAATTTCTGGGCTACGACATTTCTGAGTTGAACATATAATGACCTTCTTCTCAAATGTTTTCCACCTGTACTATTCGTTCGTTGCACAACTACCTCTTTTTATTCAACCATTATAGTATTCATTTAAAAAATGTAAAAGTCAGAAAGCAGAGCATGTATTTGTGAGTTTGTAGTATAATCTAAAACGAAAAGTTCATGTTATCAGAGTTTAATTGGAGTATTCAGTTTGCCATTTCAAACTATAGAGACCCAATAGTTAAGCAAGGATTGTGACATGATGCCATAATAGCACTAGAACCAAATGTTCAAAGGAAGATCCAATAAAGGTGGTTGTAACAAAATTGGACAAAGGTAGTCAAGTCTTAGTTATGACTCAAAGGGAGAGAACCAGGAGATATGTGGACACAAATAATAATGTGGATAGGAAGACACTGGGATATTTGAGACTTAGCATTTTACAACTAAGATGGATAGGTATCAAGAAAGAAAATTGGAAGAGAATCTCAGGGGTTTAGTCCTTCTTATTTTGTTTCAGGTATTTATGATGACCATCCATCATTGATAGTGAGTTGGCTGTGAAAAAATGTGTTATCTGAATCTTAAAAAAAGAAGCCAGAATTGGATCTTAGAGTTCTTTGGCATTTACATGGACACATGAGGCAGACAACAAATGTCAGCCAGACAAGATTTCCAAAGCATTTCAGATTCTAAGTTAATAAATATTTATTAAGCACTGCCCATATTCCAGACTCTATAGTAAGGAGCGTCAAATATTTAATTTCATAGAATCTTTATGTAAACCCTATTATGAAGTTTGGTGTTAGAAGTGGTATAATGAAGAAATGGAGGCTTTAGGAAGTGAATAATTTTATCTATTGCAGTATATAGAAGATTCAAATCAGTGCTTAAAAATCACGTTGGTAGGGCCACGATTTGTTAACATATCCTTCCTGTTTGTATATTAAATGAGGTCAAAATACTTGCCCAGGACTTTGTAGATGGTTTTGCACAGGAAGTATTGCTCACAGATTATCATTTCCCCTAGTGGACCTACTATACACATAGTAACCTAGATGCCAAGATATTTTCTATATGACAAAAATATCTTTTCTGTCCCCCCAGTTCTAGAAAGTATATGTGGGACTGTAATCTTCATCATCTACAAACAATCAGAGGACAGATGTATTTTTGCTTTGGAATCTTGTAGAAGAAGGGAACTGTCTGATAAAGCTTGGTTTTAGTCTCATACAAAGGACAATGGCACTTTTGTTATGACACACTAAATGACTGAGGACATTTTGTTTTCCTTTTTTGTTTTTTGAGACAGGCTTTCTCTGTGTAGCCCTGGCTGTCCTGGAACTCACTCTGTAGACCAGGCTGGCCTCGAACTCAGAAATCCACCTGCCTCTGCCTCCCAAGTGCTGGGATTAAAGGCGTGCGCCACCACTGCCCGGCGACTGAGGAAATTTAAACTGTTTATTTTGAATCATTGTTGGGATTCCAAGGTAGCAAGTTTGTGAAACAGCTAGTCACATTCTGGTTGCCAAAAAAAAAAAAAAAAAAAAAACCAAACCAAACCAAACCAAACCAAAACAGCAGGGAAGATTGATACTTATGCTCAGAGCACTTCTCCTTCTCTCTCTCTTTATTCAATCTGGAATAGCTGCCCATAGATGGTGCCAAATCAATCACAGTGGACCCTCCCTCTCAACTCAGACCTCTCTGGATATGGACTCAGAGACATGCTGAGAGATGTGCTTCCCAGATGGTTCCAAAATCCAGTCGATCTAACAATGGAGATTAACGACCGGTTTATTCTATGTCAACTCAACACACAGACATGCCCCCTTTTAAATCATTGCACAAAGCAAAGGGAAAGCAGTATATTCATAAGAGATTATGCCATCCTGGAGGTGGTGGTGCATACCTTTATTCCCAGCTCTGGTCAGCCTGGTCTACATGAAACAACAACAATAGACAGTATCAAAAGGGAATAACTTAGTTTTACTTCTTTCTGAAATTTGTGATTACAGTCTCAGAGTGTAAAATGTACACACTCTTTCTGTTCTATTTTAAAGTCTCTAAGTTCAAGATACATCTATTCTTCCTTCTGAACTTCAGGAAGTCTGTTTGCTCAGGTTTAAGTTATTCTCCAGTATCTACTTCCTCATCTACTTTAGAATTTTCATTACTTATCATACCAGGCATAGTGCAATTTCCTAATATTTTTTTCTAATTTCTGTCTCTTTCCAAATCCTTTTCCTACTAGATTTGAATTAATTCAAAGGCAGGATCTTGCATTAAGTTCAATGTAAGCACTATTAGGTGGCCCATCCTAGGCTCTCAGGAAGCATACCAGCATACTTACTAAGCAGTCACTTTTCCATACTCTGTGAAGGTGCTGATATTGCCTTGTACTTACAGAGCAAAAGATCAACAAATTTCCCAACGTTTAGGAAACATATAGAATTTTGAGAATGTTGCTATAATTTAAATATATATTTCCCAAGATCGTACATTGGACAGTTAAGGATTATTCAATTTTGGGAGGTGAAATCTCTAAGAAGAAGATGATATCCGGTCCTAAGCTTTTTTTTAGATTCTACTCCTTGTATCTGCACCTCTTATGGGCTGTCCTCAAACATCTCAGCAAATATCCACAAATAATATATCCACAGATGTGCAAATATCCACAGATAAAGTAAATATATATTAACTCTTAGCAATCTCTCAAGAATTTGCATTTCCTGTCAAAGCACTTCATTATCCATTAATCTAAGGAAACCTTTGTGAGGGCACTCTATGATAGGTCCTTTGAAATCGCCTTTGGAAGGTGTTTTGTCTTTCAGTATCTGTTTACATTGTCAGTCCTTTGGTTTCTCTAGTGTACTGTTTCTTTGGTTCCAATATCTCCATCAAATTCATTCTCCATAATTCTTTTAAAAATAATTTGATGGCTATCTTGAGAGATTCCCTGCTTGACTGCTGACTGAACATGTGGAATTAGGCACAGAACATAATCACATAAGGTGAGTCTATGATCCTAGTAATGTTTGCACCCACAAAACTTTTTCATGCCCTCCCCATCCTTAATTACATCCTGAAATTTGTCTTTGTGTCTTTGACTATTCTTTCTTTGTTTTACTTGGGTGCTCTGCTCTTTTGCACCCTTCATTATTAGAAAAAAATTTTACAGCATCCACTGAAGCCACAAAACACAGCTCTAATTTCACTTCAAATAAAACTGTACTGAACATCAAGAGTGGAATTAATTACCCTCTCCTTCTTGCATCTATATTTTTTGTTTTATTATTTTATTCTTCTAAATCTGACCATCACATTCACACACTTTCTTTCAAAGATAATTTCTGGGAGGTTGCATCCTCTGAGAAGATCATGAGCTTCTGGAAGGCAACAGCTGCATCTCATTCATCTCAGAAGCCCATACACATGCCCAACATAGTGCTGGACATATAATAGGCCCTCAGAAAATGCTTGCTGAATTAAACTTAATTTAAATGGTGCATAATGGAAATATATTATTGCCTATAGAGAAATGACAAAATTCACTTCAGAAACAACTGAGTGACATATTCACTCCTAAGCTGAGATGCTTCAACAACTGTGGTGCAAACGGAAGTAATTAGGTCCAATAGAGATTCTAACTTAATTTCTCTACTTTCGAAAATGACTTCAGAACAGAGTTTGTACAGAAATGCTGCATTCCCTCCAGTAAGATGACAGAAAAAAATTAAGCCTCTGGAGTTTTGGTAATTTGTTCTCAAGGAGGAATGTAGCTGGCAATTCTTGCAGCAATCTTTTAGTCGGTTATAGACACTTTGACATGAAATATAACCTAGAAGCCATGGCTATCCCCAGGGATGTCATTGTGATATGTAGAGGGAGACTATTGCTTAGGATTGTGTTGTGGAGACTGGCTCAAAGATTTGCAAGTCATATCTCACTAAATGACCAAAAATCTTCAAAACTCAGGTCTTGCCACATTTGCCTTTCCCTGAGATCCAGTATTATTATTCTTGCTACCTAACAGAAGCAAGGTTAGCACTGTAGCCAAGCAAGTGAAACACTCTGAAATATAACTGTATTTCAGAAGTTTTTTCTTAATAATTTTCTAAATATTAAGATGAGATAATATATTCTATGCAAATTATTGTCATGTATATATACACTTATTTTTCATTTTGTGGTGCTAGAGATGAAACCTTGCACTTTTGTGTATTAGAAAAAAATTCTGCCTTGAGCTACAACCCTATCTATCTATCTATCTATCTATCTATCTATCTATCCATCTATCTATTATCTATCTATCCATCTATCTATTATCTACCTACATACCTATCTGTCTCTCTATCATCTATCTATCTATCTATGTATCTATTATCTACCTACATATCTGTCTCTCTGTCTATCTATCTATATATCTATTATCTATCTATCTATCTATCTATCTATCTATCTATCTATCTATCAATCTACCTTTACTGGTTGCTTTTGTGTCAACTTGACACAAGCTGGAATTATCACAGAGAAAGGAGCTTCAGTTGAGAAAATGCCTCCATGAGATCCAGCTGTAAGGCATTTTCTCAATTAGTGATCAAGACGTGAGGGCCCTTGTGGATGGTTCCATCCCTGGGTTGGTAGTCTTGGGTTTTATAATGGAGCAAGTTGAGCAAGCCAGGGGAAGCAAGCCATTAAGTAACATCCCTCCATGGCATCTACATTAGCTCCTGCTTCCTGACCTGCTTGAGTTCTAATCCTGACTTCCTTTGGTGATTAATAGCAATGTGGGAGTGTAAGCTGAATAAATCTGTTACTCCCCAGTTTGCATCTTGGTCATGATGTTTGTGCAGGAATGTAAACACTCAGTGTTTAGAGGAATAGAAAACTAACTACTTATCTATCAATCCATCCATCTATCCATCTATGTTTATGAATATGTTTATACATGATATTATTTTAAATTATACTTTGTATTGAATTTTGATTGTGACAGAGTTTATATCTTCATCCTTATACTACCTCAGGTGCTACAAAGTCATTCAGGTTTTGCTTTAGATTTGCTTTTATGTTTAGAGTTAGCAAGTATTCTCTGATCCCTAGTTATAGCTGAGCAGGCTCTCTTTAAACCCTATGTCCGATTTAAATTCATTATCATCTCAGGTATATACAAGAATATCAGATTAATATTTATCAAATCCCAGTAGAAATAGATAAGGCATTCTTTTCAAATCAAAACTGTGGGTAGATAATTCACTAAATCCAGGAATAGATGGCAGCTCTCTGGGTTCTCAATCTAGTGTTTTTGCACATGTGCTGAACAGTGAGAAAAGTGTATAAACAGTATAGACCTATGTCAAGGCCAATGAGCAATGCAACATCAAGGGGGTGAGTGTAAAAGGATCAGATCAGAACTGAGAATAGTAAGCACTGATTACCAAAGCAATAGAATCAAGCTGTTCTCAGGTGGCCTTAGCTGGTCCATCTACCAATGGCACTTGCTGCCAGTAGAGGGTGATTAAAGGAAGGGTGTTTCAAATTGTAAAGAACCCAAACAGAAAGGATAATAGATTTTAAATTCTAAAGTGAATTTGAAGTCAGCCTTTCTTCTTCTTCTTTTTTTTTCCTTTTTTCTTGGATATATATATATATATATATATTTAAAGCACAGAGGGAATCTGGTGGAGTGAACATCTTAGCTTGTAGCCCCAGCCGAGAGTTCACAAGGCCCTGAGAAAAACCTTCTGCTTGCCTCTCCCCAGGCCTTTGAGGGTCCCACAGGCTCAGCAGCTGACAGGAGAGGCAGCTGGAATATGAAGAGCAGTGCCAAAGCTGTCAGCGCTGGCCCAGTTACGGAGACTTGTGTTCATTCACTGTCTCAGCTTAAGGGGCCTTCGTGGGGAATGGCGATTCGCAGGGTGAATTTCAATTGGATCTTTAAATCTCCCAGATATTTTTCTTTGCCAAGGAAATTTCCCACTGTCAAACATTTGTAGATTGACAGCTTTGTAGGTACACCTCTAATATAGCTGTTTCTTCTTTATCCTGTTTCATATACCTAGGACCGTTTTTCCATGGTGTATGTGTGTATGTGTGTGTGTCTGTGTGTGTCTGTGTGTATCTGTGTGTGTGTGCATGTGCGTGTGTGCACATATAGCTATCCATTGAATATTATTTTGATGCATCTTTCTTTTCAAACTAGCATCAACCTTAAATTAAAATAAATTGGATTCTGGCACCATACAGAAATATTGTTTTATAGGTTTCTCAAAGTAAAATATATTAAAGGAGACACATCAAGTTTCAAGGGCTCCTGTTTCCATAGCAACCAGTTTAGGCCCAGTTTGGAGGATGGAGACTGGGGACAACAAGATATCACCTAGACATGATTTCTTCAACCATAAAGCTTTTGAGGGATTCGAGATCTGCTGTCTTTGTGGTTTTTAAGGCAGAACAGGCAGAAGATAGTTATGTGTATATATCAGTATAGATTCATGCTGTACAAAACAAAGCCTGTCATCAGGAAGCAAAGAAGTGTATCAGAGTGCCTAATGAAGTTTAAAGAGATGATTGTTTGAAACATATAAAAAACAGTTCCAAGAAAGGTCAGATCTATGCTGGAGGTGAACTATCATGTTTCCCAACTTGGAGATGCATCTGTATCCCAATGGAATATGGTTGATTCACTCTAAAACAGTGGTGATTTCTTGGAGGAAAAACTGGACAAGTGGAAAATCCACTCCTATAAAGAATTTGAAAGTCAACAGAAAAACAAACAAACAACAGTAACAACAACAACAACAAAACCAAAACATGACACTATTTGGATACTGCAAATTTCTCCAGGACCTCAAAGAAGTACTAAAGGTAGACATTATTTCCTGAGTCTTCCCAGGGATGATGCTGCATACCAGAGAAAGGGAAAGCACCATGTTCCTCCATATTCCACCCATTTGGATGCTGCAATGAGCTGGAGAGAACATCTTTCAACTAGTTTGTACTTTATGACAGCAGGAAAAGTATTCCTTTCACTCTTGCCCAAAGAAATCCACAGCTAAGAAATACTGAGTCTCTCCAAGTCCGTCATTGCTTACAGCCCTTTGTGGCTTTCTTTGCTAAGACTACATCTCTTTTTCTGGGCATTCCATAGAAACATGCACATCATTTTGAATTTTTACTTCTGCTTTTATGGGTTAAAAACAAATATGCAAATTAATTCCATAAGGTTTTGTTTACTATGTAAAGTATTACCGTAATATATAACCAATATAAAAATATTAGTGGGATAGTTGTAATTTTCAAATCAATCATGAGATGTGTGGTGTTCTTTTTAAACTTGCAACCCTTCTCAGCATGGACTACTTACTTTTTAAGAGCTTAGTGGCTGCAGCATTGGACAGTGCAGAGGTGAATTCTGAAGATGTGTTGTTCAGAGTCTCCAGTAAAAAGAAAAAAGGGCAAGTATTTCTCTCCCCTGAAATGTTCCTCACACAGCCATAACACTGTGTCAACATTATACATAGATGATCTTCAAGTCACAGCAGGATATAATTTACCATCTCATTAGAAGTTTCTCCTCACCCAATTTTGTTTCTCTGAACTTAAGTATGTGCAATAGCAACCTAAAAATTTAAGTATAGAATATAAATATGTATGTGTGCATAACTATAAAGTTTTTTTAAAAAAATAAAATTTACATTATTTACTTTTGGTGCTTTTGCTTTTGTGATCAGATAATTACCTTACTTTCTCCTTTAAATCTTCATTGGAACAGATAAAACGTAAATAACAAGAGCTGTACAGGTATACCTTGGTTTCCTCTAGAGCCACAAAATTATATAAAAACCAGGTTCATCTAATAAAACATCTCCATAGAAACATGGGTGCTTTGTTGAATCACAGAATGATTTAACCTGAATATCTAGGATCTCTTGCTATTGAGTCATGTATTAATATGACAAATAGTACAAAGAGAAAAATTGAAGCAATGGATAATGAATGGACAGAGTACTAGATTTGGAATCACGTTTGAAGTGCTGTATGCACAGTGAAATGGGACAGAACACCCTTGGTACCAGTGCTTTTCGCTTTTGCTTTAAAAAAAAAATCAATGTGCAATTCGCATTTTTTACTACACCTCAACATTGAACATCTATGTATAACCAGCTAATGTAATAAACCTCTATCTGTTCACCATGTTAATGGGAATAGTCTAGAAAAGCTCATATGGGGGCAATATCTGTTTTTCTAGGTCCCAATTTTCAGATGTTATGCTAAGAGTGTGGTACAGCAAATTTCTTTGCAGTTGAACAAGTCTGCAAAGTAATGCTAGATGAGAGCTTTGGAGTAAGAAGACTGAAAGCTTTGCTAAGGCAGTTAAGAAGCAAAAAGCATGGGGGAAACCCTCTATATGAATGTGTGTGTGTGTTTGTGTGTGTGTATGTGTGCACATTTATTCACACTGTGTTTGTCTCATCAAATCTTCATTATTATATCAAATGAATGCTATTTCTTTGTGGGATGCACAACTGTTAAGGCCAGAGAAATGTCTTTGCTTTATGATGCTTTAATGAATACAAAGACAGCCAAAATGGAATATTTTGCATTGATGTGTTAATAACACTTTCTTCTGAATCATATTACAAATACTAATGCCAGAAATGATTAGTATAGTAGCTTTATAGCTAATGTATAAATAATAGGGAAACATAATTAACCATAGTCTTTGCAATCCATAAAGCTTGTGTATGTATGCATGTGTGCATATGTGTGTATGTTTGACTGATTCCTGTCAATCCATGTGACCCTTCCAATCACATCACCAAATTAAGCTTGTAAAAGCATCCCAAGAACATTGTGTTATATCAAACATTCTCCATTTCTGAGACAGGAATGTATCTTCTCTTGATGGAATTATGGACATGCTTAAGCTGCTGGGTAGAAAAGCAAAAGCAAATACAGGCATATATTCAACTAAAGTAAAGAAGGATATGGAATTGTAGGAGAATTAAAATGGTAGAAACATTGTGACTTCTGATGGGAGTGGACCAGGTCACTAGATCTATGAATGGCAAGTTAGACACCGCTTACATTTCCTATAGTAGTGTTTGAATAAATGATATGCTACAGGCTTGAACTCACTGCACTCCCCCATTCAGAACTCTTCTCTGTCTCTCTTTTTAAAAAGAAATGCATTGATACAAAAGGTTGTTATTCAGCTAACTTTGTTGTCATCATAGAATGTGTCTCCTTAGGTCTTAGAAGGACCAGGTAATTATTATTACAACTATCAACTCTCATGAGTAATCTTTTTTGAAAATTACAGTCTCATGCCATAGAGAGATGCTTCAGTCAATGACAGCCTGCGTATATAATGGCCATTCCATTATATTATCATAAATCTGAAAAACTCCCATCACCTGGTGAAATCATAGCCATCATAACATCATAGCATTTCACATCACTCATATGTTTGTAGAGATACTATTATAAATAAACCTAATTGTCTTATACATCTTATGAAAATACAATTATGTGCATGTCATAATAATAGGTAATGGCCATAATGACTGATATCAAGTTATGTGTTTATGACAATATAAATTTTGGGAGTATATTACCATGTAATTCTTATACTTAAACAAATATTTGCTGTTGAACAGCATGTCATGTTATGCCAACAGCAGCCTCATATGTCTCATGCTCAACACATCCTGTGATTGCATCTCAAGGCAATGCCAAATGTCAAAGACCTTTGACAATCTTGGTTTGTGTAAGTGCACTCTATGGATGTTCAGAAAAGGATGATATTATGTAACAATGCATTTCCCAGAACATATTCTTATTAAAGATATGCCAGACTACACACAACTTTCTCTTTTTGTTGATAGTTGACTGAAACGAGAAATCAAATGCCTATCCTAGAGGGGTGTGGAGGAAGAAACAGAGGTGCTACATAGGCCCTTCAGATGAGTTATGCAAACTATCTTTTATTACACATCCACAGCTTCCTTCATCCTCTTGAAAATACCAATCTGGTCATCTCCACAGGAGGTTAAGAGCACAGACTCCAGAATGAGACATCTATAATCCGAACAGTATACAAGTAACTGAAGCCTCTCTGTCTGCATTTCTCTTTGTAAAATTAAATACCCCAGTGGGAATTATTGAGAGATTAAGTAACATGACTGAAGTACTCAGAACAGTGTCTTTCATAAATCTGTGTTGTAATTATCATTGAACAGGGGTAACTGATGGCTAACTGGAAACAGTGACTCATCCTTCTTAATGAGGTGCCTACAGTAGGAAACCAATGACCAAACTTGAAATCTAAGTTTTCATAGTATCAGTTAACATTTAAGCAACAATTAATACGTATGGCCAGTCCATTATCATTTCTCATTTTTATGCCATGCTTATATATGCACGGTTTTATGTACTTAGTCGGTATTGAACCAACAATGTTAAGACACAGATTATTTAATTAGCTTAAATATTTTAAGATTTATTTTTTAACCTACAACTGTTGAAAACATCAAAAATAGGACTCTGCATCCTTTGCTTGATACTATAAGCCAGGACAGAAGCCAGCACCTTCTGCCTTTGTATTCACCAGCTGTTTCCAGCCATCAAAACTGCATACCGGGGAGCGTGTCCACTGAACACACAGGAACATTCATTTATTTATCCACAAAAAAAGGCAGAATATGGCAAGGGGAATTTGGGAGGAGCGAAATGAGGGTTGTCAGACTAACAGTGACAAATGGGATGAAATTGTTTTCCAAAAGCTTGGAGCCAAGGGGTCTTCCTTTTCCCCTCCTTTTAATCCTCATCACTGCCACCCAGTCTGCACAGAGAGAAGGTGGTTAACAGAGGAAAGCCCCATGAATAAGCCATGACAGCCTTACATTCAGAAACTGATGTCATTTCCCTAAATACTGTTTGTAAATGGTAATTATCTGCCAAGAAATGACAGCTGGCACTTAGCACAGACACACAGAGAGACAGAAAGGGAGAGCATGAGAATAAAGGGTCCCTGCGTAATGTACCAGAGGGCTGAAAGAGAGAAGGCAACATAATCAGAAAATAAAATGATTACCAGTGTGTGATGGGGTGAAAATTGCTCTGGGCATTTTTTTTTCTTCTGAGAACGCACCATTGAATGAAAGGATGAGATAGAACACTCCATGGCGTACACTCGAAGAGAAGAGATCGGGTTAAAGAGATGTTAGGGGAAAGGTCACTGAAGGTTCTAGGCTGTGATAAATTATTATGAGACCATGTATGCCTTTGTCTCTCATACAGGGATCAGGCAGCACTCTAATACCAGGTAACATGCTCAACATTAGGTCGCAATGTATGTTATCTTGGAATATAAGAACAGAGCCTAAAGCGCATTTACTATTGCTTACTATATTGGCCATTTATGGATCACTGTGGCTAGGCTCTAGCGATCAGTCACCAAAGAAAGCATGAATCCAGATGTTGGGACAGTTTCTCCAGATAGTATTAACTTGTAAAATCAGCTTTCTGTAAAGGGGATGACCCTTATTAAAAAGGACAGATAAATTTGATCCAAGGAAATGCTGTAGGTTGGAGTGTTCCCTTTAAAACCCAAGCAATAAGAACTTCTCATTGTGTAATAAAGTATCACCCTCTCTTCAAGACTCTATTCCTTTTCAGCTTTCTTTGTTGCCATCATGTTTTTCTCTTTCATGTGTGTATCATGTCTATATGGTGTATGTAGAGAGGTACGCAAGCTCTTGACAATCATGATGAAGTCAGAGTAAAACCTTGGCCATCTTTCTCTGTTGTTTAATACTTTGAGACACGATCTTTTACTGAACAGGACACTGGCATTTTGAGCTAGGTTGGTCAGTCACAAATCATTCCCACTGCTGGAGTTATGAGCATTAATAGCTATGTCTGGATTTTATGTAGATGCTGGAGATTCAGACATTTTTCCATGCTTGCAGAGCAAGCAACCTTACCCATGAACATTTTTAATAACTTCTGCTAGAAGGTTTTTAATTTATACTTACTAATAGTCTGCTCTATATATATGAGACTTTCAAATTCAGACTTTATAGTTACATTACTGTAATCTCTTCTCCAAGTATATCTGCATATGATATATATGTACATGTACAAATATATACATGTATATGCATGTATTCTTTCAGACCTGCCTCTACCCCTACACTCAATCTGTCAACTCACACACACACACACACACACACACACACACACACACACACACTTCTCTGTTTTCTCTGATGGAATCCTGTTTAACTCTTAACCATCAGCACCTTAAGGATGTTGCATTATTTGAAATGGGGGTCATTCAAATGAAATTACTTAAGTTGATGCTATTAGAGTAGGCACTAATCCAATAAAATGGGTGTCTTTGTAGAATGATGTTTGGTGAAAAATCCCTAAAAGAAAAGAAGAAGAGGAAAAGGGAGAAGAAGAAGAAGAAGAAGAAGAAGAAGAAGAAGAAGAAGAAGAAGAAGAAGAAGAAGAAGAAGAAGAAGAAGAAGAAGAAGAAGAGGAGAAAAAGGAGGAGGAGGAGGAGGAAGAATGGGAACAACAACAAACAAATAAACAAAACAAAAGAAAATCTCTCCAAGCAGATAATACTAGAAGATAAATGCAGAGATCACAGTGAAACTCCACAGGCAAATGACCACCAGAGACAGCTAGCAAAACTACATGATAGAGGACAAACAGGTAGGAAACAGATTCTTTCATATCTTCAGAAGAGCACCCTCAGGGACACACTGGTGTTGCCCATCTAAGTTTTAAAAACAGTGAGACAATAAGTCTCTGTTGTATTATCCAGTTTATAACATGTTGTTACACTAATCCTAGAAGTCAGAATATCATATTAGCAAGAAAAGCAAGAAACTGAACTGTGGGGCATTAAGGCAGAGAAACTTAAAGAATGCTTGAGAAGTTAAAGGGACTGCCATGAGTTTATTGGACAAACCTATCCCCTTTTGTACTTAATTTATGGTGTCATAGTTTGATGGCATTACTAGGAATTGTGCCCTAAACAGAAAAAGTTTATCATTGTAAGTATCCTCAAAAGATATATATCATGATCCCAGCCCTTTATCTCTTTCTCCTTTTCTCATTGCCGTGGAGTAAGCAACCTTTGCTTTCCATATATCCCACTATGACGGTCTGCTTCACACCAGCTTCAGAAATCGAAAGAAAAGTGGCCCACTGAAACCATGAGCTGAGACAAATATTTCTTCGTGTAAGTTGATTTTGCTAGGTGTTTTGTAGGAAGATAGATACATGGCTATGGTAACTATGTTATTAAGGATATCTACCCAGAAAGAAGAGTGGATAATTAAACTAAAAAAATAGAAAGCTGTTCAAATATGAGAGAAATATCTAAAAGTAGTTATTTTGTTTGTACCTGAATTGGGGTCTCTATTTTAGACATCAGGTGAAATGGAATAACATTCATGCATTCATCCCTCTATTTGTGTCCTCTTGGAATAGATTATTTTTCAATCTGCTTTTACAAGGAAAAACCATAATCACCATTGAGTGTTTCTTCACTTGTATAGTAAAGTTAATAGCAGCCATAAGAAAGAAATAACAATAAGTAATGTTTAGTGTTCCACAAATGGGTTATAACTTAATAAAGCTACAAGCAGGGATTCTAATGTGCATCCCATGATCTTTCTACGGCATTACGAGTTACTAAGTCATATAATTCCTTCTAAGGAGTTTTTCCTTTAATGTTCTGTAGGAAGTTTTGTTTACTCTGATGTCTAGATATGATTCGTACTTTCTATATATGTTTCTTCATAAGTAAATGAAAATTTTGTCAATAGATGCAGTTTTGAAGTTGTATATTCAGAAAACCACCTTCAGTATTGTCAAAAGAGCATATGTAGACCCAGTAATATTTAGTGTATATATGGGTCATAGTGTCCAAGTAATTTAACTTCATTATATTTTATTTTTCCATTTTTAAAATAAGAAATGGAATGGTGTCTCTTCATTAGGGCATTATACAAATGGCCTGAGATCACATATATTGGAAATATTTTGGAAAATAAAATAATTTCATAAGTTAATATTTGTATTTTACTATCTTTTTATTTATATGAACCCCAGAGAATAAGCGTCATTGAATGGCCAGGTTATATAGGACCTGTTAAGGAAGTTACAATTTGATGAATACATAAGATTTCCAAGTGGTCATATAGATATTGTACAGCTAAAAGCAAAAGAAGGTCAGTTGATGAAATTAAAGTTTGTACCAAAAGGAATCCATTTTGAATAGTTTCCTGAGCTATACCTTAATGATGAGACCCAAAAGTCTAGGCATACTAACATCCACAGAATGAGGACAGGCTTTAAGCAAAATCAGAATTCTCTTTTCTTCATTGCTGTCCCAGGTTATTCCATGAAAATGGCTTCACTTTTATTATTTTTTATTAAAAAGCAGAGAAAAATCTTAAAATATGCACCCTATTTTGGAAACAGATTTCAAACCTAATTCTAAAATTTAAGACCTTGTAAAATTTTAACGCAGGAAGGGTCTCTTGAAAATGTCATAAGAAGACAGTGTTGAGACCTGAGAAAATGGGTCACTGGTTCAGATTGGGTCTAAAAAGATATAAAGAAAAGTGAAAAGATAATTCACTGCCCTTGCTGACGATCCAAGTTTGGTTCTCAGCACAGACATTTGGTTCATAACTGTCTGCCACTCTAGTTCCAGGTGAAATGTCATTCTCTTCTGCCATCCAAGGACAGTGGACACCCACATGGTATACATGTATACAGGTAGGCAAAAATATAAAACGAATAAGCTAATAAATAAATGCATACATACATAAATATATAAATAAAGTTTTAAAATAAGACAATGCTTAAAAAAATAGAGATTCACCATAACTGAGAGATTATTTCCTGAACTCTCACTTGATCTTTTTAATGTAAAGCTGATAACTTAGATAGTACTAAATGGTTTTCCTGAATGTGGGAGAGATCTTTTTAAATGTATGATGTGTCATCTGCATTTTTATATTAATGGAATTCTCAACGTTTATTTAGACTGATAACTGAATCAAAATATTCCTTAGACGTATGTCCTTGATGGGATCCTCATGCTCCTTTGATGTGTAGATCTCATGGTTTTGGTCTAGTCTTGACTTTCATCTTTCTAGTTCTTTCTCTGATTTCTCCAAGTCTTTTTTGTCCACATGACCAGGATCACTGCTTCACACATGTTCCTCTGGGTTTTGCATTCTATTTCCATTCTTTAATGTGTATTTTGACAATGACTGAACCACTTTGGCACACAATGAAATGTCTTCACTCCACTGTGTGCTTGACACAAGCCTAGTGTTATGACCATCAGTGTCTCATTCATCGAAGAGGGAACTGAAGACTTGTAAGAGATCTTATAGGGAAAAGAAGTTATAACTGTTTCGAAAACACTTTGCAAAGGCAGAGTGCCATTGAAATGATAAATGAGAGGAATGAGTATTGGCAGTGGTGCCTGGACATGGTTATCCCCTCATTCCTTGCTATGCTTCACTGAAATGCTATTTTAGTTGAAAAATTTGCCCAATTCCAATGACTCTAATCAGAATAAGGGGGAATAAAACTATTTCCTGAATTTCTAAACAAATGATGACTTTCCATTCCCAATTAAGTTTATACAGCCTCATCCCTTTCTGATACATTGCCTTTGCTCTCCTATTCTTCTCTATTATTTTATTTTCTCTAGAATCAAGTAAGTTTGCTATGTGATTACAAATGTATGTGTGTTCTTTCTTGGAAAGGTACAGCCTTTGATTCAGCCACCCATCCTAGAAATAACAGGCAGAGTTCTAACAAGTGAAATTTCTTGCTGTGTGAAAAGAGCATCTAATGTATAACAACATGGTACCTACTGATACCAGAAGTAGCAATCAAATAATTCTTATAATAGCATACTGTAACATAATCTGTTATATAAACATGTTTGTTAAATATAAGTTAATATACTATATTCATGTTAGATGAAAAATAGACAAAATACAATGCAAATTTAACTCAACTTTATACTCTACGTATTATAATTTGTAGGAAGTGTTTAGCAACTTTGTTCCTCTGTCCTCATTTTGCAACTTGGGAAATACTTAAGCCATTTGTGTGAAGGTATAAGACATAATTCTTATAACATTATATTGTGCTGAAAAAATGCAAATTAGCGTTCCCATTACCATGATGGCATGTGGTAAAAGTCACAGATGTGCAATGTCCTGCATCATATGTTGTGTTTGTCATCAGATGCTTACTAGAATCAAGGGACAAGAAAAAAGTGCACTTATCTACATAAATCAGCTAGAGTTTAGCATTTCAATAAGCTCCCATTGTGTTTAAATAAAAGCACTGATTTAATATGCCAGGCCTTGATGTCAGAAATGAATTAAAGACTGGAAATATGTTTTTTGCATGAGTATTGCAATTCTTTGATCACAAAATGGTATTTACTCTTTCATAACGAATAAAGATTCATCGCAAAAAATCAATAGAAGAAATTATTATTCTTCATGTGGACATAAAAACGCAATATAGGCATATACCTCCAGGCCTCTAGGAATTTTGACTAAACTTAAAAACAAATTAAAGTATTGAAATACAGAAATTTCAGTAAATCCATACTTTTGCTCAATAAAAATCAGAATAATTTTTAAACAATTTAAAAATGGTAGATAATAGATACATTATTAGATTTTTAAGACAGTTCTGGGCAAATTTTTGTTATTTTCATTGATTGCTTGGAGCTTCACATAAATCATGTATATTCTATTTTATTTACATGAAGTATTTTTGCTTGCCACATTTTAGTTGTAGATGGTGTAATGTGTAGTGCACTTTCTATTATTCCTGACCCCATACCATCTCATGTTAATTTGACTGAGCAAAGATTTTGTTTATTTACAATACAGTGTTCCTTTCAGAGTTAGTAATAGAAGAAGTTAATGAGTGAAAAGGTGAAGAACTTGGCAAGTATCTTATGTCTATTCATAGTTTACTTTTTTACAGGAGGGATAAAAACCAATATGTTCTCAAGTTTTTAATGAGCATTGATATGAAGTTTGGGAGTTTCAAGTGGGGGTGTCTTCTACTTTCTTTTTCTTTTCTTTTTTTTTTTTTTTGTTTTTGTTTGTTTGTTTGTTTGTTTGTTTTGTTTTGTTTTGTTTTTTGGTTTTTCGAGACAGGGTTTCTCTGTGTAGCTCTGGCTGTCCTGGAACTCACTTTGTAGACCAGGCTGGCCTGGAATTCAGAAATCTGCCTGCAACTCAGAAATCTGCCTGCCTCTGCCTCCCAATTGCTGGGATTAAAGGCATGCGCAATTGCTGGCGTCTTCTACTTTCATAAGAAGTGGCATTAATTATATTTAATCCACTTTATGTGTGGTGAGTTATCAGAAAGAATCTGAGTGACTGGTATCATTGGCAACTTGAATTCTATTTTAAAATTGGGACATGAGTTATTTATTACATGGAATATCAGTCTTCTCCAGTTTATAAATAAATCAAAAGCTATACAGTAGAGAAATCAGTAACTAATTAGGAAGAATTGAAGAACTGTTAAATATGTAGTAACAAATCTGTTTCTTTTCTTGTTTTGACCATTGTCTCTTTTAGAAAGACCAAAGAAATCAGACAAAACCTAGAGTCAACAAACATCCAATGAAGGTGAAGAGCTAGTTGGAGGATTGAGCTGTCTTTTACAGGACAGAGATGAGGAGATTCAGAATTCATTCAGTCACCCAGACATACGTGGTTTTATCAGCTATGACATTTCTACTATGCAAAGCACCAAGGCCATGATAATGTAACTGAGAGACATGAGCCTTGTTTTTCTGCAGCTTACAATTCAGGGAAAGATACAGTCAAAAAGGTAAAAGCCTACAGATGAGTGTCTATGTAACTAAAATGAAATACTATAGAACAAGAACAATACTATAATAATGAAATACTATAGAACAAGGAACAAGAGCATATCTGAAGATGGAGATTAAAAATTGACACCTTCAGAAAGTAATCTGTTAGTCGACCTTAGATAATAATAATAAAAAAAAAACAAAACAAAAACAAAAAACAAACCTAGAGCTTTCCTGTCAGAAATGTTAACCCAAAGGTGGGAGATAACAAGGGCTTCATGTGCTGATGAGTGGGAGGCTAGACCATTTGTTTATTTTTGGCACAGAAAGTGGTTTTTAATAAAATTGAATGCATACTCAAAATGATTGGGGATTTTATGCTATGGTAACAGACAAGAAGCTACTTGAGGCAATTAAAGACTAAGATAGAACTCCGAAAAGTTGTGAAGGACTCTGACTGAATATATCCAGGTTAGTTTGAAGAGAATGAGCAACAGTCTGCTCTGTTCAGTCCAGCAGACAAAGAGGCAGTCTCTTCTCACCTTCAGATTATTTACCCTCCTACCATCAGCACCACACTAAAGAGCCTTATCTTGTCTGAGGCTTTGACATAGTCTTCCAAGAACTCATCCGACTTGAAGAGAATCTGATTCTACCTTGCAAAGAATTCAACATCAAGATACTGCATATGGGATCACAGTGAGAGCTAAAAATGTTTCTTGTAAACAAGAGAGTAAATACAACCAGTGCAGCTCTGGGAAGTTAGAGTACAGTATAATAAAGATACAGGGTAAATACCAATTTGAGAAATCAGAGATGATGGTAATCTTATATAAATAATGTAATCTGAAACAGGTGTTTCCCATGTTTCATGCCAGCCATGGTTTCTGAATACACTTACGGGGAAGAACTCTGAAAACATTGATAAAAATGACAAAGTTCTGAGAATGCCCGATGTGTGTGTATTTTCTGTTAGTAAAATGGAGTCTCTAGGTGACTTACAGAGAAAAATAAATTACTTTTCTACCTCACAGTTTTGGTGGATCAGTGAAATCCTCAAATACCAGCTCAGGCCTGATGAAGACAGCAAAGGGGTTGGCTTCATAATGATAGCAACCAATGAAAGAGCAAGAAATCTCATCATCAGTTAGAAATGCACCCTATGACTTAGGAGTCTGGCTTGCTCTGGGTATCAAAATTCTCCACCAGGAACTAATGGAGTGATCCACATACATTCTTTAGTTTCTTGAGAGAACGCTATAAATCTTGTTATAAAACTTAATACAGACAATTTGTTGGCATCACCCAATACCATCACTGTGTACATTGTAGATGATGCTCTGTCGGTAAATAATTTTTCTGAATGAATAGAATAGCACTGAGGGTAAAGTCCCCACAGTGGAGCTACAGAGAAGGCGTGTTTAACAACGAAGGAGCCTGTTAGATAAAATCAGGATGGATATGTGAAGTGTTACATGCTAAAGAGTGGCATTCAAGTTGTCCTTTAGGGAAGAGATTTTTAAGGCTGCTATTAGTGCTATTTGCAGTACAGTTGGGTTCTTAAACCAAAGAGTTAAATTACACTGGACAAAAAGGGGCTCCCCTTTGTAAATGATCCCTTAGGGGACTTCAGAGTCCCCATATCTCTAGGCCCCAGGTGGCTTTAATCTTTAGCCAATACTACAAGGTCACAGTCTGCCCCCCACCCCATTACCAGGTAACAGGGAAAAGTTTGAGGTTTCTGTCCTTCGACTGTATGGTTATAGAGATGTGACTTGTCCGCTTCTTGCAAAACAGGCTATATCAGGTGAAGCCAGCTCCGAGTAAGTGAATTTTATCTACAATTACGTCAGGGAAGGCATGCATTATAAGTTTACTTCTACAGCTTTGATTTATGCTGCAGAGTTAGATATACGCTGTGTCATCTCCTTTCCTGCCATATGAAAACTGAAAGCACTGCTTCCAAGCTTGATACTTCAAAGGTGTGGGGTTTTTCTTAATTACAAAGGTAACTTATTCCTGTGCTAAATGGCTCTTCATTTACGAAGTTGTCTGTAATATTCAAACTATGTTTTATTTGCCATAGCTCTAGTCTCCACTCAGTGCTGAGAAACTGGTGGGAATAATTGATCCCTCCTCTCATTTTCAATATCTTTTTCTGACATGTTAGTAGTTACCTCAAATCTCTGTTATCGTTCCTCTAGTCTGAATAGACCCAGTGCCCTTAATGTTTCCTCATAGATCTCATTTTTAGAGGCATTTTTTAAAAATCATTTTTTTGTTGCTCTCTTCTGAACTGATTCAAAGTTATCTATAATTCTCTTTCAACTAAGGGAAAATACCGAACACAGTTACCCAACTGAGGCCTAAGAGTGCTGACAAAGCAAAACAATTACCTGATTTTTATCCATGATCTCCTTGTTAATATACCCACAGCAGTACCTGGGATTTATATGGCAACAGTAGAGTGCTGATTTACACTCAGCTTATCATGCATTATGGCTCCCACACCCACCTCCACAGACTTTTGGCTGTGCAATTCACATTTCTTTTATTGAATCCTATTTTATTGATCTCAGCCTTTTGTTCCATTTGTCAGGAGGATTGTTTGCAGTACTAACCACCAATTTGCGTCCAGTGACACAAGAGCTCCAAATTCTTAAATGGGTAAATGATCAACATTTTCTGTTTATCTCACCAAATCTCTGAGTACACAATTCAATTTCCGTGTGTGTGTGTGTGTGTGTGTGTGTGTGTGTGTGTGTATTCTGACTAACAAGTTGAATTAGAAGATTACGTAGCTTCTTACTGCTTATACTGTTGACCACAAAGCTTATGATTTACCAAGTTCTAGTTATATCGTTGAAAGGGTTCACTGTTACAGCAAAGCATACTTGATAATATTTTCATGGTCTATTTAATTAAACTGTCTAATGTAACTTCTGTTTCTGCTTCTGTAAGGTCCAGAAGAATCTAGTAATATCATCAATGTTTGCATAAAAAGGAGCAAAGCTGGCACTGGGCTTGGTATTGAACTCACAACCCAGCCTTTCCGATAGGTCTGTAACTAACAGCCTGATTCACACACAGCGGCATGTGTAGTGACATGTGCTTCACTCAGTCTGCAGTTATTAGAGAAGATTTTTATGAAAACTGTGACAGTGTTTTTACCCCAGGGAGTCTCCTTTCTGCAGGCCTGTGCTGGCGTTGTGAGTGATGAGACCTTTGTTTCTGGGGACAGAGATGACTGTAGCAGCAAAATTACTATTTACTATGGGAAGCCCTGGTGTCTGAAAGCCTACCAAATGGAGTGATCATAGGTTGTTCCTGCCCCTGTCTCTAAATTAAAAAGGCATCCGAACCACAGTGATATGATAATTAACTTTACTTCTATTTCTTTCCTTATTCTAAAGTAATTGAATCCAAACACTATCCATCCAATTCACTGGCCTGAGTCAATGGTTGGTAAATGAGGTGCTGGGGCTCTGCTGGGTATTTTAAAAGTTCCTAAGGGATATTGTAGATTTTTAACATACTAGAATGTAAGAGACTGCAATACTTGTTTAATTAAGGCTTTATGAGCTGACTATCTGACTTGTCCACATCAGCAACTTATTCCCCGATGTTTTCAAACTCAAAGTGCACATATGCTCACAGAATGATGAACTCAGGAGGCAACTGCTTGAGGGAATGGGTATCAAGGCTTATTCTGCACAGTGGCCTCTGCATGGTTAAGATTCACACTTTTCTCCACTGAGAAAAGGATAGATGACCACAAGCAAGCGGAACAATTGATGAATCATATAATATTACCAATACTGTTCTTTTGGGTTTTTTTTTGTAATTTAATTATCAAAGTAAATGAACATGAAGGACAGTTGCATCATACCTGTTTCCTTGGTAACTGCATATGTCACATTTGTTCCTTGGGGGCGTAATATGTGAAGATATCTGGATATAGGTAGGCATATGAAAACATTATTTGCTGTATGGGACTGGATTCTGGCAGGCCAAATTAAAAACTGTTGTGTTTAGAGTTTAGACTTAGTACAAGCACACATGAGTTGTTGATGAAATATAAAGATGACTCTAAGTTCAAGATTCCTGCCACAGAGCTTAAGGAGGACAAAGAAAAGTGACACATGGTTTAGATGGTAGCTAGCTAAAGAAGCAGACTTTGTCCCTGAAGAATATACCACTTTCATTGAGAGCTCCAAAGAGAAATGGGGTCAAGGTGTGCATTGTGCTTGGTATAATATTCTTCCTAGATGGATGAGTAGTCTTTACGTGTGGTATCAAAGAGGCCCAGTAGATGTTGGGAAAGTTGAGTTTTCTTTTCATATATTTTCTGAACACTTCCTATAATTTTCTTCTTTATCTAATAAGGTTTTGTTCGAGATCAATAAACAAATACTTTAAAACTCAGTGCAGACATTATAATTTACAAGAGATTATGATTTATAGTAAAGTTCATTAAAATGTGTTCCCCCCCCAAAAAAAACCCAAGAGAAAGAATATAACATTCCTTGGTATTACAAAATTGTTCTTCATTCGCAACTGTTTTGTAGCATTGAGGTTTGACTTTTTCTATTTGCATAGAGTTTTCCTTAGCTTTATGTTTCCTTCCAACCCTTCTTTTGAATCGGAATCTTTCAGATTTAGGTTCCAAATTTCCATATATATTGCAATCTGTAAAAGAACGTGCATTAAGGAGTTCCATCTTGTACTGAGCCCCAAAATATGGCACCACAGTATGCTGAGGTGAATAGTTTGGAGGACACTCAGAAGTAAAACGTTTCTGACTCTCATATTATCTCCTCATTCCCCTTGTCCACACAAATGTGCTACCAGAGGGAGACTGTTAATGAAGAGACCCATAGCTCAAAATACTGATAATAACTAACTGTTGATTGCTCAGTCCTAAATTAGAAATTATAGAGTAAATTTAGTCCAGCAACTTGACCACTCTGGCTGGAATACAGACATGCCTTTAATCCCAGGAAACAGAGGCAAACAGATCTCTCAGTTCAAGGCCAGCCTGGTTTACAGAGCAAGTTTCAGGTACAGAAAAGCTTAGGTCCAGGTGTGGGGGTACATGCCTTTAATCCCAGTACTCAGAGGAGTAAGTTGAGTTCAGTGCAATGGAGTTATGAGTTCTGTCAGTTGGGCTGAGTCAGAGAGTTGAGAGGCAGTGCAGGGGAGTGGAGTTTATGGCAGTTCAGTTCATGGAGTTCAGAGACAGTTTTCACAGTGACAAGTTGCAGAAAGAACAAGTTAGACACTGGTGAAGACAGAATGAGCCAGAGAAGGAGAAGGAAATTAGAACATATTGTCAGAATTTGTTTGAGCCAGGCAGTGGTGGCGCATGCCTTTAATCCCAGCACTTGGGAGGCAGAGGCAGGCAGATTTCTGAGTTCGAGGCCAGCCTGGTCTATAGAGTGAGTTCCAGGACAGCCAGGGCTACACAGAGAAACCCTATCTTGAAAAACCAAGAATTTGTTTGAAGCCAATCAGAGAAATTCAGTGAGAATCTGAGAGAAGTCAGATTGAATCAGACTGTTTAGAGAGGAGTTTGGGCCAGAACAGCTGAGATGAAGCAACCAGCCAGAGTTCAGAACATTCTAGAAATGAGGAGCTTCAGCAGTAAACCTCCAAGGCAATTACCTCAGGAGAATAAAAGATACTTTAAATAGAAATCTATGTTAAATCCTTTGACCCAGGGACGACTGAATTCTCCTACTGCAGAAGACTGAAAGGCTACATGGGCAAGAGAATAGGAGGAGTGCCATGAAAATCTGCAATCCAGATATCAAACTTTCAACACAATTGCAAGCACACAGTAGGAAGGGCCATGTACAAAACTGGACCCTTCAACATTCTCTCACAAATAGGAGTCCTTGAGACAGGATGTGATGGTTGAAATAAAAAATGGCCCTCAAAGGCTCATCTAAGTTTGGGAAAGTGCAGGAGGTATATCCTTATTGGAGGAGGTATGCCACAGGGGTGCGTTTTGAGGTTTAAAAAATCCACACCATCCCTAGTGAGTCTTCTGCTTGTGAATCAGATGAAAGCTCTCATTTACTGCTTCAGCACCATGCCTGCCTGCCTGCATGCTTCCATGCTCCGTCCCATGGTGGTCGTAGACTCAATTTCCTAAACTGCAATACCCCCCAAATTGTTTCTTCCACAAGTTGTCTTGATCACTGTAACTCTTCACAGCAATAAAAAGTAAACAAGCCACAACAGTACTTCCTTAAAAGATATTGATTATTAAATGCTGATGCAAAAGGAGTTGTCATTTATAAGGTGGTATAGACAGTGAGTAATTGGTACGAAGAAGTCCAGAGGGAAAGGCAAGGTATAACAACAGTTAATGAGTTTAAATAAAATCATAACCTCCTTCGTGTGAGTGAGATTTCCATGCATCGGATCCACCAATCAAAATCGTCTTCCCTACATCAGCCATGTGTGTATTTCTGAAGACTGCTACGCCCTGGAAACCTTGGACTAAATAAGGGAATTTAGATTTTCTGTTGATAATGTACCATTTGTCAGATAACATGTTGCATTTATGGTAAATAAGGAATGGGATCACACTTTTCTCGAATATAAAACTAAATATGTTACTGATGTCTTCCTTAGTTATCTTCAGTAAATAGTTCCTCCAGGAAAGACCTGTTGGTTTCCTTTATACTACATGTCTGGCTGTTTAATAGAAAATAATGAGATAGAAGTGACTGTTAAATGAAGGAAGAAAAAATACGTAAGATTAAGTTGAATTTTGGAAAAGATAGATTCAAGGGATTCTTCGCCAGTATACTAATTATGGCAGTAGTACCCAAAAGTTCTGGCTACAGCCACAAGGTCATGAGAAGGTCAAAATGTCTTATTAATGAGATCAGACATGTTCTCTTGTAAGGTTTATCTGATGAGTTAGATTTTAAATGTCCTCCTGCCTTTTGTTCAATACTAAAGATGCAGTTAAAATAATGTAATATTCAAAAATTATTTACTTCAACCCTAAAATAATTGACTTTATCCTATTCAACATGGTTTCTTATAAATGTTCATCAAGCAACATGAAAATTCAGATATGTCTCAAATATAAATCATTATAAAGAAATGCAGGAGCTACTGAGTTTAAAGCAAAAAAAAAAAAAAAAAAAAAAAAAAATTCTTGCAACACCAAAACTAAATACCTAGGTCCTGAAGTATGAGTCTTGGGGGAGGTAGAAAATTGAATAATGTATTTAAAAGATATAATTTAAGAATTTTTTGTCGAAATGGTTATTGACAAAGACAGATATTGTCATATAATTCTGTGCAATAAAAAATAAGTATTAGGAATTTGTTTGCTTTCCTTTAGATATTTAAGGGTATTGAAGATTAAAAAGAATGTTCTTTCTCCTAACTCTGACAAAACATAAAAATGACTGTTTTTACTCTGTTGACAAATCTTCTCCATGGCTTTATAAATTGCTGCAAAGCAAAGCTAATTGTATAATTTTCTTATCAGTGTCAGTGCTAATGACTCGCTATTAACATTGTTTGTAATTTGAATACAAGTAGCAGGTATCCCAGTGTATTGTGAAAAATAAAGAAGGAAATTCTAATCTCCTAAAAATAAACTAAAATCAAAGTAAAAAAAAAAAAAAAAACTCTCTTTTCCAGGATATACTTGAACTAAGAGAAAATAAATTAATTCACTGCTGTATTTGCTGCCTCATATTCAGTTTCCTTGTTTCCCATTTAAATTGTTTTTTTCTAGCACTATTTTTTTTTGACTAATTGATAAATTATGCTGATGAAATGTGTGTCATTTTTAACATTGTTAACCAACTACTATCCTACTATCAGAAACTATGAAACATTTTCATTATTAGGTCATTTATTTTTAGTGTTATAAACTTTGTCCTAGTTTTGTATCATACTATTCATAGCCATAATGTACTTACACATTTAACTGATTACATCAAATGATGCAATGTGAGAAAATGAGTACACCCTTCATTCATATGAGTAATAGAGATCAGGCTAGCCTGTTAATATGCATCCATGAGTTTGTGGTGCAAAATAATTTTTAGGTAAAAAAAGATGGAGAGCTTCTTTTCTATAGGAGGGAATCCCAATGAACTAAAACTATATCAGGAATAATAAAAGAATGTCATAAAATTCTGTTCAATAAAGTCTAATTTACTTGTAATGATATGATATCATAAAGCATTACAATAGTCAATTACTAAATAAACAGCAAATTATATGAGTATGTGCTATGCAGTGTCTTCAAACTTCTTAATTCTGTGACCCTTTAATACAGTTTTTCATGTTATGGTGAGCACCAACCATTATATGATTCCCCTTGCTACTGTATAGCTGTAACTTTGCTACTGATATGAAACATAATGTCTATCTATCTATCTATCTATCTATCTATCTATCTATCTATCTATCTATCGAGATAAAGTTTTGCCAAATGAGTCACAACCTAGAGGTTGCAAATGGCTGTGCTATAAAATGGGTTTAGTCAACGTTGATTTCACAAAATTTATATCTTATGGGTTAGATCAGCAAGAGCCAACCAGCATGATTACTCTGAATTTTTGTCAGTATAGTGAAGACACAATGATTTAGGGATATTCTTTGAAACAAGAGCTTATCTTTGTGTAATTAAGTTTCACATGTGAGACACACATTTAATATTCAAATATTTTTAATTCCCCCATACATGCATAAATAAATCTTATTTGTCAGAAATTTTAATCACATTAACTACATCTTATAGTACTTCATTCTGTGCCAAGAAAAGTTGCCCATATTCTTAATATTTCATGCAACTGAAGCATTTCAAGCAAGCCATCGTTCATTCAGGTCAGAGACCCAGGTTCATTTTAAGTTCTCTTCTGAAACCTGCAACCCTCGTCCACAGTCAATAATATAAATAATGTATAACACATGTTGAAGAGACTCCTCAAATATCTGGAAACATATTATCTTCTATTTATAATAGGAAAGGATGGCTTTGCCAAGTAAAAGCAGGAGTGAGGAGTGCTTGTTTAAACAACAGTAACAACAACAGAATGATGTGTTTTGACATGTTTCTCAGGATATCCCAGTTGTGTTTTGGCAAGAAATCTACAGCTGTCTTCCAAAATTGCCACACATATTCAGGTTTATATGTAAAATATATATACATTTTCTCAGCTGTTCATAATTCTGGAGGAAAGAGAAATTGCACTGTGGTCTTTGACAACTTAGTTCATTGCTATTGGCAGTCTGTGTGTCTTCTGCCCTAAGTGTCCTTCCATGTTGCAAAGTGTCAGGAATGAAAATTTCCTCATAAGACATTGTCTGGTAAAACTGCCGTGTATCTTGATTCGCTGGCACAAATCACGAACACGGAACAGCACAGTATAAAAAATCCCAGTAACACAGCTACATATGTTGGCAGAAATAATCAAAACCAGGACTGAAACACCTGCAATTTTAGAACTAAATAGAAGTTTACTTCCTTATCAGGAGCAATGATAAAGAACTCCTATAGCTTTTTGGGTGTCTCACTAGTGCATGTGCCTAGAATTTGATAGTAGGGGCATTACACCTCTATAATCATGTGTCATACCCAGCCATGCCATTCTTTGAAATAAGCTACAAAAATTGAGCACTTTTCTCAAGACAATAATCATAGCTGAGTTTTCCACAAGAATCAGAACATTTTTAGCCCCTGCAGAATAAAGCATAACTGATATTGGTCTTGCTCAGGAAATCAACTTTTCCTCTAGTTGAAAACAGGGCTATCTTCAGCACACAAGGCAAGAAATCCATTCATTTTCTTCTGAAAGTAGATGTGACTAGTTTTAAAATGACATCTCCCTAGAATTGTGAGCTTCTTGAGGGTTAAGACCATATTTATTCAACTGGAATAGACACTACGGAAAGAGTCCTTTATAATCTTTGTTAAACCAAGGAAATAACGGAGGGAGAATCAGGCTCACCAAAATATTTGACCCTTGTAGAATAATTTTCTAAGGGATTTCACTGTTATGTTTTGAAGATACCAGGGACCCTTCCATGTTTCCTTCATTCTTCATTCCTAATTTAATTTGTGAGTCCAGAGAAAACTCAAACCCAGTAACTTCTGCTCCTGTAACTTACTAGAACGGTAATCCTAACCACCATCATCATTTGCTAGAAACAATCACTTCATCTATCCACTTAAGGCTCATCTAATTTGTTTTATATACTAGATCAGAGGGGTCGCTCACCTCTAAATTAAATGATGAGTTATCTACTTTGTTACCATACTATGCAGATTTCAGACCTCTCCATCATTCCAATGATAAAGACCAGCATGTGGGTAAGAGCCTCACAGGTAGTTTACAGATGTCTCTGTACCTTCTTTATTTAAAAAATTTAGCAGTGTTTAGTTTTTATTTGTAATCTTAAATTTACCCTTTCAATTCAGCTAGATTTGGAGGGACATGAAGAAAATACTGAATCCAAAGAAGGTCAGTCCGGGCAAATATGTCAGAGTATTGAAGGCTAATGGGTTGCGGGGATTCTCTTGAGCTACAAAAGGAATGCTGGTGTGCATGATGCGCCAAAGTCAAAAGCTTTAGAGCTGCCTATAGTCAGAAATGGTAATATTGCTGTTCTTGCTATTCCTGGGCCCCAAACTCTCTATGGCTTCCACAGTGTTCAGGTCTTCTATCATCTTCCCTAGGACCACATGTTTATCATCCAGCCACCCAGTGTTGGCAGTGCAGATGCAGAACTGCGAACCATTTTATTAACTGGGAACCATTTGATTTGGTCCGTCATTTGCTATAACTCCATTTCAAAGAGCTTGGCTCTATTTGTAATAATGAATTCATATGTATGATCATTTGATGCATGTCTATTTAACTCAGACTATAATGGCCATGATGAAAGCAGCGTAGCTCATTTTGATTTCCTCTGTGTCCCTGGAAAACAGCAGAATGTCTGCCATAGAGCAATCATGAGTAAAATATGCCTTTTGAGTGGATGGTAAAAATCAATGAATGTACCTCTGGATCCCCTTTATACTAGCCAGAATAGTCTATAGAACACACTATCCAATCTCTTGTGTCTCTTGGGTGCCAGCAGCATCTTTTGCATGAGGTTTGCTGGGGATTACATGTTGATTAAGGGATATATATATATATATATATATATATATATATATATATATGTACATATATAAATATATTTGTAAAAATATTTAGTGTTCTGATTAATTTAAATTAATATGTTTGTATTTACTATCAGTATTGCATTTGCAGAACTAGTGAGTCTAAACAACTTAGCTCATTTCCTGTAATACTATCAGTATTGCATTTGCAGAACTAGTGAGTCTAAACACCTTAGCTCATTTCCTGTAATTACTGCCTATTGCTTTAAGGAAAATTTGAAAGGTTGGGGTTAGAGCTCAGTGAAAAACCATTGCCTAGCAAACATGAGAAATGTGAGACTTCTGGCTAAATCCCCACTACTGAAAGAGTGGATATTCTGAAAAGGCTTACAAGCATTTGGTATTTACACAGCAGTCCTTATATTCATAGAATTCTTCCACATTTTTTGTTTGCGGGTTTTTTTCCAATCATGAGTCTAATAGTAAACTCAGAAGAGCTGTTACACAGGAGAAAATTGACCAATGCTAAGGCTATGTGAGTTTGTAAGGATTTGAAGAAGTTTATTAAAGCAGTAGTGATCAGACATATGCTTACTTCAATAGTTTAGAAAAGTCAACAGGCAGGTTGCTCATGGTCAAATAAAAGGAACGATTAACAACATACTGATCAATGTGTCTCAGCACCATACCTTATGGAATGGAAGCCTAAATCGAGGAAGCATAATGGAAGTGCTAGCTTTCTCTTGCTTTTTGTTTTATTCCAAGTATTTAAAATTCACTTTACAATTTGTATTCTTTAATGATTAGACATATTAGTCATATCTTATTGCATTCTATAGCTTACTGGTTCATGTATATTCAAGCCTACTATGCAAAATAGCTCAGGAGCATGCTCCCTCCCTCCATTGCTACATAATAATGGGAAAATGCTAGGCTACATCCTAATGGAGAATTGTATTTATTGGCTTATTGAAAGCAGGAAAGGAAGGCCTGGCTGGCAAAGATGATCATTAAGTGGGAGTTTCAACACTATAGGAGAATCCATAAAGATGAATTTTCAGCATTACAGTGGAATCCTAATGACAAATTGGGAATAGAATTCCAAAGAGGAAAGAAAAAATAAGAAGAAAAGCAATGCAAACCATGTTCAAAGCCTTTACTAGAAAGACGATGGCATGCTTCAGGTTCACACAGAGACTTGCATGCTGGAAGAATTACATGAGGATAGTAACTACCTGCTGACCACTGAGGTTTCTATCAGATAAATCCTTAACAGAAAGGGAGGACTAAAATACATTTGATGCCATGAAGTACATACAGCTCAGTGTGGCTGCACAAAGAATCTCTTTCTGTCCATCACTTGCTAAAGGTAAAACAAAATAATATTTAAAAATTCCAGATATATTGTCAACAGTGAGTCAAGAACCAGCAGAATATACTGAAGTCACCAAACTAAAGATTTTAAGGTAAGTTGAAGCATTCTAGGATTAAGAATGAAGGTGTGGAGGATATCATTAAAAGCTTCTGAGAAAGGGTATGCTTTGGAAGGACAAGGAGTATGAATTGTTTGATAGGGAATGGAAGAAGCCTATGTTTCAGAATGTCAACATCTTCCTTTCAGCCACGGGCCAGAGGCAGCTATTGCTATTCTCAAAGGAGTTCCATTTATATTTTTTACTCTCTCCTACACAAGCGGTCCTTTCATGAGGAAATTCTAGAGTAAATAATAATTAACTTTATGTTCTAGAGCAGTGATGTTCAGCCTGTCTCATCCTGCAACCATTTAATGCAGTTGTGGTGACACCCATCCGTAACATAATTTTCATTGCTATTGGGCAAGTGTAATTTGATACTGTTATGAATTGTAATGTAAGTATTGAATATGCAAGGGGTTGTGATTCACAGATTGGGAAACACTCTTCTAGACTAATGGGAAAAAGGATTCTGATAGTCAAGTAACAGTTGCTGGATGTAACTAGCTACTCAGCAGTCACCCTAACATCCCAGTTAACTTCACTGCCCATGCTCTGTACGGAGCTTCCATCTGTGTGCAAGGGACAAAGTTGCTAAGTGTGTTTATGGAGGAAGGTCTCTAATGTGCGTTAAATAAGTACAGACAGTATTATGTGCAACAGTACCAGGCAATCCAGACCAGTATCAACTGATTTTTATTCTCTTCATTTTATTAATTACTGATGAACAATTTTAATATTTTTACTCTCTTTATTTTTTCATTACTCTTCTCTCATACAGTACATTTGACTGCATCTCTCCTCCTCCTCTTGTCATTTCTTGCCGGAGAAGAGCAGGTCTCTGGGGTGCATCAACAGAACCTAGCACAACAGTGAACAAGAAGGCCAGGCACAAACTCTCACATCAAGGCTAGCAAGGCAACCCAGTAGGAGGAAAAAGTTCCCCGAAACAGGCAAAAATGCACCCATTTTGGTGATTGCATTGTTTTTCTGGGTTCAAATTTATTCTGATGATGCACGAGTATTTAAAGCCCAATTTGATGTCATTTGAAAAATGTTAACTCCTGATGGGCTCAACAGTACCATGAACACAAGGCTTTGCTAGGTTAAGATTTTTAGCGTAAAGCTAGACAACAAATTGCACCTGCACAAGTTGTCAAAGCTTTTATGGGTGTTTCAGGTCCTGACCTTGTCACATATGTTATCACTACTGCGGGACAAGCAACATTTATGTTAAGTCAGTAAAGGGCATAGTTATGCAGAGATTTCCTATTTTTCCTGAAAATTTCAACTCAATACTATATTATAGATAATTATTATTTTTTGTTCCTATAGTATTACCTCCCACTTACTTCAAAAAGAGGTGACACTATGTTGATTTAGGCTGTTTGAGCATCCTAATTTCAAATAAAAGTCATCTCTCTTGCCAAGTGGAATGTTATAGAGATTTACAGTGTAATCTCCAGAGAGTTTGACTTGGAGATGCAAGGTCTGATGACAACTATCTACAGGTTGAAATTATAAAGGCAAAGGCATGGTCTATCAAATCTTCCTTCCACCTAACAATTCATTTCCCTTAGTCTCCAATTCATATTTATGGTATGCTTATTACCCTGCAGACTGCTTTTATATGCGTTAATATAGCTTTGACAAATTCCTCTGCAGTTTCATCCGTTATTCAGCAAAATATCTCAGGGAGACACTGGATAATGATTAATCTTCAGGTAGCTCTCATAGATAAGTCTGTAATGGCCTCACTGCTTTAAGGCAGACACCTTCAACATCACTGTCTCTTGGTCTGTCTGTGTCTGGTTGTGTCTGTCTTCTCTTTTTCTCTGTCTCTTGGTCTGTCCCTCCCACTCTCTCTCTTTCATACATACATAAACTAAAATATGAGTTAGCATGTGCAAGTTTTGGTTTGCATCACACACTTGTTTGTCTCAGGTAACATCAGAACATGCTTCTTCTTATATCTAAAGTTGTGTGTGCTAAAAAGTTCATATCTCTTTGGGAGATTAATTGCACAGTCATGACTAATTACCTGCATCTGCTTATATGAGCAAGGCCATTATACACAGTGAACATCATAAAGATAATCAGTTTTTTAGCCTCTCAGCACAGGTCAGGAGAGAACCTTATTATCCTTCATAAACAGGAAAAAATGATTGTTGGAGCAATCTGGTAAATGAGCATTTAGGACTATAGTCTCAGACACTAGTTAATGAACAAGTTCAGAGAAAAGGGAAATAGGGGAAAAATTACCTCCAATACATAGGTCTACAGCCCACGATCACCTGAACCAGAGTATTGGAAATACATACTTGATGAACTATTTTTACTCGTTATCCAAAATACCTGATTTAGAATTATTCTTGTGTGAATATGAACATGGGGGTGGAATTTCGCTATTATTTGGATAGCTTAATGATCAACTTTAGGAGACTTGTGTGTCTGGGGATATTATCCCAAATTCAGACCCCTAGAAAAATTATCATGTATGGAATAAGGCACCAAATTCTACATTTCAATCCATGACTCTTCCAGTTTTCATTTGTCACATTCTCTTCTTGTTAGGTTCTTAAGCACATAATGTCAAGAGGGACAATTTAGCAATGCAAACCAAAGCTCTAATCCATCACCCAAAGCTGATAAAGTTTGAAGAAGGAGATATAAATACTTTACCACCAGTCTATCTAGTATATGTCACTTCTAATTTAAAAGGTCTTTAAGCCTTTGAAAGGTCAATGTATACACTGCAGTATATCATAGAGTGAGTAATCTATCATATGCCTTCAGTGGTCCACATTGCCCAACCCTTTAGAGTTTTAAGCTAAAACACTCAGAAAGTGATCATGAAAGGCCACGCTTTCTATGTATATATCTTCCCATGACATACATTCTAAAACATTGCTCTTGTGTTTTTCCTCTTCTGTGTTCTTTCCTCATCTGTTTTTCACATTTTGGAAATATTCATTTCCCTTGTCACATCATTAGTCATGCATTCCTTTCAGAACCCAGATTAAATTTCATGTTCTCCCCTTTTGGGAGATATCTTGTACTATTAAGATTAGGCTAGCCCGTCAGTGGTGGCTCACACCTTTAATCTCAGCACTTAGGAGGCAGAGGCAGGCGATATTCTGAGTTCGAAGCCAGCCTGGTCTACAGAGTGAGTTCCAGGACAACCAAGGCTATCCAGAGAAACCCTGTCTTCAAACCCCCCCCCCAAAAAAAAGGCTTTATGAATTCTATTTTCAGTATTTGTTTTCATTTTTATACATATTAATTTTAATGTTTAAATTCCTCATATTCCTTTTAAAGAAAAAGCCTCTTAAACATATTTCTCCTGTTTTTCCTTCAGGATTTGTCTTATAACACTAAAGCAAGTTTCTTAAAAGTGTCCATTGACCTAACACCTTCACAATTACATAAACCACAAGAACAATATATACATTTTCTGGCTGTACCCTACACAGGCTGGATGACATCTATATTTTTGAGTTATCAAAGATGTGAGTGAATCCTGCAGTTGGAATCAACCAGTCAGAGACAGGATTTCCTAAGAATCTCTTGAAGCAGTTGTAAAGATTCATATTCAACAGCTTCATCGGATCTGAAGAACCACGCCAGGAGAGCAGTCAGGGAATCCATTTGTATTCAAGATGTCCTTTCCATCACCACCATGCTTTGCCCACCGTGTGATTCTAAGTGCAGGGCATGACAGTAAAATGTTCCCTCAGGTATTAGCAGTGCTTTCCCAAAGAATTAAAAATAGGTTTTATGGAATAATGTGACAGACTGTCCTGGATACTTTATCTTAATTATAATAACTTCCATGATATAAACATTCATAGTTTGAGAAATGTTAACCTAATAATAATGAATTTATTTTTCACATTACTTCTTTGTGATTAGGTTAATAGTCTTTCAACTAATCTGACATACTGTAAAAATAATGAAACCTGTAGTCTCCACTCCTAACTTTGACATTTATTAACTGATGGTCATAAGGCAGTGGACAAATACTTATGTGATACAGTTTTCTCAGATATAATCGCTTTCTATGATAGCAACTTGCCAGTAAATATATACATGTAGGTATACACACACACACACACACACACACACACAGAGTATAGTAGGCAGAGACAGATAGTGCGTACACATATACACTTAGTGCAGTATGAGTTACTTGAATCATGCATTATCTAGAAGATCTCAGTAAGAGCTATGAGAAGTGCCTGGAGTTTTCTAAGGGGTCTTGACTATATCATGGAGTCAGTCCACAGCAGCAGAAAGACATTTTTATAAGACTTCAAGATCTCTCATGTATGCTGAGCATGCATGGCACACATGTGGCATTTGCATGACACACAGTACTAGTAGAAAGCTCTTCACTTTTCCACACTCATCCTCATTTGTACAGTATCCAGAATGATAACATTTTAAAACGTTCATGAGGTTTCCTGAATGAAGCAACATATCTGCAGTAAAAAGTTAAAAGTAAATGTGTTGGATATTTTACAATTCTCTGAGTTCCCTGTTTGCTGCATGGAGTTTGTTGTAAGCAATAAAATATTAATTAAAGTAACTACTCATAGAACAAAGGCATAGAAAAGGTAAAATAGAAATGACCTTTTTAATATCACTACTGCTGTTTGAAAGATGAATTCGTATCATTCACTAGAAATGTACATATTTCTTTAAAATGTGTTAATTTTTAATCATTTGTGTGTATATATATATATTATAATATATATATGGAGAAAGAGAGAGACAGAGAGAGAGACACTGAAACACAGAAATAGAAATGCAAACACACAAACACTGAGTTGTCTTGGCACCTTGTGAGATTGAATGTGGGTCACCAATCTTGGTGCACTTTTATCCACTGAGGTAACTTTATGAGCCACATTTTGCCTTTTAAACAGTGATGGTTTTATAGGTCTCTTTTAATGCTTTATCAATTTTATTTGCACATTTGTTCAATTAATCCTCCGAAATGATGATTGATGAGTGCTTAGTTCTTTCTGTAACAGTTATGGTATTAAGTTGTTTTCTACTATTAATCATTGCATTTATTCTTTAAGATGTTTGTATGGATACATTTCTGATTGTATCATTAGTTATTTTGATAGCAAATATTTGTAGAAGTGGGATGACTAGGTCAAGTGGAAGTAACATGTTTAAAGCTCATGACCTATATAGACATTGTTTTACCGAACTTCTCATTTAAATTTTATCACGTTTTCATATGCTTGTGCAGCAATCCTATTGTATCAAATATCTGAGGAAAACCAACTTAGTTTAATGCTTAATAAAACCCAAGAGAATGTTCATGTTATTCAAAGCATTGGTTTTTTTTTAATTGTCATATATTTTTCTGTGTTTTCTTTTCCCTACTTTTGAATGTTTGGCCAGTGATTTATAGGCTTATTATTTCAAGAGTAATTGTATTTCTGTACTAGACATGTGTTTCTCCTAGGCTAAATTTCACTTTAAATATCAATGTCTATTTAAATGGATATACACATTTCCTAAAAAGTATGCTTTAAACATTTTTGTGACAAATCAAACATTCATAAATTTTGAAAGATTTCAACAGCAGAAATCTCATAGCCAGCACCTACATTATACAGCAAACATTACACTTTCTCATAGCCAGTACCTACCTACATTATACAATAAAGATTATATTTTCTTCAGAATTTATCTAATCACCTACTGAAAAATTTGATATGTTGTTCATATTGAATTATTTTTATACAACCTTACCTATAGAAACTGAATCCAAAGGCATGATTTTAGAAGTGTAAATTCTATTTAAAGCATGCTCTTTTAAACTTATTTTCTACAGGACTCTCAGCATCTGGAATAGGCATATCACACTGTGACACTCATGAAATAATTACTGACTCAATGACTTCTCATAAAGGGGCAGGTGGAGGATGGTTCTGCTTTTGAATGATAAAGGTTAACTTTTATAATGTTGTCGTCCCCCGCCCCCCAGACTTGAAAACCTATTTGGTAAAAAGTCCCATAGTACATTGGAAGGCCAGTAAGTTAGAACTAGCCATTTCAAACAGGGTGCAGATTTTCTGAAAAAGCATGGATTAACATATTAAAGACATCAAATATGTTTCATCTACAAACAACCAAAAATCATGTGGATAAATTGTCATAACTTCTGGAAAATGGTTCACATCTTTTCATGACAGCATCAGACATCTTAGAGGAAATTAGAATTCAAAGCATCTGACCTCCTTGCAGAAGATGGTAAGCTAATGCTGAAATGCCAATGAATGCAGAAGAACAAAAGAAATGGTGCAGGCAAAGGAGCTGACAAGAATGGGGAATGTTGTGGATTGTAGAATTGATCTTATTGAGAGGGAATTGAACAATAATATGCAGTACTTCAAAGGGGCAGAAAAAACTCCTGTCATAGATCCTTTCAGTCCAGATCCTCTGCAGAGTAGATATGTGGAAACAAGCTAATTACTGCCTGTCTTTTACTTTCCTGGTGAGGGACTAAGGAAGTTACCCAGTGTTTTCTATGTTTACTAATGATGAAAACTTCCAAACATTTTTCAAGGAGCCTTTGAGTAAAGATAACTCTACCCTAAGGTTGCAGTCAGAAACATTTGAAAAGCTTTAAAAATATCTATCTACCTAAATCCAATCCCACACAATGAAATCAGACTGTCTCAGGATGGGTAAGTTCCAAGTGGGGAAAGCATTAGTTAACATTCACCTATGTGCAGTCATGAATAAGACCACAAGATGAGAGGATGCAACATATGTGTCACCAGGAGGAAAATCTTAATAGGTGGTTAAATTTTCCTCCAGAGTACTGCAACTTTATCACAAGGGGACAAAAAAGAAACATTTCTCAGTGATTTCAGAGTTCAGCTAACTCTCATAAATATCAAGCCAAGTTGAGAGTGTTTTTGGAGAAGGCCAAAGGAAGCCTTCATCAAGAGTGATATTTTCTAAATATTTCTAGATTAGTATTTACTGATAAAGTTAAAATGATATCAAGTAATATCTTTTGATATCTATGAAGCAAATAATGTAACAACTGGGATCAAAGCACCTGACCCAGTACTTAGTACACAAGGCTCTAGAAATGGCAGCCTTTAGTTCCTCTGCATTCTAGGGTGAAAACAATATCACATGGTTTGAGTTTGCTCTCAAATAACAGACCCTAGTGAAGTGGTGGGGAACCTTCATCTATGAGTGGTTGACCAAGGTCTTATTCTTTCCATTGGTGATGAGTATGTTCTATTTAATTCTTTTAAATCGTTCGATTCTCTCCACCACATAGATAAGCTTTCTCAAGAAGTAGACCGAAATCAGCACTGTTTGAAACCAATGACTTCTGCTTTACGATGAGTATTTCCAGACTTACTCAATTGCTTCCCCATTTCAGACATGGCATAATTCTGGTTTTCACCCTTGAGAAAACTAAGTGAGTACTGTTATGGCTATACTTCCCTCTGTATTTGTTTGTTCTTGTATGGAACAGAATTTCGGAACTAAGTTCTCTTACAGTTTAAATAATTTCGTGCTGATTTTAAAGTATATTATCAAATCACTTTTCAAGGATTTGTTTCTTTAATCAATCTGTCCATCATATTTAATTATTTCCAATTTAATGCCCAGATGTTACTCATGTCTTTTCAAAACTTGTACTTGGTCCACCAGTAAAAATTTCAAGTTCCTATTGTGTAGGTTTTGGAATCGTCCTTTAGAAATATCAATATCACTGTAGATGTTTTTCAGTTGTCATGATTTGGGGTTGGCATTTTTGTCAAATAGACAGTAAGGCCATTGAAGGTAAAGGATAAAGGTCATACTGACCTTCTTCATTGCTGCATTCTGGAGAAACTGAATCAATTGGTGTTGATCATCTATTTTTTTATTTGGTTTTGTTTCCTTTTGTTTAATCAAGGTATCTTTGTGAAGCCCTGGCTGTCCTGAAACTCACTAGGTAGTCCAGGATGGCTTTAAACTCACAGATCTGCCTGCCTTCTCCACAGGTGCTGGGATTAAAAGCAGGAACCACTACCACTTGGCCTCATCATCAATTGATACATCAGTTGTTACTAAGGACAGTGAGCCACCATTAGAATATAATACATACAAAAATAGCTAAGGCACTGGAGATTTCTAAAGCAAGTAAAATAATCTAAAAGGAATGAGTGGGAATGACCTGAGAGGCCTTCCAGGAAGGCTTAAAAAATCTCTTCATTGACAAAACTTTTTGAAAGAACAGCAATGGTATCTGCTCTCTTGCTTGAAGCTCCTGTCAATAACCACTCAGAGGAGGCAATGGACCCAAAGAGAACAACGTGCATTCTGTAGGTGCTAAAGGAATCCTAATTGGTCCAATTAATGTGGTAGCTTTAATTTGTAAGTCAGCTAATGATATCGAATTGGCTTTCTTGGAAACTGACTCTCTCCTGGTTGGGAAAAAAAAAAAAAAAAAAAAAAAAAACCCAGCAACAACAAAAAAACAGTGAAGAGAGCAACTGAGTGAGGGACTCCTGGAGTGGTTAAGTACTGTATGTGCTCATTGTTTTAACCTTCCTCTTCCCTCTCCATAATTTTAAAGAGAAAATAAAAGGTATTTTCTCTCTGTAGAAATTTCCCTGATAGGCAGCCTTAGTTAGGACATAGCCCAGGGCAGATGGGAAGTGACTGCTTTAGCCCATTCTTAGGTCTGTCCCAGACCTAAACAACTCCCATTGGAGTGCATCCAGGCCAGCATTTTCAAATACTGAGAGTTTTTTGCTCTTTTTTTTTTGCCGAAATAAGCACGGTTTTTTTTTTTTAAATCCAAGAGTAAACCATGATGTATGTGTGTAGCTGAGCAAACTGTTCTTGTCACACCCTGCTGTTCCTTTGAGCTGAGAAGCAGCACAATAAATTGCTGGTTGTCACTACCCATGGAATGTCTGATGAGCTCCCTTGCAATGTGATCTCTAGAAATAGCCCTCTCCTTACTTCCCAGCACCCTTGCTAGAAAACAGCATTCTCACGACTCTGCTCCGAGGCTGCTGGGAATTTCCTCAACAAATTCCCATGGGGTGCTCAGCGTTTTGAATAAGCACACAATCAAAGATAGTCACCAAGGATTATAATCTTGATGGAGGACCGTGGATTTATGTAGTTCTCACTTGAATAAGAAAAAAACATACATATATATGACATTTTGAGTAATTCTCCTGTGCCCTTCGTTCCTGTCTTCCTGGTTTTCTTTTTTCCTTTTAGCACCGATTTTGGGTGAGGTCCATGTAAATTAAATGGAAGTACATTCAGGAGCCATCAGTAACAATTTCAGAAACCTTGTAATCTGTTTCTACATTAATGATCAATAAACTATATTTGACAAAGTCCCAAATTTCACTTGGCATCAATACTTATTCAATGTTATTATTATTATTATTATTATTATTATTATTATTATTATTAATGATTTGAGCCTTGAACTCTCTATGTAGCTTAAGCTAGTCTTGAACTGACCACCCAGCGCCAGCTTCATGATAACTAAACCTACCCAATAGTGCCTTGCTCCATTTTCAGTGTGTCTAGACTAACTATTAAACAAATTCTAAACAAGTCAAATTTCTTGTGTAATTTGTAGTATGGATAAGTCAAGTATGGCTGTTTTATATTTGAAATGTGACTAATTCATGCTGATTTACACTGCTAGAATAAAATACACACTAGATTTTGACAATGTTCTAAAAACATAAAATATCTCCTTAATATTTATGCCAATTACACATTGAAAGGAAGTATTTTTATGTATTCTTAAATAAAACATATTATATAATGAAGTTTATACACTCAGTTTGCCTCCCTTAAGTGACAGCAGCTAGAACATTTGTAAGGTTCTATTTGAGCTGCATAATTCTTCCATGTTCTGCCTTTGACATTGCTGAGTTTACTCATGGGAGGATGAGCAAGACTGAGTGTTGCCTGTTCCCTGTCTGCAAGAACAAAGCTATCTTGTTTGCAGCACACTGTGTGTGTAACAATGAAAGTGAACATTGGCTAGCCAGATTAAACCCAGAGACAGGCAAAGATGCAGCCTGAGGCTAAGGATGCAGGCCTCTCATGTCTTTCTGCCTCCACTGCCCATCTTCAGACAGTTCTGACCTGTGGCCTCCGGACTCAGGGTACTCAGTGGACTTGGGCCCCAGAGCATGCTTGCAAGCCACCAGAGCATGCTTGCAAGCCACCATCAGAGCTCCTGCTCTTCATCTTTAATCTGAACTTTGACCAAAGGTCTTTTTAGAACTGGCCTCAAGCAGCAACTCTGATAGTATTTAAAAACAAAAATATAATTTATCATCCATTGCAAGTCTGATTTAGTTTGATTTGAAAATGTTTATTTTTGGGAAAGTGCATCCTTAAGCCAAAGTTTTTTCACTTGCCATTCTGATATGGCAGAACCTACTGCTATATCTGTTGAAATGTAGATTCCAGGGCCTCTTCACCATAACGATAATCTCATAGGGCTGGACCACAGGACAGATTTCTGAATTTAGACAATATCTCCTCATGTATTCCCATTCATTCTAACATGTATGAAGCATTAAAAACTGCAGTTTTTGTTTGTAAATTATTCTATATTAAAATTACATTATAAGCATAATATAAATATAAAAACTTTGTTAAGTAGCTCTAGGAAGTTTGGGTCCTTAAGGTGCTTGCTGTGAGATCCTCACTTAAATATGTAATTGTCTAGATGCTTGGTGGGCATGAAGACATGAGCTTTCTGCTTCTGAACCCAAAACACAGAGGCAGTATCACCACAGTAAGGCACCTAAGAAGAATAATCGTATGTGAGCTCTGGGTTTGAAGGAGAGACATCATCTTTGGATTAATTAGCAAGTGCAATGAGGATGATTCCAGATACCACCTCTGGCCTTCACATGTGCTTGAGTACCCACATAGATACAAGTCACATAGTGCAAGAGCATGCATACACACACGTTCACAGCACACACATGCAGAATGGGAAAAGGTCAGAATAAGCCTTGCTGTGTTGTGAAGAGGGAATGGCTGCCTCATTTAGGAGCAGCTTCTCTCTGTGTCCTTAGACCCCGAACAACTGAACATAACCAGAGTTCTGACCCTCAACTAACCTAGAATATGCCATATTCTGGAAACTTCTAAAGTCCTTTTGTTATTGTTTGGCTATCTTGTTTTAATTTTTGTCTTATTGAACCAAAGTCTCAACATGTACCTGAGGTTGACCTTATGTTCATGGGAATCCTCCTGTTTCAAACTCCCAAGTGCTAGGTGTGCAAATATAAGACAATGCCACTAGCTTCAAAAGTTATTTCATAAACAACAATTAATAAATCTTTCATTCAATTATTTGACTATAAATCTTAAAATATACAATTATATTCTATTTAATATAGCAAATATCAAACATATAAAAATAGGTGGAGACGATTGAAATTTGAGGGAAATGGGTAGAACCTTAAAATTAGAGAATTCTTTACAAATATGCTCAGAAAAAAAATCTTAGATTATCTCAGCTAAAGTTCTATTCATGTCTACCGACAAACAATTGAGAGAGAAAAAAAATAAAACCCTAAGCAGTCATTTGGAGATAACGGTGACATGCTTCATACAGCAAAACCTGTCAAAAAAATTGAGAAGTATTAACCTGGAATCCCGTCAGATCTCAGAAAGGAAAAGTGGCATCATTTTCAGAAGGATGCTTCTGGATTGGGCTTGTCTATCAACGACAATGTAGACACTTGTTCAGGTATCTGAAAACTGTCTGGAAGACGAGCGGCTAGTAGGACATCGCTTGACTTCTGACAATTTGTGGTTTTATATACTTATTTATTGTAGTTCTTTTTTACTTAAAAAATTAAGATTTTTGTAGAACTATAGACCTGTCAGTATAGAAGATAGTCATGAACAGATTGCTTGAGCTAGATTTAAGGAGTTTTGCAACAAGCTGTGTGTAGTCTCATTAGATGAACAGTACTATTTTAGGGTACAGGCATAGGCAGCCAAATGAAGTTTCTAGAATGCTGTGGCCACTGCATAGAAAGCCTGAGTTCCAAGCAGGTGACATAGGAGCTCAACCGGAGCTTAGATAAGCAATGGAGGGCAGACTCATAGCCAACTGCTTTTGGGAACAGAGAGCTTATGGGCTGGGTCACCCCAGGAAACATCACATGACCAACATCCTTGTTGATTTGCAGCATCATTTAAGCATGAGGAGAAAGGGAAGCAGGTGTATGCGAATGCGACACATCTTTGTATCTTTTTGGGAGAATGACCCATACTGTTTTTCATTATTGTTTTCAAAAGAGAACATCAGGGAAGCTGGTCCAGCCAGCTGCCTTTTGAGTAAACAATGATTCAGAGTTCAGGGGGCAAAATGACAATGGGGATGAAAAAGTCAGAGGGTAGACTTTCTTCACTCAACATAGATCCTGCAAACTTTTCAAATCTCTCGTTATAAATAAATGATTGTGTACCGATGTTGTACCTCTTCCCTCCTTATTCATACAACATCGCCATGCTCTCTCCCTTTACTGTGAGTCTAGGCTCAGAAGAAAAAAGAAGAATGAAAGGAAAATAAGAATATTTAGCCAACATGGTTCATTCTGCAAGAACACAGGTTCAAATAAATGAACCTCTGGGCATATTTGGTCAAATTTCAGAAAGATCAGATCTTCTGTCTTGCGATTTCTTTTATCCATAGCTAGTTAGCTGTGGTTTAGCCTTGGATGTGGTCCCAGGTTTGGAACAATTCTTCTAGTTAGTTAAGCACATAGACAGGACTTATTGGGCCAGCTCAGATGCATGAGGTCTTCCAGGGTTCTCAGGGAATAGTCTTCAACAAGGTTTAGCTTCAACATTCGCATCCATCTCACAAGTAACTGTAATATGCAGTGCTTGTTGTACCCCCAAGCACTCTCAAAAGTGCTTCTCATTTATATCTTGCTAATTCTTACCATAAGTTTCTGCACTTGGCATTATCCTTGTCCCCACTGTTCAAATGAGAAGTCAAATATCATGAGACCTTTAGTTATTTACTTGGAGTGGTGCAAAGACTACTCTTGCAAGAAAACAGTAGTCCATCGAGAGCCATATACACATCATTGAAATGAAAGAAAAAGGCTTGGAAGTTAATGAAGCCTAGGGTCAAATAAAAATTCACCCATGTACCAGCAGCATGATATGACACCAACTTCCTCATTTTCTTCAGACTGGAAGCTCATTCTTTGTCAAAAAGTGGAGCATATACTTATAGACACCTTGTGAGTACAAGAATCCCGGTGTTACATAGCAGTCATGCTAAGACAGTTGCTGACAGTATTAACTAGAAACTACTACTAGAAACAACTACAGGCTATTTTTCTCTCCCCGAGATAACAATTCTGCCATTCTCCTTCTGCTGGTGAAGCTCTTCTCTCCTGTGTGGCAGGGAAGTCTCCTGCTGAGTCATACTGAGTAATGTAACACAAGGGATAGGGTGCATGCTATAGCAAGGGCCACAAAGGGCCACAGCATATGTCTGCGATCCCCAGAACAAGGTTTGCTCACTCCATGGAAGAATGGCTGGTTAAGTTAATCCCAGGGTTGCTTTCTCAGTAATGACACACCTCAGGCCATTGATCCACAGTTTTATTTTCAGGACTACTTAAGCAGCAGCTATAAAAAGCAGACCGTCGTGCAAATGCAATACGGAATTAATCCACACACTTTCTTTCACCCATGCAGTTCCCTCTGATACTTATTAGTCTGTTCTGATTTTAGAAAGCAGAATTCAATAAGATAACAGACGAGTGAATACATTTTGGATTATGATTTTTCCATGTAGTGATACAAATGATGTTACATAGAGTTGATATCTTTATAGAGAGTCATTTTCTGAAGTGCCGTGCCAAGACAAGCAATCAGCATTGGTACTTTAGGCAATCAATTGGGGGCATTATTGTGGCTGTAAACTTTCTAGAAATAAAATACATGTATTTGTAAATGCGGACTTGATTAATATTTTCCATATCAATATACAAATCTTTAAACAAACTATTACTTTTAAATTGTGTGCATGTGCCTGTCCATGAGTGTGTGCTTGTGCATTTTTCTACGTGCATGCATGTCTGCATGTGTGCATTTGTGGATGTGTGTGTCCCTGTGGGTCCTGGGTATGCACATTTCTCTGAGCTTTCCAATAGTCTTCAGGAAAAGTGTCATTGAATGTTCTAAAATGTCTTAAACTGAAAATGGCACAAGAAATCTTCCAGGGGTTTCATTTCTCCTTTTCTAACTAATCAAACATCATCAGACAAACCCCAATTTTACCATGTTTGAATTAACATATATATATGTTAATTAACATATATATACATATATATATGTATATATATGTATATATTATATATACATATATGTATCTATATTAAATATATATGCATATATATGTATATATACGTATATATATTAAATATATTATATATTTAAATAAATTTAAATACTATAAAAGTTGTGTTTTCTTTCTCAAACCTCATTTTATGAGCCAATAGTCCAGTTTCCCAATGGGAAGAAATGTTTGTTCTCATGAATTTGCGATTATGCAATCATTTTCATATATTTTTATTATTATTCTTTCTATTGGGGAGCGCCCCCTGGTGGATCACTTTGAAAATGTTTACCATGCGTTTAAATTGCTCTGTTCATCCAGACATACAACAGATGTGTTTGAAAATATTATTTTTACACAAAGCACACTCACGGCCAGCTTTCCAACAACAACAATATGTGGAAGTCTGCGGCTTCTTTATAATTGTGAGAACAGTGTTTATAATGTGCTTTTTATTTCTAGATGGTGTGTGCTTGTGGCCAAATATGCAGGCAGATCCTCTGTGGGTCTGCATTGAATGGAAAGGACATTATGGCATTATGGGCTTACATATAAATGGAGAGGGCTCATTTTCTTCCTTCTCAGTCATTCCTCATGTCCTTGATCTCTTTCTACAACAAACACGTTCTATTTGCTGGGGGATTTGCCTGGATGAGACAGCCATGTGTCCTGAAAATGCCAGGTATTTGTCAAGACTAAGGCACATCTTTCAGAACAAGATCCCTGTCAGGGCAAGCCGGAGAGATTAATAGAACGTTTTGTGGCTCTGGGGAGATCATCTTGATTCCCTATGTGTTCCAAAATGGAGATTGAAAATGTTATGTATAAAAACTAGAAATTCTTGACTGTCCTTACTAGCACTTCCTCTCACAAGTAGCTTCATCTCTACACTTACAGGAAAGGCATGCACCACTGCTTACCCTTTCTGCTGCAGGTTGAATATAGAGTCCCCAAATACATGTAAACATCCCAGGATGCCAAATCTGTACGTTAGTCATCATTCTCTGTTCCTGAAGATCTTATTTGTAGTTAGCTAAGATGAGGTAATGTTACAGCAGAGGTGACCTGAAATTCAGTATGACTGAAGAGTTTCTAACTAGGAGAAATGCCTATAGACAATCAGAAATAAACGTATACAATGAATATCAACTGCATACGCAGGCTGAAATTGGAGTGATATTTTTATAAGCGGAAGAATTTTAATGATTGGCTTTGGAACATCAGAAGTGAGCGTGTAGTAAAGGACCCTACGGGTTCTTCCCACAATGCTCAGGAGAACTCTGTCTTTCTGTGTCTTGATTATCCCAGTTATGGCCTATTATGCCCAAGAGTCATGAGATCATGTTTCCTGTGGTACCTTCTATCATCCCTGACAAAGACATCTTTCTCTGGATGCTGGTACTGGGTCGCCAGTACATACCCTTTCTGAATAAGAATCAGTTTGAGTGGCCCACACTTTCCTAGCCATCTATACCCAAAATCAATGATGACAGAAGTGGGGGGCAGAAGATAAGTTGTCCTTGGGCAATATAGAGGCTTTCTCAATCCCAAAGCATTTCTGGACAAATATCAAGACCAAGAAGCTACTACTTTTCCGACCACAACAGTGAAACTTGCAATGTCAAAGCAACATAGAAGCCCAGTGTTTCTTATATTTCCCTGTTTATGTTCACAATCATCTCCTCATGGGTCTTCTAGCAGGCAAAAAAAGAGAAACTTTTATGACCACACATATAAAATAAAAAATAGGTAAAATCCAGCAGAAAAGAAAACTACAACAATCTTTTTATTTTATATGTGTGGTTTCCCTTTTCAATTTCTTTTTTGTTTGTTTTTGTTTTTTGTTTTTTGTTTTTTTGTTTTTTTTTTTTTGTTTTTTTTTTGTTTTGGTTTGGGTTTTTTGGTTTTTTGAGACAGGGTTTCTCTGTGTAGCCCTGGCTGTCCTGGAACTCACTGAGTAGACGAGGCTGACCTTGAACTCAGAAATCTGCCTGCCTCTGCCTCCCAACTGCTGGGATTAAAGGCATGCGCCACCACTGCCCAGCTTATGTATGGTTTCTATGTATGCATTTATGTGCCTCCCAGGCCTGCCTAGTGAATTAAAAGATAATAAAAGGGATGTAGAATAGAATGGAGCTATAGATTACTTTTTAGTACCGCCTGGGTGCTGGGAATTGAACCTGAGTCTTCTGGAAGAACATTAAATTCACTTAATCGTAGAGCCATCTTTCCAGACCCCTGTTGAAATAATCTTGAGAGTTCCTTTGCCCCATTTTCAATACAAAGACTCATAGCTTCACTCACCTTCTAGTACCCAAATGTCAAGATGATGTTCATTTGCAAAAGTGTTCTGCAAATCCACCCAGGCCTTTTTTTCCCATTCACTCCCTCATTGCTCAAACTCCATCCTTTAAGTGCAATCTCTTTCTCATATTTATGGAAACTCTTTTCATCTTTCAAAGTCAAATATTTTACGTGAATTTTTCCCAAGTGCATCACCCTATTCATGTGTGAATTCCAAGACAAGCTGACTATATACTGTGCTACAATGTGTTTGGTGATAAAAAAGGAAAAACAATATTACTGTTCCTAATTTCTGAATATGCCTCAATGTGTATACCATGCTGAAGAGCACAGAGAAAGTGGGGTGACCAAGTTATCCTTACTTACCGAGATGAAATGAATAGCATGAATTATTTTGATGAGCTTCTCCTCATTATGATGACCATGTGTCTCCAAATTACATACACATAAGGGAATACCACATTAGAGTCTAAACAGTGTGCTATATTATCCTTATATTACTGAGATAAACATAGTCTTACCACACCATTGATGTTTTAGGACTTGTTAAAAAGGAGCCTAAAATGGAGCAATTCCAGGCTTACCCTCGTTAGAAGATGATCCATGACAGAAAACCTCCACTCAGAAAGATCTTCGGAGTTATCATGGCTGCTTCCCCCACCCTTTATTTTTCTCTTCCTTTCCTTTAAACCCCTGGTTAAATGAGGCTCCTTCCTCAACGCCATTATTCATACAACTATGCAGACTGCGCTGGCATTTCCCATCACATATTCAATTTCAGACGAGCCCCCAAAAGAAAGAAAAGTAATTCTGTGCTATTTCCTCTTTTTAAAAAGAAATGAATAACACGGGGAAGGAACCATCTAACAGAACGCCGGTTTCCACGCTAGCAAACTGCTGAACCGCTTGCTGCTTCCAGCCAGCTTGATTAAGGTGTCAACCCTCCTCTTCCTTTGTATTTATTATTTGGGGAGGGTTTTTTTCCCTTTAGTGTTTGTTTATCTTTTCCAATTTTTTAAAAGTCATGAATCATCGTTTGATTTACTACCTCGCTCAGCAGAGATAGGCAACGCTAATGAAGGAACAGCCAGCAAGTGTAATTAATACCCGCCAAGCATCCCACCAGTCAGCATGCCAGGAATCTGGACCCAGGGAGAATGGAGAGGGAGGTCTATGCACAGAGCAAGCGATGTGGCCACTCACGACGTGCATCAGCAGCAATATGGCATAAGATGAGAGGGGAGAACGGACCAGCAGCAGCCCACTGTTCATACACTGAGGACCAGAACTGTCAAGCAGGAATTGCAGAGATCTCTGTGATGAGGGCCTGCAAGGCTGGCTCATCAAGGATGGCTGCAGAGATAGAGACAGTGTGCACGCTGCGGCTGATGGATCGCTCCCATTTAAAACACAAAAATAAGGCAGCTTGCCAGAGCAGTTTGGGCCAGTTTCATTAAAACTCTTCATTCATCATACTGAAATGAGGCAGTGTGTGTTACTGCACTGGAGCCGGCTTAGTATCAAAGCTATTCCGGTACTAAGTGCTGATTCAGGCGGGGCAGAGCAGCAGGTGGGGAAGGAGACCGAAGGAGGGCTGCAGCCAGCATGTCTTAGTATTTGCTCTACTCATTTTCTGAGCATTGCACCCAGAGTCCAAGGGCCTATCGGTAAAACCCGGTATAACTGGTAAAGAACCAGGTATGGAGTGGTAACGAACAAGAAACAGAGATCTCACTCTCAAGCCTCTCTGCTGGGAGAAAAGAAAAAGATTCATCATCAGTCTGGCTTCTCAGTGAGATATGCCCGCAGCTGCATCTCCATATGTTGCTTAATGCACTCATGGAAGACAAGTTTCCGTAATTGTACAAAAATAAATGTCAATGTGTACGTGTATGTATGTGGTGTGTGTGTGTGTGTGTGTGTGTGTGTGTGTGTGTATGTGTGTGTATGTGTGTGTGTGTGTGTGTGTGTTCTTGTTTATCCGTTAAGAGTAAACTGTGAGTATAATCGTGGTCCTAGTGTCAGGCTTACATTACTATTGATAAACCCTTCATAGGGGCCACTACATCTTTGGTGGCTTAAGTATCTTTCTCTACAACATGAAGCTTATGCTTGGATTCAATTTCTAAAAGACTTTGGTTCACAATTCTTGAGTGTGTAAATTAGAAGTTCACATCTATTCCATTAAAAACGGAACAGTCACATAATACATAATGAACACTCAACACAATACTTCACATCTGTAATCCCAGCATTGGAGAAAGACAGGGCAGAAAATAATCCAACATTATCCTGCACTATGAAGAAATTCTGAAGCAAGCATAGGCTACAAGAGACTACGATTTAACAACATATGCATCAGTGAGATGGCTCAGTGCGTAACGGCACTTGCTGCCAAGTCTGACAGCCTAAATCTGATTCTCAGAACCCACCTGATTGTGGGTTGTCATTCCAAGTTGTCCTCTGACCTCCAGAAGCTGTATCATGTGCCTGCCCACTTACTGCCCACACTGATAGTAAATAAAATAACTCCAAGAAGGGAAAACATAAAAAAATGATTAAGTTAATATATTGCACTTCAAAATTTCCTCAATTCCTTTCTTCCTTTTTGCTTCAATAATCTTTTAAATGGCTGTTGAAGTGTATGGAACAGAATCAGACCACAGTGAGAGGGGCCTACTTATTATCAGGTTTTGATAGATACAGATACCTCCATGAACTTGGTTAAGAGAGAAGGTGGGGAAAACTGCATGAGCAGAGTTTGACCATTGATGCTCACACACTTAAGGTGGTGTTGGCCAAGCTCTGCCAATCGTTCCTATGTACAATATTCATCCTGAAATATTTTTGATAGTTACATTATTAATACTTACATAGTAATGTTTAAGGTACAATACAATGACTAGAATCCAACTGGAGACATAGCTAAGTGGTAAAAAATACACATTACTCTTGCACAAAAGCAAAATTCAATTCCTAGCACCCATGTCAGGCAGCACATACCAGCCTGTGCTCTAGCTCTAGGGGGATTAGACACCTCTGGCTTCCACAGATATCTGTATAGACATACACAAACACATAGTGTTATAAAAATAAAAATGAATCTTAGAAATGGTAGGATCCTTATAGTTACAAGAGTATAACTGTGAGTGCTGTTGTTTAATGAAGAATGCACAATGTGTATTGAAAATTGTCTGATTCCTCTTATTTTACATTGTAATTATCTTTTTACTGTGTGTGTCTGATGTGTGTGTGTGTGTGCGTGTGTGTGTGTGTGTGCGTGTGTGTGCGTGTGTGCGTGTGTGTGTGTGTTTATATTTATGTGTAGGGATAGATGCATCCCACTACTTACATAGGGAGGTCAGAGAACAACTTCTGGGAATCAGTTTTCTTTTTAACATCGTAATCAGAGCTGGGTCATCTAACCAGCTGCAGTGAGGTCTTTTATTTAGAAGTCATTCATTCATTCCTCTTTGTGTGTGTGTATGTGTATTGTGTATGTGCGCATGTATGTCCATAGAGGACACTGGGTTTTTTGAAGCTGGAGTCGCAGGCATTTGTAAGCTGTCTTCTGATGTAGCAGTAAATGCTGTTAGCTGCTAAGCCATGTCTCCAGCCCTATATTCTCTATTATATTGTTCAATTTCATCAAATTGATTTTTTTAATTTTATTTTTGAGATTATAATACACTTTGATACAATTATAGTATTTTTATCTTATCTTTCCTTCCTCAACGTCTCCCATTTAATCCCCTCCACTCTCCTTAAAATTCATCATCTCTTTTACACAAATACACACACACACACACACACACATATATATATATACATACATACATATATATGAAATGAAATTTGTCCTTAAATATATTTTTCCTAAATATAACCAGTTTCTATGTGTGTATTCAGAGCTGCACCTTTGGCGATGGACACGAAGTTGTGTTATTCCTTGAGAAGGATCACCCCCTTCACTTGTTTTGAGAGCAAAAATGCAATGCATTCAGTGCTCCCATTAATGGGTGAGTTTACTCACAGTTAACAAGCAACATGCATGCACACATATGTTGAGAAATACACAGTGTGCTAGTGTAGAAAATTTGTGCTTGGATTATCCATTTTCTCAACTGAGATGGGGATGCCACTACCGTAGAGTACATATACTAGAAAGACAGCATTTACGACATTTCAGACCTGGCGTAAAGAACTCGTTGAGTTGCGCACTAATTTCGATCTTTAACATTCATTCACCATTCATTTATTCGGTAGCAATGCTCTGCTTCTAATGAATGCAAGGCACATTTGAGGCCCTGCAGATGCAGAAATGGAAAGGAAATGTTCCTAGCAAATGTATGTACACAAGTGGCAATTAATTTATATATGAGAAGTGAAATCAGAATGACCCGCCTTCAGAGCTATAAGGATTCAACAAAGAAGAATAAAGTGCTAAGAAAATACATTCCTAAAGTCATGCACTGCCCATATCTATCAAGTTTTTTTTTTTTTTTTTGGCTGTTGTAGCTATGAATTTGATTTTAAATACTGAGAAGGAATACTGCATATATTTTATTAATAAAATAGCAAAGCAGCCTTCATTAAAACACTACCTCACTGCAGCTTTTATTTAACTTCTCCACTATTTAACTTTTGCAGACCCGGAAGTCTATCTCTCTACTATGACACTCCTCTAAGCTCCCTACCTTGTCCCTGCTCTCTGGGGTAGAGATATTTATGAATAGCTAATAAAGGGCAAGAAAGAGGTTGGGGGAATTAAACGTAAAATGCCTGAGTAATCATCATGCTTGAATAATTGTTTTTTTTTTCTCGTAATAAATGAGGACTGATTTTACATAGAATTACTTGTGTTTTAGTTAGCCACTAAAACACATGGCTTCTTCATAAAACCTGTAACACTCAAGATAGGTAAGTTGATAAGATAGAAACATGCCCTATAAGTCAAATGTTAAAACAAAAGTTATCATCCATTCAATGTCTATGGATTAATTACAGACTCAGGATAGCCTAGAATAGGCGTTTAACAGGAAAGCAGTGGCAATGTCACATTTTCTTATGGTGGTCACAAAGAAAAAAGCCATCTACATAAGCATAGAAATGTTGAGCTTCCAAGCAATGTCTTCCTGGCTTATCATCAAATTGTCCAAGAAAATATATCTTCTTGTCCTGCTAGAAGTAACCTCAATCATTTCTTATTTATTGTGGTTGACAGGAGTGCAAATGGCATAAATAAATTTATAGGAAAATCCTCAGCCTTACATTAGTCAATGGTTGTAACCTTTTTAGGATTTCCACTTTGATCTTTGCATATGTCAGTTTTCTACTTTCCTGAAGACACTCATCAAAGAAAAAGACCCTGAGTGCTAATTTATGCCACTCTTTCATAAGTAGTCTTCAAATGTAAAGCCGCTGCTTAATGGCAGAGACAAGAGACACAATGATAAAGAGCATGTTGCTAGAATATGCAGGTTCATTAAATTAGGATATTCTTGTGGTCTATCTTCTACTTATATTAATTAAAGAATAAGAAGTCAAAAGATACAGAAGATACTGTAGTGTGCCAGAATTGATGGGGAGGAAGTCTCATAAATTCATTCATGGAATCCTGTAGAGATTTGATGTCATAATTCATTCCAAAGTCACACACACACACACACACACACACACACACACACACACACACATAAACACACACACACTTGGAACTCACAAGAAAATTACTGAGTTTGTCACAGATATCAGAATAAAACCTTGATTTCTATTTAATGCAGTCTATAATATCTCCCTTATTGCAGGCAGTAAGGAAACTGAAAAACTGAAAATGTATTTCATACATCACACACACACACACACACACACACACACACACACACACACTACTGTCAGGATGTAAGCTAAACACACTAAATGCAAAATAGAGATGTGTTAGACTTGTTTTTAAAACATCCCTATTATGGCAGATTTTTCTTCTCTTTTTTTCTTACTTTTATTTTGGTTGTCAATCTTCTGGCTTTACCCTGAAATTATTTCTCAGTTTGATATGTTTCATTCATTTGGCAGACAGCTGATAGGAGGAGAGGTGCTATTACTTTTTATAGTCGGTTCAAATACCAACATTGCTACTTCTTACATCGATGACCTTGGACATGTTACTAATACTCCCTGCCTCAGGTTCCCCATCTGAGTAATGAGGTCAGTCTTTACATGCATACCACAAATAGCTAACACGCAAAAAGTTCTGAAAAGAAGCCTGTTGCTCAGTCCATGCTCCTCAGCAGTCTGCTTGATTCTACTGATTATGTAGATAAAAGCCTAGAGTCCAGGGGCTTTTATCTCAGTAGGGGCTTTTCAATGCAGCTTCCTGTCCTCATTAGAAAGCACATAGTTTCTTTTCCTCATGATATAGATGAATATAATTATTAACTCAACTTTCAATATAGTTTTATTTCTCTTAATCATCTAATTCTATATCTGCACCTTAGATATTTTACCTAGTACAATCATGACCCCTTTGGGGGTCGAATTACCCTTTCATAATGTTCACTTATCAGATAACCTGTCAATCTGATATTTACATTATGATTCTTATCAGTATCCAAAGTACAGTTGTGAAGTAGCAATGACGATAAAATAATTTTATGGTTGCTGTCACTGTAATATGAGGAACTCTGTTAAAGGGTCACAGCATTAGGAAGGTTGAGAACCACTGACATAAGAGAAGAACATTGTTACCCACACATGTCCTAATACAGCAATATATAAACAGTCCACTAAAACATTCTGTTTAAGCTCTGTCAAGCATCGGCTAGAATTATATGTATTGCTTTAAGAAAAAAAAAACAAACAAACATAAAATCAAATATTTGGAGTTTCAAATTAATCCCAACCCCACTCCATTCTTTTCTGTATGATGATTAATACTTATAAAACCAGCAACATAAAAATCAGTGTTGAGACTCTATTTAGATATTTCCATCCTAAAGATTTTTAAAATGGAGGGATTTATTTCAATTGGTGTTTCTGTCCTGAAAAAAAGTGTTCTTTCCTTTAAAGAAAGCCTCAGGGTTACCCTTTAGAGAAAGTAATAAACATGCAAATGCTATCTATGGTATTCTATCAGATCCTCATCCTGCACATCAGATGCTCATTTGCCTGATACTGAGATGTCAGTAATTTATCTCTTCAAATATGACTTTTGTAGGGACAGATTTTGCCTACTTTGTGATCTGTGCAGCCTTACTAATGCTATGGAGAATATGAGGGTGAAGCAGGAAGACAAGAAGGGGCAAGGAGAGGAAAAGGGAATGAGAACGAAAGAGAAGGGGAAGAGAAAGAGAAAAAGAGGGAAGGAAGCGGAGGAAGACAGGGAAGGAGGAGAAAAGGGAGAAGGACGATGAGGAAAGGAGCAGGACCTACAGAAGTGTGCAGAGGAAAGGTATTAATCATCGACCATCTCCAAAGATTGGGTTCATGGTATACCTTTAAAAAAAATCAATCCCTGTAACTTAAATACTATGCCCTGTTCTTTAAAGAGTTCTACTTTCTTTCACCTCTACCCTTGTTTTCTTTGCCTCATAGAACTTTTCCAGATCCTGTCTGTTCTGTATGCAGCCTTGGACCCCCTCATAGTTTCCTAGCCTTTTAGATGTTTCGAGTATTTCAAATTTGATTTTCAGCCTCAAGGATCACACCACCTTTCTTTCCCTTAAGCTCCCCACTAATCCCCCTTCTCTTTTTTTGGTTCTCTTTTCTCTATCATGTAAAGTTTGAGATAAATGATCTCTATAATAAAAGCACCATAATGGAAAATGGGTAGTCCCACAGAAGCCTCTCAGGAAGGTCGAGAGGATATTAGAGGATATTGTGGTCTTCCACTAACAAAAAATCAGAGGATTAAAACACAATGCTCATCACACACACACACACAAAGGCCGAGGTTTTAAAAAATAAACTAACTTAGAAATCATAAAAAAGCTGACATGGAGATTTTTATGAAATTTACTATGTATAACAAGAAGTGTAAATTTAAAACTGAATGAATAATTTACTTTATACAATGACTCAAAATATAAATTTAAAATTTTATGAATAAACAAAACAAAAATCACTAGCTCAATCCAAGAAGATTTTAAAGTATGATTCTCAGGGTTTTAATTAAAATGCAATGCAGTAAACTCCTGGGACGTGAAGTATGAAGTGTCAATCATAATTGTCAATCAGGCAAGCATCCATTTTGTGTAACTGACAGTCAGTCTATGCATTTGTTCTTGTTAGTCAGAGGATCTAAAACAGAAGTATATCCAGAGAGTAGCTACTGGTCATTCCTTCTTTCCTTCCTTTCTTTTTTCCTTCTGCCCTTCCTCCCTTCCTTCCTCCCTTCCTTCCTCCCTCCCTTCCTTCCTTCCTTCCTTCCTTCCTTCCTTCCTTCCTTCCTTCCTTCCTCTATTCCTTCCTTCCTTCCTTCTTTCTTTTTTAATTTGTTTACTCCACATCTACATCACAGTTTCCTTCTCTTCTCTCAGTCCCACCCTTTCTTCTCCCCTCCCTTCATCTTCCCTTTACTTTCTCTTCAAAGAAGGAGAAGCCTCACATGGATATCAAACCACCATGCTGGTAAGATTAGGTGCACCTTCTCTTACTAAGGCCAGACAAGGTAGCCCAGTTAGGGTAAAGGCAGGCAGCAAAATCAGATACAGCTCCTGCTCCTACTGTTATGAGACCCACAAGGTGATCAGGATGTACAACACGTCTGCTACATATGTGTAGGGCACCTAAGTTTCAATTTAACCAACTATTGAACTGGTAACAAAACATACATCTATTAAGGTCATTTGTTTTAAATATATAAATGATATTTCTTTTTTTTAGATATCTCCTTGTTGATAAAAATATAAGGTTCACAACATTCAAATGAAAGAAGCTCATATTGGTTATAAGCCTGTGTTTCTCAACCTGTAGGTTGTAACTCCTTGGTGGACTTCAAATGACCTTTTCACAAAGGTTCCCTTATACCATTAGAACACACAGATATTACATTATGTTTCATAGCAATAGCAAAGTTACAGTTATAAAGTATCTTCAAAAGTAATTTTATGATTGGGGTTCACTACAATATGAGGAAGTATATTAAAGGGTCACAGTATTAGGAAGGTTGAGAAACACTCTTCTAGGCAGTGATGTGTCTCAAGTGTAATTGCACACTTAAGTTACAGAATGAGTAAAGAGTTGTCTTGTTTGCTGTTCACAGCTTTGCTCATGGTCACTTCAAATATGTCAACAGAGCCAAACCTCAAAAAGTCTAGACCTTCTCTTTATGATTATTTTTATACAACAATAGATTTCTCTTCTCAGCTATTCTCCATGATTTTGCTTCCCAGGGTTCTTCCCCAGGTTTCCTAATCAGGTGTCCAATTTGATGTCTAGCAAGTATCTAAAGCAGACACCATGTATTTTAAATTACATCAATTTCAAGTGAGACAATATTTTAACATCCTGTTATTATATTTTCATCTTGATTACTGGAGTGGCTGCTATTAAAGAGAGTTTTTCCCCACATTTTATTAGACCAAATGCAAATTGAGGTATCACTGAGACATAAAATAACAAGGCATTTTAAAGGATGAAAGGAAGGAGAAAGAAATAAGCATGGTGCTGCACGCATCCCTAAGAGAGTAGAGTGGCTGAGATCTGGTGTGCTAAAGGGAATTAGAAGATTAGCTGGGTAACAGACTGTAAGGATTCTGAAAAGGATTCTGATGTAACACACACACACACACACACAAACCCACACACACATAACCGCTCCCCCCCACACACAAAATCTTTCAAATTTGTTTTTAGTTTTTAAAATAAAAGATTGAGTCTCCATCCAAAAATCTTTTTTTAGAAACATTAGAGAATTTCCAATCTACAATACTATAAACTTTCACTTTTTCTTTATGGAAATTTTTTTCCTTTTTATTCTGAATTATAATTTATCATATATTCTATCCTCTTATGCTTGTTGTCTATTATTTTGAAATTATGATAGTGTAAAAATACTATTTAATTCGGACTATGGTTTTCTCCCATAATACCCCATTTCACTAATTCATGACTCAGTAACTATTGCTTAAAGGCTGAATATGTGACTGATGGTTATATACAAAGGATTACAATATTAAATATAGTTACTATTAAACAAAAATATGTGTTAGTTGATGTGACCAAAATTATCGTGGTAAGATAAAACTGTACTGAGGGAAAAAGATGTTTCTCTGATTTCACACTACCTGCTTAATAGTTATACTTAAAGAACCAAACCACTGATGTCTTCAGGAAAACATATCTTCCCTTCATGGTTCTGTGTGTGTGTGTGTGTGTGTTTTAACATACCTAGAATATGTTTCCCATATAATATTTAAATAATTTGGAAATATAGACACATCATTTCATCCTCCAGGATTTTGGTAGAATGCTATTCCCTTCTGTTTATTAAGTTAAAAGTGCTGCCTCATAAAACAGATACAGTCATATCTTTTGAAAGGTGACTGAATAATAGTCCAAATCATTTTAGATATGTCCCCACAGACAGATGTAAAGACCATAAGGCCATAACATTCAATTATGTTTGCTTTTTTCATCAATGTTTTGAGTTTCAGAAAGAACCATGTTCTGCTACTTAGAATCATTTAAGTTATCTCTATCTCAGAAGCAAGGAGGCAAGTCTTTGATCAATATTTAGTGATCAGAGGCCGAAGTGGCTGTGTTTATTTCTTGTGAATTTGCCACTTTTCTTTATTTTGCTACAGTTCTACTTGCCTACTTCCTCCACAAAGGTGACCCATGGCAGCAAAATGTTAACACCTTGTGGCAGGTAATTTTGTTTTGAGAGCCAACACTTAGCTACCAACCTCTTATTCCAAATGTCACTGTACTGTTCCTGCTAAGCTTATGTTTGGCATTGTGGAAACAAATGGCTCCTTTGTATGAAAAGGTCTCAAAAGGATATACATTAAACATTGTTCATTAGAAGGTATTATTTGGATATTCAAATAAAATAAGTTGTTATTCTGTTGATGACATAAGTGAGTAGCTAAAGGTACATTTAGGATAATATTGCAGTATAATTCCAGTGGGTGGCAAAAGGCTGTTCTCAGGATGGAAGCATGTAGACCTATAAAAAAAAATATCCTGGAGGATTCAAATGTGTCCAACTTGCAGATGAGTGCTATAAGAAGTGGCACAAGCAATCTCCTTTCCCAATATGAGTTCTCCACAAGACCTTACCCAATATGAGGGACAGAAATTCGCTGAAATCTTGAAAAAATATTAATATCCCTTAAGATGCTTCTGTTAGATATGTGGTCATAGAGGTGACTAATGAATACAGCCTCTCTTGAAAAATCAATACATATGCATATATAATATTAACATTTATGCTAATAATAATCATTCATTTATCACTTGATAAAAGGTATAATATCAAAACCTAAAATTTGATATGTAATAAGCACCTCTGAATCAAGACAGTATTCATAATGAATTGTACAAAGACATCTGGACTTTTCAATAAAATTCAGAGACAGTAGATATCAAGATAAATCAAAAAATGACTCCAGATGCCAGAAATTTGTAAAGACCCATCATTTAGAATCTGTTTACATGAGGTCTACCCCAGGTTTACCTCATATTAATTGGACTGGATACAAAATCTAGATGCTCATTATGATTGCATATGATTGGGGGACAGACTAGACATCTCCAAATCTTCAAATCACTGTGAACATGAGGAAATGCCCAATAATGGCACAATTGCATTGAAGAACATGCTGTCTGATTCTGCCTCATTATAGATTATAGTACAGCTAAATGGTAATACACAGTACATTTGTTTGCTTAATTAGGTATTGTGAAGCTTTCTTTCCCAGTAGTCTGACTTGAACGGGGCAGAGAACATTCTTCTGTTAATGATGTATTCGTACCACTTTGCATGCTACATAGTAAATTCATGATAAACAATAAATCATTCTAATAAGTGAATGGCAAAAATTCACAAAAAATAAGCTTAAAGTGACAATTTTCTTTCATTACACATTTTACTTCTCTACATACAGATAAAAGCATTGTTATTTTATTACAGCAAATTCACAGTTGGTACTACTCCTGGAGTGCAATTAAGAACTTTGATGTGATTATATTTGAAGATCATCTTCCTCTAAGATATGTCTATATTACCTTCACTGTCTTTGTAAAGCTTGTCTATCATATTTCCTGAGGAAAAGAGTCTCACTCAGATTAGTTAACTGGGGAAAAATCAGTTATTTAAACATTTTAAATCCTTTCCAATTAGCATCTTGAATTCTTTAGAATTATTCTCATTCAAGTAGGCAATTTCCAGTAGCCTTAAGCTAGCATGATGGTTATTCTCACACAATGGCTAGATGTTTAACCTGGTATAACATGGGATCTGGAACCAGACCACTTAATCTGAAAATCTAGCAGCTATCAGTGCCTTGAGACAAGTATTTTATTTCTAAGCATCAATTTCCTTCTTTCTATATCAGTGAAAATAAACAACCTCAATTCAATCCTTTGATATTTATCGGTAGCATTTGCAAAGCTCTAGTATTGGACCCAGTGAAGAAGCTATACAAATATACTAGCCAGCCATTTGCCTGGATTATGTGGGCTACTCATTTTTATCTGAGTTGGCCTAAGCTGATCTCAACACCATCCATCTGAAATATGTTGGTTATAAACAACATAGAAACTATAGAAGGAATTGTCAACACACATAAAATAAAGAGGGCACAGAAGTTATCTAGTAAGTGTAGGAAAATCGTTACTGAAGGCTTCTGAACCAGATGATCTGACATTTTATACCCATAAATGATTCTATCAATCTCAAAGACGAAACACTTTTTACAGTATTTGACATGTAGTGGATAGTCATTAAAATTTTGTTTAATGTATTAGAAAGAAATTCAATTTAATTACCTATTCAGTTAACTGGCAAATGCAAGAGATGTTGGCCTATGAGTGAACGCATCTGCGATCTCCTCAAAGTACCTGCTTCTTCGTCTGTTAAATGATGAAAATAACCTATATCACTATATGCTGATTTTGGTCCAACTAAAACTTGATATTTTAGATCTGCTCATCACTGACCTCTAAAAGAAATCTATGATTGGATCATCTTAAGGAAATCCACCTAGAACACCCATTCACTGCATTTATACCCTCATTGGAGCAAAAAACATTGTAAGACTTTTGTGACTACAAAAAGAGGTCTCTGTTTTTTAAACTTAAATGTCTATGGACTCTTCCTTTTTGGCTTATACCAACATCTCACAGAATTATCCTGACAAAAATAGGAGAAATGAAGAACTCCCCGTCTTCAAAGCATTGCAAGTCTATAAGAAACAGACACACACAAAAAAATCAAAAGCAGGCATTCCTTCATGTGCATAACATATTAATACAATAACTTAAGTCTGCTGAATGTAATAACAAAAATTCAGACTATTTCTCTGGATATTTTGTTAGGTATTTATTTTTATCAGATTATATTTAATGCATTGTTTACACACTCTGAAATGTTTTTAAAAGTAAAATCACATGGGAACATAGGTTCTTCACCTTGGATAATTGAAGAACATACCATACATGTCATTTCCAAATTTATCACATTATAATTATGCCCAACCACACTGACTTATATTCTTGATCCTGAAACCAAGCTTTCATCTTCCTTCTGTCTTAGTCCTCCCCTTCTTTCTCTCATGAAAGGATTCTCACCTGGGACATACATGCCATAGAGACCTATGTGAATAATTAGTTGATTAGACATATAGTTTCAAGAGAAGAGTGAAACTCTTCTCTTGAAACTATATGTCTAATCAACTGTGAGAGAACCCATTAAGATAAAGAATTTTGGTTTATTTCAAACTTGTACCAGTCCCTTTAGAACTACAAGAAATTTGCATTCCCAGGTGCCTTCCAAGAAGCTGACCTATTGCATGGATGAAAACCACAAAACCAGATCAGAAACAGTTTCTATCATATAAACACACAGTAAAAAAATAGCCATACATCCATACATGAGACAAACAACAGCCTTTCAACTGTGATCAGAAAAGAACAAGGACAGTTGTGAACACTAGCAAGAGTAACTTTCCCTCACACACACTGTAAACGGCTTAGGCTCTAAGAGAGAAATATACAGCCATCTCCACAGCACTCAGCCTGCTCTTTCACATAGCTTGAAAGGTCCTCTATCAGACTGCAGCTGTTATAAACAGTATGAGGAAAAGAGACTGGATTAAGAAATCAAGGGGCCACAGGCTTACAAAGAGAAAAAGTAAGAGAGAATGTCTTCATTAAATTTTAGTAAAACAAAATGCAACACCACTTATTCACTTTTCTCTTGAAACTCTATGTCTAATCAACTCATTATTCACATAGGTCTCTATGGCATGTATGTCCCAGGTGAGAATCCTTTCATGAAGAGAAAGAAGGGGAGGACTAAGACAGAATGAAGATGAAAGCTTGGTTTCAGGATCAAGAATATTTACTTATCCAACTTGTGTCCTCATTCCTAGAGGACTTATAGGACTTCTCTTAGCTTGTGTACAATAGAGGCTGATGACTCTCTCCCCTTCATATTTGCTTCATGTACTTCCTCTAATCTCCTTCCCTCTCTGTAACTATGTCACTCACTGAAAGGCTGCTTTCTGCATTAAGTCTTTGTCTCTTTACTAGGGTTAAAGTTGACAATTTTTCCAAGTCTTAAAATATTAATAAGGCCCACTTAATATGTAGAAAAGCATCTGTTTTGATTAGGAATATCTTATATCATAATCAAATGCAGTCATTGCTCAAGGGTAATTTGTTCTCTGGGTTGTCGCTTCTTTGAGTTCAAGAAAAATATATGAGTTTGTTCTAAATCACCTCCAAATTGACTTTGATTTGCAAATTCAGTGTATTTTCTATTAACAAACACAGACATGCTGACAATGAATTAACAGTATTGTATGACCCCGTCTTTTCCTCTATAAAGTGTAGAATTTTACCCAGAGAATATATTTGTATCTCTTTCCATGTTTCATTTCAGATCTTACTGAGTAACCTTGAGTTATAAAAAACAATATTTTATTTTTTTTATATTTTCTCAACTGTATATGATCTCCTTCAGTAAACAGAAAAGGAGAAGGGAACAGGTGACAGTGATATTCTGTCTATATAGAAGTATGTTTGTACCCTGTTCATTTCCTATGGGCAACTCACTTAGGCAAAAGCAAGGTGTGATAATTTTCTGCTGCCATTACTCGCTCCTGCCATTTAGATAAATTATGGTGCTTATAGAACCTACTCTAAAGGAAATTATTGTTCTGTTTCAATTGATTCTCTCATTGCTCACTATCAGCACACCATATTCTTCTTCAATTGATTTTTATTTAGTATTCACTCAACAAACCTTAATTGAGAACTACCGCATGCCAAGCACCACTCTCCATGCCAGAAAATAGATTACACTATGCATCTCAATCCTCAAAGAACTTAGTGCTTGTTTATGGTAAAGGAATAACAAAAGTAAAGGTTATAAGCAATGAATAGCCATGAAGCTGTGTTTAATTAAATGACATAGTGTTGCTAAAATAGAGCAGTGAATATCAGTAAGATGGCTAGTGCATTTTGTGCAGGGTAGGGATGTGAAATGAATAAAGTCAGACATTCTTGAGAGTGTAGTATTGTGATGAGCTAACAGCCATACAGCAAGAATGGTCAGAGAGTAATAGCAGAAAACAATCCAGTACCATCAGATCTTTAATGTGTAGTTCCCAAAATACGCAAGGAAAAAATGCATGCATGTGAAAAGCATAGATATAACTTCAAAACTTTTTACATAAATTTAAGCATATTTTTTTTCAAAGTTATTCTTGCATTGTGTAATCAGTTTAATAGTTAAGTAGTCATTGAACCAGAATAACAGAAGGAAAATCTACATAAGAAATCTTAAGGGTCAAATCATGCTGCCATTTTGGTAAATATGTCACATTCTTGTTGGTAAATAACCTGAAGAAAAAAAATCTGAATGATTTCTGGTTACTAATGCATTTCCTATTCTATTTTAATTTTAAGACTCTAGTAGATTGCCAGTGCATGCTAGAATGCTTATAATTATGTGGATAGATGTTACACATTAAACCACTTAACACAGAGTCAGACTGTGTCTCATCAGGCTGACAACATACAAATCTCAGTATTAACTGATAGAGCTACATACATGAGACAGTAACATCTTATTCCAAGGCACTATCTCTTAGATGTTATAAATGTTATGTGGTGCAGAAATAAGGTGTCAAACTATCAGTGATTTAAGTTCTAAGTTCAATGTGTGAAAGATACTGTGGCATATACAAGGTAGAAGGTAGGCAAATCTGTACAGATATACATCCTAGAGCAGTCATTTGGAAAATGTAAGCCGCTTGGTGTGTGGTGGTATATCAGGAACAAACATGAACACCAGAACTTCTGTAACCTTAAAAGAACATCAGTTCTTCCTGAACTAATGGCCACTTTTAAACAAATTTATTTTGTTGAATCAGGAGAAACTGAATAAAATGGATAAGGTAGAGATCTTTAGGAGATGGAAAAACAAGGTTTCAGGGTCTCAGGCACAAAGTGATTTGGTCTCAGTCAACTTGATACTGAGCTTTTTGTGAACTAACCATGTGGAACTAGTAGATGGCTATTGAATATAAGGCTTTGAAATTAATTGAGAAATCCCTGGCTATGGAAACTTAAGAGATATTTAGGTCAGCAATAACTGAAATTAGAGAACGGAGAGGTATCAGAGCTTGATCTCAGAGTTCCCAGTAAATTAAACAATAAAATGACATGTCTGACACAAAATCGTTTGTCCAGAATGTTATTATTATTATTATTATTATTATTATTATTATTATTATTATTGTTGTTGTTGTTGTTGTTTGTTTATTTATTTTGATTTTCTTTTAGTTTTGCTTTGCTTATTGTTTTGTTTTTTAAATTGTAAACCATATATGTAAAAATATTTGAACCAGGAATTAATTATTAATTCTCCTTATACCCTCATGTAGAAATCAAGCAAAAACTAATGAGCTAGCTTCTCAGAGGTAGCCTCTCTCTTAAACCACAGAGCTTCCTGAACACTCTGGCAGATTCTAGGTGTGGGTTCAATCTCAATCCTTCTACTACTAATATTGTCTAAACTGAAGTTGACTAACTGATAAAAAGGATAAAATGGATATCCTTTAAAAAGGATAAAGAACATGATGAGATGAAGAAGTATATTCAAAGCAATATTGCTTAGGACAGTGACTTTCACTGACTTAAAGTCTTGAACTTATATGTGATGTGTGAGGGGCCATAGAAATTATCCCATAAGCCTATTCTTGAGAACATGCTCCTGTAGAAAGATGTGATCAACAGCCAGTGATCTGTCCCTTTGCTTCATTTTGCAAAGGTCACCCTCCCCAATGCTGCTATAAATCCATGCCTATATACAGCAGGGTTAGTGATTGTATACAAGTCCTGTCAGATTACTCTTACAAACAACTCTGGCTTTTCTATAAGCCTAGCCAAGATTTTTCCTCTGATGCTGATTCCTGCTACATTTTGGGGCTTTTTCTACCAAATCCTTTTTGATTCTCTCTCTCTCTCTCTCTCTCTCTCTCTCCCTCCCTCCCTCTCTCCCTCTCTCCCTCTCTCCCTCTCTATCTCTCATTGCAGTCTGCAGGATTCCCTGCTGGTCCTCTACATCTCTACAACACTTTTATCCTCATTTATCCACAACAGGCTGCTTTTTCCACAAGCTTCTTGTACTTCCAATTCTCCTATGGTTTCTGCTTCCCAGAGGATTTGAGCTAAGATAGGAATGGGATGATAGTTAAGGATTTAAAATTGGGCTCATGATAGAATGCAACCCCTGTGGATATATGTGGATAATACAACCCATTTGTTATAAAGCCACAACAAAGTACCCAGAACAATCCATTTACATATACTTAACTGTATTTTTTCAGTCCCCACAGATAAAGTCATCATCTTTCTTGTTGTTATTTTTGTTGTTTTAATCCTTAGCTTTGGCATTTGCATGTCTTATGATTGATAGTACACTGTTTCTCTTTCAATTAAAGGACTACTGCTTTGCATACTTCTCTGCTTATATCACAGTGTCATTTTCCTAACCTATGTGACAGAGACAATCATTTGTGATCTGTCTCTCAGACTTGCCTTTTGTCATTGTGAGAGAAGAGAGTCCTCCAGACAAATCTATCCCACCTAAGAAGACTCTGAGATCATTAGGAATATTAACTCTCTCTCACCTTCACTCTCTTGCTGTTTTTTCATTTTGCCTTTCTGCTCCCAGCTGACTAGATGCACATGTAACATTCCTTCCTGGTTTGGAATAGCAGAAGACTAGAAGGCCTCTACACCCACACGCTGCTCATCAAAATCTTACAACATTTTAAAGTGCATGAGTCATTTTATTCACATCTTCAGTTCCTTTTGGGAAAGCGCTGATCCTAGAGAAAAGGAAGGTCTCATTTCCTCTCTGTGTTACTTTCTATGATCATCCATACCCCATATAGTAATTCTAGCCAACCCTTAGTGTAGTTGATTTCTGAAAATGTTCCTCAGCCAGTTGTCAGAGTTGGGAGATTGCCATTTGGCCCTTACAACAGATACACATAGACTCCTCTTCTAACATTTATAACAATTTCCCCTGTGAGGAAAGAAAAAATATTTCCTCTAGCAAATAGAAAGTAGAGGGAAGAGAAAAGAATGGCTGTTAGAGTAGAACAAGAGTGGAAGCATCGTGTATGCTGAGCCATTGTTCCCAGTGGATGATACAACCCATTTGGTTTGAAAGCATGACCCAAGACCATCCATTTTGCAATAAAGTACTGAAACATTTCATACTCAACCCATATTGAAAGGGAATAAAGTCAGTCAGTTGCTATGTCTCTATGAATGCTCTTAGATCTAATGGAAACCATAATTTGACGCAAAGTACATCGTTTATTGGTGGACACTCTTCAGTACACAGGTGTCTTGTTTCGGGTCTTCTCAGAATGCAAGCAACAAAGCTTTGCAGTTTGATGCTGAGCAGATTCATGTCCTTATCTGCTCTAAATCATAAATGGTATACAGGTAGGTCCAAAATATATGGGCTGGTATGTAGGTGTTATAAAGAAAGTTGTATGAAATGATGCAAATCAAGAGAATGGCTAAGCTTCCTACTCCCTCCATTCTCCACAGCAATGCTGGCAAACCATAAGATGGATCACTGGGGTAAATAGCTGCTGAGAATCACTGGTCTGCCATGTCTGTCGATAGGACTCATTCATTGTCTCACAAAGTAATGTTGAGTGTTCTCTTCCATCTTTTTTGGGGGGGGGAGGGTGAGAAAATAATTCTAGATTAATTCTATGAGCATGTAAGTTTTACAAGGGTGTTAAACGTTTACATATTAGTAATTTTATTTTTTAACCTCAGTTTTCAATGATTTTTAAAATTGTTTTAACCTTTCTTTTAGCCCACAATACACCAGAAGCAGTGGGAAAGAAAAGATATGGGGGAGGGCTCTCCTCCTCAGCTTCTTTCAGCCTTTCCTTAATTTAACCAGGAGAGTCCCTGACTTCAGTCCAATGGTTGGGTGTAAGTATGTGTGTCTGTTTCAGCGAGATGCTTGTTGGGCCTCTCAGAGGACCGCCATTCCAGGCTCCTTTCTGTAAGCACATTATAGTGGTAGTAATTGAGTCAGGCCTTGGAGCCTCCCTTTAAGCTTCATTACAGTTTGGGCTGATCACGGGACCACCTTTTCCTCAGTCTCTTCTCCATTATTATTTTTTTTCCCTGCAGTTCTTTTAGACAGGAAGAATTCTGGGTCAGAGTTTTTTGACTGTGTTATGGCAACCACACCCCTCCAATTGAAGTCCTGGGTTTTCTACTGGAGGTGGACTCTGAGTTCACTCTCCCTACTGATGGACATTACATCTAAGGTCCCTTCCTTTGAGTCTTGAGAGTCTCTCACCTCCTCCATTTCTGGTACTTTCTAGAGGGTCCCCCCACGACGTGTCACCCACAAGATTACATATTTCCATTCATTCATTCCATTCATTATAGGGATATATATATATATATATATATATATATATCTCAGATATGAAACCCCAGAAATTACACACACACACACTTCTATGAGTAACCCCTAAAATTCATTGTTTTTTCAAGCTATAACAGGGCGGAATCATTTCTATGGACTACCTTGCATGCTCTCTCTGGTGTGAATAAATGATTCTTCACATCTCCCCAGGAAAGCCATGCAATAGTAGGTGACACAAGGTAAACCTTGAAGGTCAGTATTGCATGACTTATTAAAAATAAATACAGTAATTTACAGAATTAACAATAGTAATGAATAACATGAAAATACTTCATTTGTAATACTAGAGTTGATCCTAATACAGGGTAAAAATTAAAGGAACAGTTATACAAATAGGTAGACATTAGTGTACTTTGTTAATTAATTAATCCCAAACCATAGCAAGAGACCAGAGGACATTTGACTCCAAAGGCTGATGACCATACTGCCAACCTCACTGCAGAGTAAACTGGATAAAATAGTGCCTTTTCTGTGAGAAAGGAATAATCTGAAAACAGAAGCAGAGAACTTTGGAGAGAGAGATGGGGGCACAGAGGGAGAGGCGGGAGGGGAGGAGGAGAGAGGGAGGGAAGAGGGAGGAGGAAGGAAGGAAAGAGGGGGAAAGGGAGAGAGGGAGGGGAGGGGGAGGGGAAGAGGGAGGGGGAGAGAGAGATCTGCAATGTTTACTACAATGGACAGAACAGGGTATACATATGGCATAGAATGTGTAGAATGTGGAGTCACCAGGACATTGCTTTATCACTGAGCACCAGCTCCACGAGATTTGAACAAAGAGGATGTATGTTTTTTTTTCAAATTTGTTTTAAAAATTTCTTCTACCTAATGTCCTAATGGAGACCATCAAGGCTAAAGAAATGGGAAAATATGCTCACAGCCACACAGATTGTTGCTGGAAGAAATACGATGAATATCCAGTTTTCTAATCCCTTTCCAGGGTGATACTGTTTCCCTGTAACCATGAGCCACGGCAATAGAAATGCCCATTTCTGAGAAGCACAATAGCCCATCCACAATAGCTTTGAGAGAACCCTCTTCTACCAGTGAGATGCAAAGCTCCAGCAGTCAAGCTATTTCAAGGCTTCCATTACAAAGCCTTGCCTGATTTTCCTCTTAAGTCTAGGTCATGTTCGTTCTGCTACAGACTCCCATGGTAGTGTACATCAAGTGTGTTTCCTCTTGAAATATCAGAGCACTCTGGTGTGTTTATCACCATGCAAAGGGCTGTTAAAGGGTAGCTCTGACCTTCAAGAATATGACAACTTTTGCTCTTCAGTACATTGTGGGTTTTGTTTACCTAGACTGTGACTGTGATGTTAGGATCTTGCTCGGGATTTTAATTCTTTATTATTTGTATTTATTTCTGGCAGGAACAACTAAAACAAAGTGCATAATGAAACTTCCAAACTTCCCGCAAAATGATCCAGTGAATGAGGATTGATGTGCATGTGTTTGTGCGTGTTCGTGTGTGTGTGTGTGTGTGTGTGTGTGTATGCACACACACACGTGCTTGTGTATGTGAGTGTTGTGCATGTGCCAGTGTGGAGGTTACAGAACATCTTAAGTCAGTCCTTTGCTTCTATTTTTATTATGGTGTCAGACTAAGAAGCAAGTCACTTTTTTTTTCCTAATGGAGGTTTTAATGTGTGTCTACAACTTTTTGATATATGTGTTTCTCCAAATATATGGATAAAAGCATCTTGATTAGAAAAAAAATCAATTTAAGTTGATATCTATCTATCTACCTACCTATCTATAGATATATATATAAAGTACATGTGATATATATAAAGTACATGTTGTGTATAATCATATAGTCCTATACATATGTACATATATATTGACATATACTTGTACATAATGGTTCATTATTTGATAATAACTTCAGATATAAGCTCAAGATGATAATCCTACAATTGCGAATTTTTAAGCCAAATATATATGTGCACAAGACTTAAAGTCATGAGCCATGAGCCTATCTCTGTCCCTGAGGGATTAAAAGTACACATTTTCTAGATTTCAGTTCAGAAGTTTTAAATAGTTGATTTCTAACTTTTCTTGCATTCTTAAAATCTAAATCCTTTCCTATGAAGCTCTTTATAACATATGTGAAAAAAATCTTTAAATAAAAATATGAATATGTTCAAAGAACGAAAGCACTTTGGAAAATTATTCTGGCATATCTGATTTTACACAGTGTTTACAGGAACTTGAAGATAAGTTTTATCACATGCCCTCCGGAAGCAAAAACCTGGAAGATTTGTGTTTTTTACCCTGAGGAGGAGCATGCAGCTGCCTGCTCTCTGCTGCTGCCCATGTGTGCATCAACCCTGGGTGTAGTGTAAGTCGACACTGACCAAAGATATCTTCTACTGCACACTTAGTATTAGGCTCTGTGTCTTAGTATTTCTTGTCTTATGGTTCTACCTTCTTCCAGACAATGGACTGCCAAGATCATAGACACCCCCAGTCCAGTCCCTCACTAACACTTCACTGACATGCCTATCACCTAATTTCAGGTTTCAAAAACTACCATCTAGATCATTTTGCTAACCTATAAGGTGTTATGCATCTTTACAAGTTCTCTCTTTTTTAAACCCAACCCTATATTAGACTCTCAGATACATTTTCTTAACTATAGTTCTGATAATATTATTTTAAATCATACCAATTGACTTTCTATTGTCTATCAAGTAAGAGTTGAATCTCTTGGACTAGTACAGAAATATTAAAAAACCTGTTTCGAAACACGTTTCTTATCTTTGCAGCTGTTCCTCAAATTTCAATGTTCCAGTCCAGTTCAAAGTTAATATTCTCCTCAAGCCCTCATCTGCTGTTAGAATAAGTACTTGGAACCTGAAAAACTTGTTACAGAACCTTTCCCTTGAAGGAGGGAGAAGTTTAATTTCTCTACAATACCCTAGACTCACTATCATCTGCAAAGTGATAGTGCAAATTTCAGACAAATAGATGGCTCACCTTTTCCAAAAATTAAAGCAAATATCCTTTTCCTCTGAGGAGAAGTATACAGGGATAGAATCATTTTTGTAACTTGTAACTAAAAATTAATATCAGAGAGCATGTTACATTTGTATTTCTTTAAAACTCTGTGCAAATTCCTTTAGCTATCTCTTTGGAGGAAAATGTTACCAAATTAAAAGGTATTTCAATTTCAGAAAATGCTTTTATATACTTAATAAACTTCTTTTAAGTTAAAAATAATATTTTATCATTTTAATCCAATAATCATTCCTTTGCTTACCTATTGAATTTGGTTTTCCGTGTGAGACACACAAGATATAATATCTACCCCCTCAATCAGCAAAAGTCAAGAGATTTCTTTAGTTTCAAATAAATATACAATCCCATCCATCAAGGTGAAAACAGGCCTAAATACATATCAGGAATAAATAACTCCATTAGTCAGAAGAATAGACCCATCAATCAGCATCTGAGGTCAAATATTTGACAGATGCCAGTGAGCTCTTTCCAATATCATCTCTTAGAAATGAGGACATCAACAGAGTCAGCCAAGGTTATCCCAAGGGGAAGAACCAAACTAATCAAGAAGAAGGGTACCAGCTGGTTTTCTCAAGGTTTCAGGATGGAGTGGAAACGAAGTGTACTCTGATATTCTAATTGACCCAAAGAAGAAAAACTAGTGAACTGAGCAGAAGTATTTAACATTTTCACAATAAGTGCTGTTTAAAGGTCATTCAAAGATATCAGAGGATAGAATAATATAAATATTTACCATTACCATAAATCTAGTTGGCATTCACCTTATGTTTTTAAGAAGGCCAAAATACAGCAGCACAATATTGAACCAAGCCCTCCCCTGAATATTTAGGGGCATACTGAGGGAATCTTTTCTCTTTAATAAATGTCTTTGAAAATAAATAAATGTTTAGAAGATTATACCTAAGTACACCCATTTCTATATAATACTCTTTGCAAAAGATAAAATGATATTTTACTCTTTTGTGAATTAATTAAAACATTAATTTTCTAGACAAATTAATCAATACCCTCTGCCTGTCTGCTATCTATATATACATCTATCTAGCAATGATCTATAATGTCTCATACAAATGTGTGTGTGTGTGTGTGTGTGTGTGTGTGTGAAAAGAGACACACATTTCTTTCCACCTGGCTCTTCTTGCCTCCCACCAATAATTCTTCCTATTCCCCTGTAATGGCAAATATGAGAGACAGTCTCCTAGCTAGAGCCCCCTCTCCAAACCTACTAACCTAAGAGTCTTACTCTTCCTCATGAAGTATTAAATATTATTTTTCAGTCCAACGAAACACACCCTACTGGGCACAATTTCAGACACCGAGTTGATTTTAGATAAGTGAGCACTTACAACCCTAGTACTATTACTTTTAAAATGCCAACCAACATTCCTAACAAGCGATGTATCATTGTTTCCTATCCTAAAAAGGATAGCGCACTGGGAATAAACAGCAGGCATCAGTAAATGAACTCAGCAACCACAAACAAATTACCAGAGACATGTAAGGTCCTGAGAGGCAGAGAATTATGGAGGCAATATTGCATGATGGGATATGTAAGTATAGCCTTGGAGGACCACGTGTGGCTAAAAACCAATTAAGTAAAGCACTTAAGAAAATTGCTTTTCACTGTCTGGATGAGAATTTATCACAAGACATGGTTTTTAAGCGAAAACCTGTACATGTAAACCTGGACTACGTGTTCTGTCCAAGGTGACACAGAAAGGCAAATGAGACATCTAAAATGAAAAATCTTGAGTCCAGCCTCCTGATCTAATCACCAGACACCTTGATCTGTAGAGATCTAATGCAGAGCAAAAGCACAGGATTAGAGAGGTCGGCATTGGGATTGCAGCTGCCAACCGGCAGCAACAGAAGCAAAACTGACTGCTTCGTAAAAAGCAATACAATTTCATCAATAAAGAAAGAGCAAGGGGAAGAAAGTTCAACCACACACATCAGGAAGAAAAGAGCATTTTCCATTAAAACGGTTCTTGATAATCACTAGTAGTCTTTAAAGATCACATGACTTATGCCCTCTTTAATCCCCACATCCTGGCTGAAGGAAGAAGCAAGCAATTTCATCCATTATACCTTCGTCTTGTCTTTTAAAAACCCATTTCAGTATAATTTTTCTTACTCAATTAAAGTTTTACAGAGCGTTTGCTAAATATCAAGTGCGGTGAAGGGGATAGAAAAGTAGTTGAAGTGTATTGCTGCCTTTCTCCGGGAGCTAGAGCACTTGCTCATGAATGTTTTAGTAACGCCTCCAAATACAGAGTGTAGGTGTTCTATGGGAGATAAGGTTGAAGTCCCGTGGTAACACAGGAGCTGGAAGGAATGGCATGAGATCACGGCAAGGAGGGAGATGTGCTACTGTGGAGATGTAAACTGTTGAGTTAAATCAGTAGCTGAGAAATAGGTAGCTGTACAGAAGATAGTGCCGAGGGGAGGAGAGTGCAGGGCCATGGGGAAAGCTTGAGCACCAATTCTTTTGCTTCGAGTACTGAAAGAATTTCTTGCTTGAGACATCTATTTTTCATAGTGACCCAGGGCTTATTTCTTACGAGCTGTTTCAAATTTAATCTCAATGATCCTTATTCTTGACATATAGATAATAATTTTACCTCCTTTTATTTTCTGGCATGGTAGTAGCAAAATGAAAATGAGATGTCCTAAGTGAAGACTTGGATAAAAATTGTAAATCGTGAGTTTCAAAATGTAATTATCTATCACATTCATAACACAAGCAGTTTTCCTTTTCCACGCTGGTTCTGATTTGCTTAAGACCACAACACTGGCACTACTCACTGAGGAGAAAGAAAGGGTCAGGCACCATCAATAACAGTGTCTCCCTGATCTTTCACATGCTTAAATGCCATCCTTATTAGTTGAATTAGCTACCTGTTCTATGAGAGGGAAATGTTCAATTAGCCAGCCACTGTAGAAGAAAGATGCACAACACAGGTTCAACTGGTAAGAGCAGCAGAGTATGCAAGACTCAGAACATGATAGCAGGCATATTTTGATTTGCAGGAAGATTTAGTATCACAACTAAGGTCATTTAGAGCAATAGGGTATTAGAGGCGCATGTTGTTCAGGAAGGATTTTGCCAACTTAAATTTTTGATTACTTATAAACCCGGGTGTCTGCACTTGTGAAATGATTGGATAATGTTAAAACACAATGATAGAAAAAGCTATACTATGGTGAAGTGATAGGACAACTGTGGCTTCAGATGGGATATAAATCATGAAGAATAAAACCTGAATCAACTCTGCAAAGAAAAACTTTCTTTCCTGCTACCAGTGAAATTGAAATATCCTTTATAGAGAAGGAGGTGAGAAGACAGTTACCTTGAAAATAACTGGTTTTGAATATTATCAATATCAGATTTCAGATCAGCTAGGTGGCTCATTATGCAAAGACATTTTCTGACCACACTTCCATTCCTAGCACCCATATGACAGAAAAATATACTTGACAACAACAACAAATAGAGAAGGAAATATAAGAAAAATAACTAGAAGTTTTCATGTAAACATGCTCTGTCACACACACACACACTCACACACACACACACACCAAAAATAAATACAGTTTAAAAAACCTTTAATAGATTTACTTGGAAAAAGAATTTTAAACTACTCTGAGTGGAACTTTTGAAAAATGAGTCAGAGAATGAAGGAGAGAGAGAGAGAGAGAGAGAGAGAGAGAGAGAGAGAGAGACAGAGAGAGAGACAGAGAGGCATGCACATGTATGCATGTGTGTGAGAGTTTGGTAAAGATAGAATTTGCAGAATGTGTCTAAATATAACCTGAATTTGTCATTTGAGGATCCATGGTATAGTTTGAAAAGTAATTAAGATTGAATCGCTCATTGAAAAGTGACAGATGTCCATCCTTTCTTGGGAAGTGAGAGGAAGTGAGGAAATTAATTTCTTACTACATCAATTGCTTTATAAAGATTAGCCTGAAAAAAAAAATGTAGGAATTTTTCCTGAACCCAATCTTCTCTGTTTATAATCATGGTAATAAAGATTAATTTTATACACAGAAAGCAATGCTATTTTTGCATGGTCTTATTATAGCTAAATTGTTCTGAAATTTTCATTTCCATGAGAGAGTGGCAGAAATTATACATCCTCTTAGGTCAATAGCATGGAATAAACTTTACATCTTCCACAAAAGGTCAGTGATGAAATATTTCATTTATCTATATGAATATATATAGAATACTATCTAATATTTAACAAAAGTAACTTAATATTTTATATTAAAAATTATTATTCTAATTCTGACAATAAACACTGTTAAGTAGGAGACACAATGCATGGAGACAAAGAATGTCTTGGATGTCAACACAAAAAAGCAGAGCAAGGGCCCTAATGTTATACTCACTTTAGATGAAATTCTACTCTGGTACTTACTACCTATGCCATCCTCCTTGTTTCTACTTCAAGAATATTTCCTCTAATGAAATCAGGATGGCATAACCCAAGTCAGAGGGTTGATAGAAGGAAACAATGTATTGCTGATTCATTTGGCATAAAGCAATGCCCTGGTAGATAGCATTCATTATCATTGCCATTCTTATTAAATATCAATTTTAAGCCATAAAGCAAGAATATGGCAGAGTTGGCACTTAAGTCAATGTCTGCTGTCTGTTTCCATTGCCTCTAATGTTTCCCCACACTAGAGCTTATAAATTTCACAGAAAATATTGTATGCTTCTGTTTTTTCACTATTTTATTCAAGTATTAAGCTAATGGTGATGAGATTCATAAACCCTATATGAGCTCAGAAAATCTCTTTAGAGTGTAGCCTGTGCAGGCACTGACAACAGATACATATGGTGGAGCAAAGCATGCTCTCTCTCCATGTCTGATGACAAATAAGGTGAATTTGGGAGCATGTGGTGAGGCTGCATAGACCACATCAAATTCATTTCATTTGTGAAATCAACTGAGAGAAATGACTGTGTGTTTGCCAGGCCCTTCCTGATGGCAGCATGAGCACCTGTCACCACAAGGTCAACGGTGACCCCATGAACCATGTCAGTGCCCTGCAAAGCGATAGATAAGGGACTAGCTGGCTCCAGTATGCTTCCACTGACAATAGAACAGCTTTCTCTGTGCTTTTCAGGTGAAATCATGGCAGTGCAGGTGGTACTCAAACCAATGGATGCTATTAAACCTTCCTTCATCTGAATGAATGGATATTGCTTAAGTGCCATGTGCCGTGTAAGTCCTACAAATGCAGTCAGGTGCAAATTGTGCGGGCTGTCTTCCACCTTTTCCCTTTTGACTTGTTCATCCTCTCAAATATGCTTAATTCAAACTCTGTTCTTCTTATCCCTTCAGTTCTAAGAACAATTGTCAAGTTGTCAATTGAGGCAGAAGATTAATAAACTTCTTTATATATTCACATTCTTGAAGCCATTTCATTGAAATGTATATCCATAACTTCCTCAAGCTTCACGCCAATGAGAATTCATTAAGCAACCATTCAGGCATGTCTTAAATGTCTGCGATATATTTCATAGTCTGATCTATATAAAGAAATCCAATGCAAATAACCAAACACATCCCCAACCCACTAATGCTATAGCTTACAGAATAAAAACCATTAATAATCTAGGTAAATGTACAGTATACTCTGTAGAGACACTCCTATGACGTAAGAAAAAGAAAGAATAATTAGGAACTTGTGCCTATGCAAGAAGATGAGTTACAATTTTAAGTTAGCTTAATTAGAAAAGACATTTGAAGTAAAAATTTGAATGTATGGAGCAATCAAGCAGATATGTGAAGACAGATGTTTTAGGTAAATCAAGGAAAAATGTCACAGCCTATTGGATCATTGTGTCTGATTAACTAAGGTCAGTGTGGCAATGATTTGTGCAAGGAAGCAAAATATCAGGTGAGGGTAGAAAGCTGTTGATACTGGTGGCCTAGAGTCTGCATACATGATCTGGTCTTCATCTGTGAATAGACACATACATGAACTTCCTCACTGACCTGTAAGAGTGCTTTCTTCATATTTATGTGATTGGATAAAAACACAAGGATGTATAATAAGATATGCTACATTTACGAGAAAGAAACCATATGAAATTAAAATACCTGTAACTTTGTTAATTCTTATGGGATAAAACAGTACTATCCCTGTAATTTTTGGTTGTTTTAGATATTAAAATGGCAGATTTTAGTAGTGAGATAGATTGCCTGATTTCCAAAGTATAAAATATTTACCTTCTGAGTCTTTTCAGATGAGTCAGGATATAAGAAGCAATAATGGATGATATGCTATCAGAGGGTTTTACAACAGTAAAAGAAAGAGATCACAGATTCTTGGAGCAGGTGGTCAGTGGAAAGGGTCTTGAGAATTGATTTCATGCTAGATGTAATTCGATAGGTAAGCAAAGACTACAGATTAATGTTTGGAACATGACTTCCCAATAACAACAGAGGGATGGAGATGACTCTATGCTATGCATTATGGTTCTGACATCAACTCTCCTAACACCAGGACCATCAATTCAAGTGTTTCACATTTATTTGATTTGATTTGATATACATCATTGCCATTAATTTGGTATTTTGCCACAATTCATTGTCTCATAGACTTGCTTCTGCAAGAGAATGATTTTCCTTGCTTGCCAGGCTTCCTCCAAGATTGAGTAATGCTTTTTGTCTCTTATTTTTCATACCAAAAATGAAAATGAGATACAGTAGACCTGAGGACAAAACTTAAAGAGATCCGTTTGGATGTCTGCTGTTATTGATCTATCACAAATCTGAAAGTGGCTTCTTAGAAGTGTTGCCATTGAGAGACTCCCACATTTCACCTTTAAGTAAGATACACTGGAAATAGGTCTTGGAAGTAGCAAGCTACTCTTCAGAACAAAACATTGTTAAAGTGATATGAACCAGCATTACTTTTAATAAATATAATCACCCCTCAGTGTTCGTGGAAGTATTAGTTCCTAGCTGACTGAAAATACCCGTCCATGAATGTTCATGTTTCATATAAGAAATGGTGTAAAAGATGAAGATAACCTACATATCAACACGCCCTTTCCGTTTGCTTGATAATCTCTAGATTATTTGTAATACTTAATTCAAAATGGAAAGTCTAGGTAAATAGCTGCTAAAATATATTTGGGGGGTGGAACACTGATAAAAAACTACTGTCCAAATATCTAATATTGTCCAACTTATTTTAGAATATTTTTGTTCCAATACTGATTGACCACATGGATGTCGTACAGTGGATACAGAAGGCCAGTTGCATTGTCTTATTGAGATGCTACACAAAATAATTGGCACTGATTTCTGTCAAAGGAAAGAAAGACAGAAGTTTATTAAAATTGCTCTAGGCATTTTTCAGACTTTTAGTCTTAAAATTATGTGACTTAACTTACAACACTTTATTGTAACCTAAAAAAAAAAGAAGAAGAAGAAGAAGAAGAAGCTGAAGTATGTGGTTGTCATTAGGGCTCTGATGACTTTGTTTCTTTGTGCTACAGTTTTTCTAACCATCAGTTTCAACTTAAAAAAAAAAATACCATAAAAGGTAGATATAGCTACCTTGAAGGTTCTTTCTGCTTTTAGCATTTCTTGTGTTTGCCAGTACTCTTGGGGTACCCTAATATTCAAGAAGTTTAGAAGAAGAGGTCTGACTAGAAACTTTGCCCCCTATAGCAAAATTTAAGTTGCATTTTAAGCAGCATGTGTCCTTCCTAACCTTGCTTCTGGTCCCATTCTTACAAGGCAGGTTGTTTGCATAGAAAAGGTCTTTTTGCCAAGTCTTTTGTTGTTCCCTGGAACCAGAGGTCAGGCAACTCTGCTTCTAATTTTGCAAACACCAGAACTGGCTAAAGGCTGGAGTGAATGCCAATTACTATACCTGCAGTCAGAAGCCAATTATGTCTCCCTCAAAATAATGTGTGTCTTGTAGTTTGAGAGAAGAGGACCATCAAGTACTGGAAGCTGGCAGAAGATTGAGCAGGAAGTGACCGAAAGGGGCAGTATGGTCAGAGAAAGGTCAAGACCCAGTATTCATTGAGAGTAATGGTCACAGAAAAACTACAGACTAGTTCAGCTAAACAAGGGTTTAGAGATGATGGGGTCAGAAATATATCCTTGGCCCTGACTCTGTCTTTGGAAACAGGAATTACCTATTAGCTGGAGTCAGTTGTTTAGATGTCACAAATCAAACTATTTCATGTTTTATATGAACTCAGCAAACAATAATGAAGTAAAAAAAATAAAGCACTCTGAGTAAATAAGACAAATAATGAGATGAAATTGAGCTCCACCCATCTTCTCTCTGAGTCTCAGAGAAGCTTAAATATATGCCTAGGTTTCCAAGTATCTCATGAATAAATGGGAAACATTTACAGTTACCTTTTGAGAATTGTCGATGTAGATAATCCATCCGGTATTAGCAATCAACAAATGGTGATTGATCTTCACTGTTTTGTGAAGCATTTTTGTTAATGTGTTTCTTCAACCAGTTTCTGTGTTTAATGCATTCTTCAGAGTTCTACATCTTCCCCTGATGATGAATATATTTTACTGAGCTCCCAGAAGATCCTGAGATCCCTGGAGAGACTTGGGTAAGACTGAGATTTCAGTTTCTGGACAACCCTTGGTGACTGTTACCAATGCTCTTCAGCACTGCACCAGCATTTACTGGGACTAATACCAGAAACTGATTTGGTTCCTTTTCTGAAATTTAAGTACAAACTCATACCTCATCCTCTCTTCATTTCACAACGAGGCAAAATTTGGCAGAGATATATATGTACATACATATATATTGCAGTTATACTAAATACACACACACACACATATATATATACATATATATATATATATACATATATATGCCTACACATACGTGTGTGTGTGTGTGTAAGCATAGTGTTTTTGTATAGTGTGTAAAGTTAGCCCTTGTGTTATTCAATGCTGATTTCTCTGCCCTCATATTTTGTTTCAATCCAGACACAGCATTGTAATGCTTATACCAAACATCTCCTGTCTTAATTTTAGGTAAACAGTTCTTACCATTTATTCTCTACTTTGTCAATGAGTGATGACCACTCAATGGCTGTGCAGAATGGAAAATAGGGCAGGACATATGCCAACTAGAAGAAGGAGAAAGGGATGAGAAGGAGATTCAGATCAGCCAGGAGGATAGAGGATTTGGAGCCATGAGGGAGAAGTCCAAAGAGAGATCATGAAAACATAATTATCAATAATAATATACAAGTATCATGGGATGGGGCTGGGAGGTAGCCAGATTACCATAGATCTCAGGTAGATCGTTTAAATGTTCAGCTACTGAGATGTAGATTTAAATAAGTATTGCTTTATCTGTGTGATTATTGGGGACTAATATAAAAATAAAGAAATACAGCAGCTGCTGAATCAGTTCACTGCTTACCTTTATATTAAGAATAGTTACTTCACACATATGAGTCGGGAGAAATTCTTGACCTTAGGTCATATGTTCATTAGAAATAAGAACAGCCAAATCTCTATCTACTAAGATGTGTGGTTGGTGAGGGTCTTCATCTCAAACCTCATGAAGAACAGGCAGAAATATAATTTCTTATCTGGCCAGGTAGAAGTCAACTTTTGTAAAAACTGTTTCTCTTTTTTGCCCCCCCTGGGACAAACAAGAATGCAGAAAAACAATAAGATAGATAAGCCTACCAGGTTTGTAATTAGTTTTCTTAGGCACAGTACTCTTATTACTAGGATGTGAAATCTGAAATAGCCTTTGAGACCACCAAGCCAGTAGGTACATTTGTATTCTGGGATCTGACAAGGGAAAAGGAGGGAGATTGGATGGCTGAGGCAACTCCTTCAGAAAACTCCAATCTTTCCTGAACAAACTAGATGAGGTGCTACCCTTAGGCACTGCCTCACATGAATTGATGATTAATCTAAGGGGAAAGGTCATTTCAATTTTTTTCTTCATCTGTGCAAATATCATGAAAATCCACACATTATATATGCATCTGTCACAGGGCTCCATTCTACCAGCATATTTAAAAGTCATGATGTCACTGCCATTAATCAGAATCCGCTTCAGTGTCTTGTATTAATCACCAATGTCTGCAGACACGTGTACTTGGAAAGGCTGAGTTTAGATGTATAAACATGATTTACTTTCATAAGTAACATGATTGAAGATGCATTGCCATATCATCTCTCCACTTTAAAATCTCTCACCATTAAGTTCATAGGAGATGTCTGGCATTTCTAAAATGATGAGGAAACAGCTATCCTGAAACAGAATCCTGATTTGGAGGTCTTTAAGTAAGCCAGGGATGAGTATCCTTTTTAAGAGATTTGGTCTCTTGTACAAGGATCTCATCCTTGATCTCTCTGAAGCAGGCTTCAAGAGTAGAAGGGACTTCACAGGGAGGGGGAAAGGCCAGGATTCCAAAGGACTGCAACCTTAATCAGAACCTAGGATCAGGCCCTAGTAAGTGGCTTCCCATCAATTCCTGCTTTCTGCTTGATTCTGAAATAAAAAAAAGCTTCTACAGATGAATTTTCTAGTGGACTCTGCTGTTATTACTGCATTGACTACACAACTGAACATCTAGAATGGAAGTTAAATGCACCAGCTGTGAAGGAAATACATTGTTTTCCAAGAGGATGAAGGAGAAGATATGAGAACAGGTAAGATAACAAATACATAGACACATCAAACAAAACACAGGAATTATTATTATATAATTGGAGGAAAAGATATAAAAGTAAATTGTACAGATTGTTAAACATTGAATATGAAGACGGCTACAGAGGAAGGTCTTAAGAAGCAACCTCTCAGCATGGAGCACCTCGCTTATTTACTTTCCCAAAGAGAACTTTTCTCCTGATCATATAGATGACATTTTCTTGGATTATGGTTAGTTTGTACATTCGGTGAGCGCAAGCTTCTACTTAGTCAACTTTGGACCAGAGTACAAATGCTACATCTGGATCATCTTGCTGCATTTTCTCCATAATTAAAAGAGCCTCAATGTTTTAACGACCTATATCCTACATTATTAGAAGAGTGTTACTATACCATATAAATGAGCACAAATGCCCATTAGGGATATGGGCATCACATCATAAATTTTGCTTTTATTATATTTATTTATTTATTTTGTCAATTTCACACATAAGTTTGTACTTATATCATTTTCATTTACTATTCCCCTTTTAAACTCTTATGGTCCTCAAGGATCTCTAAAATTCATAACCTCATCTTTAATTATTGTACACACACACACACACACACACACACACACAACTTGCAGAGTCCATTTAGTGTTGTTTCCTGTGCATTGCATTTCATTGAATGAAGGAAAGTGATTAACTTCTAGTCTATTCTATTTCAAAACTTGTTTGTAGTACATCAGGAAAAAAAAGAGCATAGTTTCTTCCTGCAGCATCTATCATTAAACTTCACAATCTCTCACATTTATTTCTTCATTTCTCATGCAGCTTGGGAATTGCATGTTTGATCTCCCTATGGAGACTGGCGAGAGAGAAGTCATTACTACTAGGTGACCAAGGCTCTGTTCTTGCACACAGTCATCATTACCTGCATCAAAAAGGGAATGAACCTTAAACAAAGTAAACAAGGGAAAATAGAGAAAGTGGTACAAGATGTGCCTACTACACCCAAACTTCTGGATTCAATCGCTAGGACCAAAAAAACAAATAACACCATCAGCAGCAAATTGTAGTAAAGAGACCGTGTTTGCAGAGACAAGTGTTTGTATCCTGATTCAAATGCTGTGAAATATTTACATGTACAGAATGAAACACCACATCATACTCCATAAATATGTATGGTTTGGGTTTTCATTTATCAGTAAGATTAATCTAAATGAGACATAAAGATAATTAAAAAATAAAGTGGGTGGCTCTAGAGGGAAGGATGAAGTTGTTGCCATTATCTGTCATCCTTACATATTACTCAATTTGTCCTAAATCTCTCCTAATGAAAATTTCAAGATGAGAGGAAAGAAAAGAGTGGCCCTGAAAACTGAGTTTCAACTGTATCCCTCACTGTATATCTCTGTAATAAATCCAGTGCAGTGTTGCCATCAATAACATGTGCAGTTAGGAAACAGTGATAAACAGATTCCTAAAGGGGAAAAAAGTGATACACTAGCTGGACCTGTAATATTGTCCCATGGAATCTAAAAGCATCCTTTCTGATACTCAGGTAAAGAAGTTGGTTAAAAGAAGGGAAAGGCAAATTTGGCCTAATATATGAAAATGAGATTCTAGAAGCTAATGCTTAGAAGTTTATTTAGATTTGGTCATGGAATCTAATGTTAAAAGAGACTGTATCTATACAACTCACTTGTCATGAACAAGGTATAAAATTATCAGATAAAGGGTACTTAAAATTTCAACCAGCATTAAAGAAATATGAATATACACTAATATACAGAAGTCATGTTAAGTGGATAAATTATTTGGGGACATTTTAGAAGTCTATAGCAAAAGCCATGGTTGAGATATGCTTGTGACACTTTTTACTCTCTTCACAGAGGTAACACTACAGTTTAGCACACAAGCACCTAAAGGAATGGGCAAACACAATTGTACTATAGAATGTTTTCTCAATATTGGCTCAGCATTACTATTATGTCTATGGAAGCATAGGTTCATGTATCACAAGTTTGATAATTGAGTGCAAACATGCATATTTTAAAATATCTGAAATCCTCTGTATCTTAATAAACAGATCACATTTTAATTTTGACTATAGTCAAAGAATTCATGTATAACTGCATAGCTATCCTTTCACTTCTCTCCCATTCCCAGCATAGAATCCTGAGAGGGATTGATTTTCCTATAGTTAGATTGGAAGTAGGGGTTAGATTCAACCTTTCTGTTTCAACACTAAGGGACGGGAGGAAAATTATTTGCAGTGGACTTTTGGCTCTCATCATAAGAACATTGAGGTCTCTGCAGAAAACAGAGTTAGACTCCATTTTTATTAATATCTCCTTCACACATCCACACATCCTCTACAGAAATCCCTTGTTATTAGATAGTGGCCTAGAGAAATGGGAGATTCAGAAGAGAACTGATCCTATAGGCTGGTCAGTTTTATTCCCAAATGGCTCAAAAGAACCATAGAATATCAGCCTCCTCATGCTGGGAGATTTTTTTGCCCTTGATCTTCTCTGCTTTGTCTTCTGTACATCATTTTCCCACAAGGACCTATCTATCCTTTGAGAAGCAGGAATGAGCCTATTTTCTCTAGCAATGGGGAAAGCTTTAATTTGAATCAGAGGGTTTCTTCTACATTTGCTAAGAAGGTTCCTTTTCTGGACCTGATCCATACCTTTCTTCCTGATCTGTTTCCTTTCTAAGACAATGAAAGAGAAGCATGAACCTGCCTCCCCTTTGTAACTTCAATCCCTGTGCTCTGGCCATGAGTGAGGGCTTTGCCTCCTTTACTTTCAGAGTATCCTTTCTTCGTTCCTCTAGACTGTAAACCATTATGGCAGACTAGCTTCATTTTTTTTTTGTCTTGAAAGGGTGAACAAACAATAACATTATTTCATAAGAAGCTTTGTTTAAATAAAGCTATTAACATATTTAATCAAGTATGCACATAGATATTAGCTATTTTACACATATGACAGCAGCAAGAAAACAAGTTAATGTGACTTCTTCCATATAAAACTTCAATCAAGAGAAATGGGGAAAACATTGTTCTTAGTCCCTTTCATAACAAAAGACAAGATCACCTTGTAATGGTAGAATTTGGTGGCCCTGAATAGACCGCAACAGCATTACAGCTTTATGATTGGCCAGAAAAACCTTCTATTGGCTTCTTTTAAAGTACAAAAGAAAGACCATATTAGGGAATGAAGAGATGGAAGGGCTTTATTATGGCATCTGGAAGTGACTGAAGAAAGAGGGCAATGCTGTATTTTCGCTGAGGATAGAGATGGATAAAAATAAAATAAAATGGACTTTCCATTTATGACTACTGACAGAGAATTAGACCAGAGGCATAAAAGAGAGCAGAAAAAGCAACTAATAAATGGAAGAATTGGAAAGGTTTTAGTGTAGAACCAATCTCAGATTATTAGAAAAAGTATATCAGATAAAAACACTATTTCTCAATGTTCCACTCCAAGTAATTCAAGGAAACTTTAGCCTTCCAGGGTTGGCTATGAAAATAGAGCCATCACTCTGACCACACAAAGAGCAGCATTATTTTGGACACTCACTAAGGTTTTGAAAGGTATACAAGCATTTTAAAATTAATTCTATTTCTCATTGATTTCCACTAAAAATGAAAAATCTAACATTGTAAAAAATTTTGTCCCAATTTTAGAAAAAAAAGTAAGCTTAATAATTGTACAATTTATTACAACATTGACCCTTTGTTAATGGGACAGCTGCCTGTACATCCTGGAGTGCCTCTTGGTCTCCTCTTCGAGAAACTAATCTGACCTCCAGCTAATCCACCCCAGTGAATACAGCCTCCTGCTCCCAGCAATGTAAAAGCAGCTGGTAACAGACTCACCCTTCACTGTGAACTATAAAAACTGGATAAAATACAAAAAGTATAAGAATGGATCTCAGACAATGAAGGCTGCCAGAATTTAATGATCCAAGAAAGTGAAGAAGAAAACACATTGAGGTGAATCCAGCTTTCTCCACTGCTGTTCCCCTCAAAGCATCAGCTGACATGTAGGCTGCACAGTATTAAAAGCACAAGTAGAACAAAACAGAAGGGAAAAACTTTTGACAGGCTTCTGAGAGGGAGAAATGGAAACTGAAGTGCAGAATTAGCAAGCCAGTCAGGCATGAGGGAGTTGAGAGCAAAGATAGTACGGCGGAACAGCAATGTGCGTCCTCCCGTTCATGCCATGTTTTCCCTCAAGACCTTTAAATATATCAAAGTAATAAGTATTCAAGAGACAGAGACACATCTCCTCCCCCAACAATTAGGGAAATGTGACACCAATGAGACCTTTTAACAACCTAGAGGTACTCGTGAAGCTAAATGGCATTCAAGGCCATATAGGAAGGGATAGGTTGTAAGGATGCTGGCTAGCATTTTGTAGGAGTTCTGAAAATCTGTAGTCCATCAATTAGAACCAATGGTTATAAACAAGGGCTCTCGTGCACCTTAATTACTTGTCTATTATAGCTTATACCCATCATTCTATTAATCTAAGTGTATTTTGACACATTTTCTAAATGCATTACTGTTCTTATTGTTGTGATGGAATACTTTACACATACAACTGTTATAAGGATTCATTTTAGCTCCTGATTCAGGGAACACAATTCATCACTGTGGGAAAGATGGCATGGTAGCAGTAGCTCTAGACTGTAGCAGTGTGGGAACATGGCAATGGGACAATGAGAAGTCTAGTTAGATTATGACACCATGAGAAAGTGGGCAACTTAGACTGGGTCCAGTACTAAGCTAACATTTCTAATCCCCCCTACAGTCCTACATATGCCATTAAGACTTCATGTCCAAATTTTTACAACATCTCAAAACAGGATTGCCAACTGAGAAGCAAGTATTGGAACACATAAATATATGGAGTACATTTCAAATCCAATCAATCTTTCCAGCACTAGATCCCATAGGCTTATAGCTATCTCATTATAAAATGTGTTTAGTTCAAACTCAAAAGTCCTTATAGTATAAACAGCTCTAACAGTGTTCTGAATTCTAAAGGCATTTGAATGTAAGATCATCTATGTTTTAAAATAAAAAAAAAAATACTACTTGCATACACTGGTCTACAGTTCACATTAATATCCCAAAAGGTAGACATAGGAACAAAACAAAACAAGATTGCACCAAAGATGCTGGTTAGTCAACAAAAGGATGGACTGGGTATTAGGACTATCTTGTACCTCACTGGTACAAATTGGCATAATTATGCTCTAATTGTATTTTGAGAGAATAATTTCATTTTAACAGGAAGGGTGATGTGTAGGAGGAGCTAAGGTGGGAGGAGTACTGAGAGGAAGAATAGGAGTAAGAAGAGGAGAAGAAGAAAGAGAAGAGTAGCTAGGTGATGAAAGAGAGAAAGAGGGGGGAGACAGGGAGGCAGATGTTCATCTATCTCCACCAGCCAAAGATAGTTGTTATATCTAGGTTGGGTAGTGGGTTACACCTCTGATTGAACAATACCAAACTTATAAAGCCTATGATTAACAAACAAACAAAAAAAAGATTGCACCAAAGACATGTGAAATTGCCACAGGTCAAATACTAGTCATTGTAGATCTATCTAGCATCTGGGGCTTCTGTATCATCTGTCTTCTCACAAGCCTGATTGGCCCAAGTCCTCTTCCTTTGCCACATGTAGCATGTTTGTCTTCTCTCTTGGGTCAGTTACCGTCAGTTCAAGTAACTATCACAGGAGGCATGTTTTGGCATCTACAACAATGAGATTTCCATTAATTTTAGGCTTGACCTTCACAGATTCATACACTACACAGTCTATGTAAGAGCATTATCCAAAGATCCACCTGGCCTCACAGACACCTTTTTGAAACCTTGCTGCTGGATTCTGAGCTTATAGTCTTATATTCTGCATTCCTGCATGAATGCCATATGGATGTCATTAAGATCTGCCACCATTGTGTAATAGTCTTCTCCTGAGATTGTCATGATCTATCCTGTTTATAAGCCACTTAAACAGGAAGGTAAGCAACTTAAAATAGCTCTAGAAAGTCCCTGAAACTGAGAGGATTCACTATGCCACTCCCTGCCAGAGGAAGCAATAAAAACCTGAGAGTCATACTCACAGGAGCCAAGCTACAAAGAAGACTTTGACAGCAGACTGGCTGCCATTAAGACGTTTAGAAAAGAGTCACTTGGAATGGACAGTCCCTAACCTGTTGAGCTGCTTGAATAGTCTTTTTTAGTAACACCAAAACCAATCACTGCTTCACCAAGTTGGATTTTGGTGGTATCATGGGATCTCTATCTGCCGTGAGTAGACATGTGTGTTATATCTCCCAGTAAAGAAAAAAATTGTGAAAGGACATCTACTATCTCAAGATATAGTCTGACACACCTAGAACTTTACTGCTTTGCCCTTTATGTCCCCTCAAAAATGCATATAGAAAGTTACTTCCTTAAGTGGCCCTACTTGAGCAGAATGTTCTGGATGCTCTACCTTCTCGGGGAAATCTCTCTTGGTACTTAACTTTTACCTTCATTTACATGTTCACCTTCAGGAATCTTTAATGGGTAACATCTTATCTTTCACTCTGCATTCCCTATTGCTCTAGTACCCACTCTGAGGTTTCTCTTTAATTTTACTAACATGTTTAATGATGACCATTACTTAGTCTACAGTTACTTTGTTCTCACTTTGGATTTACTCCCAATCCTTTCCTCACCAAACTTCATATTATGTACATCATTCTGCTGGGGTTTCTCGTCTCTCACACTGTAAGTCTGATACTGAGCATGAATAGAGGAGCCATGCCACAACCTAATTGTTGCTCTCTCTTGTCTTTTCTTTTCTCCTGCTGAAGAATGTAGTGTTTTATGATTGAACTCAAAGTTCAAGAGTTAGAACATGGGGAAAATATAGACTCTTTACCAACATCTTTAGATCACTAAGCCAAATTCCCAGTTGAGTCACTGTTCCTCACTCAAAGTTCATGAGTGCAGTCCTTACTCTCCACGTCTATCAGCATTCTGGCCAGCAGTGTATTGCTATCATTATCCTCTAATTAGATCTGAAGACACCATTAAAGTTCAAGCTCTAATACATACCTCCCAAAAACCAGCTCCAGAGGCTTATGGAGGATGTGGTCAGTTTCATAACAACTCTACTTTTGAGTATCAATTTTCCATATAATAGAATATCTAGTTAATATAGTCCCTGCATTTACAATTTATTTTCTTATCAGTGCTACAGAATTCCTAACATAAGCCATAGAATAAGCATTAATTTTAGCGCACATTTTAGGGATCACATCAGGAGAAGGCATGAAGGCATGGTGGTAAGGGCAGCTTATGATTATTACAAAAGGCACATGGACTGGCTGTTTACATTGTGTTGGATGAAAGCAGAGAATTTTGGCCTGTATCAGAGTGGATTATAACCTTTTTACCTTGCAACTATAGCCTAGTTCTACTATCTAGGCCTCATATTCACAAAATTTCTCATCCTTCCACATGAGTTCCACCAGATGCAGACCAAGAATTCAAACATGTGAGCTTATGTCAGGGAGTTCAAACTTTCAAACAAAGCATCCTGTAATAAATCTTAAAAATAAGAATAATGACATTGATTGTGTCACAAGACAAGCATTTTTCTTCTTCCAATTCTTTTTGACTAAATATGCATGTATTTTGACACAGCTATGCTATTGGACCACCATTTTTCATTGTCTTGTTTTCTTAAAATATCTATTCTATCATGTCTCAGGAATGAACATAGGACATTAAATTCTCCATGCTTAAATCCTTGCCTTGAGATATTTTCAAGCTTCATTAATATAGCAAAAAAGACCCCTATAATCTAAGTCTTGATTAATCACCCATTACATTTGAGTTGCTTTGAGCTACACTAGAAAATCCACAGCAAGTGCAAAAGTCCAACTCTCTTCCTAATATTCTCTTTACTCTCTATATGAAATTCTCTCTCCTATTGTATTATGAATGCTTGAAACATCCGTTTATGTAGTATGCCCATGCGGCCTATTATAAACTTCTAGACTGGAGCTTAGTGCTCTTTTTCACACATGGTCTCATTACATACCACATTGAAATCTGTTTGGTTATCTGTTCTTACTGTACTAGAACACATTCTTCTTAAGTTCAGCGATACTATATCTAATAATGAACTATGCTAACTCTGAGTAGATACGCCATTCCTATATGTTAAATTAAAAACAAAACAGCTACTAATAGACTAGAAATCTGTTTACTGACTGTCATTAATGTGACGTATGCAGTAGTGTTTTAGAATTCTTCAAATCTAATCTGGGATGGGATGAAAAACACAAAATTTGTGCACCAATCATTATTTTCTAGATATATTTTACAGTTTATAAAATTTGAAAATAAATGTGAGGGTGTAGCAAACATTATGTGTTGTCAAATCATACCTAATTATGGGTTTCAAAGAATTCATACAAAGGCCCTCATTCTTTTAATGACAAGGTCATTGTACTGATTTTTTAAAATCTGAAGTAGAAAGAATAGTGTACATCTATGGATTCTGCAACTCCTAATAAATCAAGAAGATAAGTAAAACGAACAATTTGAGCCCAAAGAATCAAAGCTCACCTAGAAAACAGTGACCTATTTGTCTCAAACATTTTAAAAAAAAAAAAGAGATAAAATCTGCAATGTTTATCTGCCTTTTCTTTATTGATCTTGTTCATACAGAGTTTTCTGTACTGGATTTTGACTTTAGTCTAATTATTTGGATTTAATTACAAACTCATTTGAAAACATGAATGGCCACATGACTCACAGTCTGCCATTCATAGTGCTGTCCTTCTGTGAAACAGCTGGTTTGCTACAGCGCACACATTTGATTCTTCTCTTGCCACAGTAACATATGATGTGATTTCCTGAGCATCAGTGTTGCTTCCTGATTGTGAAGCAAAATGGACCCTTCATGAACAGCTGGAAATGGGACTATTTTCCAAGTCAGTATGTCCTTTTTTTTTTATTATTAAAATCAATCTTTCAGAGAATATCCATTGGACATTTCATAAATTCATAAAGGAAGACAAAAAATAGGTTATGATAACAACGGAAGAAGAAAGCAGGGATAGAATTTAGAGTGCTTTCTTATAAACACTGGAGCCTCTAAACCATTTTACCAGGGGTCACTTTTCCCAGGTCTTACCCTTCTCCAATTTGAAAAATCAATAAAACAAACAAATTAATTAACAAACCATGAGCAACTTCTCTCATTCAGAATATAAATTTAATCCACTAGTAGTTAAAATATAAACTAACCTACTAGAAGTGAGAGAATACAGTTTTAATGCAATCTATGGCAAGTTTCACGATGGATCCTTACAAACCAATGTTCAGATATTAAAAAGATTGGATATATTTTGAGATCATAGATTACCACTGTATACCACCATGCCAAGTGTCTTATGAATGCTATTAGCTATCACATCAAAGGCTTTGTGCATGTTCTACAAGAAAGTTACCGATTTATATACTAACCTATAATAATTTTTCATTAGACATATATTTGAGCAAAGCTCTGTGTTAGATTCTGGAAATATAAATTATTTTTTTACTTCATCGATGTACAGGTAGATGACTAAATTATTAAGAACAAAATATTAAATCAGTGATAATAGTTGAAGAATTGTAGTGTACTGCTGTAGATAACAATATAATATGTCCAGAAGCTATCTGGAGTCTTCCTGAAGAAAGTTCAGTGCGAGAGTTAAGAAGAGAACACTTAAATTATCTCAGGCTAAATAGTGACATTAATTAAGCACAGTGATAATGATTAAAATAGCTTACAAAAGAGTACTGGAAGTGAAGCTTCTCTGACAGGTGTTGATTTAGGAAATCACTTTTTCTCATCTATGCTCAAAAATAGCCTGGAATTTTTGCCCCAAAAGGGAGAACTGAGTTCTCCTAATAGGAAGTCTGCTCTGAGCATTGCTAAGTATAGGAGAATTTGTGAGGGGAAATTCTATTATCTCAACCAACACAAATATTCAAGAACTATGGCTGTAAGGAAGGCTAATAATTTTAATTATCCAGATGCTGTTATATTGGATTTAAAAGACAAAACATGGAGTTAGGGGTTACGGGTGCTGTCTATCATAATGTCATTGTTATGTATGATAGAAAGCAATAAGTCTACAGAAGAGTAATGTGACCTGTTTCACTGGGCAATCTCTGTCCCTTCAATGAAACATTAGCTAATAGAAGCTTCTGTCTTCTGCTGTTCAGAATAGAGAATGGGGGAGAAGAGCAGGTCTCAGCCTCACATGAGTCAGCACCGTTAAGACCCCTTGTGCAGTCACCAAAGGTAGACGCTGATGTGGATGCCAGCAAGTGCATGCTGACAGGAGCCTGATATAGCTGTCTTCTTAGAGGTCTGCCAGTGCCTGAAATATACAGACGCGGCAGCTCACAGCTAACCATTGAGCTGATCATGGGGTTCCCAATGGAGAAGGGAGAGAGAAGACTGAAGAAGCTGAAAGGGTTTGCAGCCCCATGAGGAGAGCAACAATACCAACCAACCATATCTCCCAAGGCCTACACCACCAGCCTGGGAGCACATAGGGATGGACCCATGGCTCCAGCTGTATATGTAGGGGAGGATGACAGTGTCAGGCATAGGTGGGTGAAGTGGTCCAGTGAAGGCTTGGTCCAGTGAAGGCTGGACACCCTAGTATGGGGGAAATTGTGGGTGGGGAGGTGAAAGTGAGAGAGTGGATATGGGCATATCCTCATAAGAAGCAGGAGAGGGGATGGGATAGGGCTTCCTGGGTTGGGGGGGCGGGGAAGCGGTTACACCTGAAATGTAAATAAAATATCCAATAAAAAGTATTTGAAAAAAAAAAAAAGACTTGTCTGACCTTGCCCTCAGTCTTCTTTCTGTTCAGGCTGGAATTGAAGCTGCTGTTCATTAAATTTTTTTAATGGATAGAGTTATCCAAAGTTTGTTATACTATTCCAGGGCAAGAGATTCACTCTGTCATCTGACCAAAACAAAGCAAACAGACAGACAGACAGACAGACAGACAGACAGACAGACAAGCTCAGAGCTTGCTAGTTAGTAACTTTGACAACCCCCCTCCAGAAAATTTTGGTTTCTTTGTTCCTATTTCTGAACTCAGTCAGAAAAGACAGATGGTTAAAATTAAAGTTAAGTCAATCAATCTTTTTTTTCTAGATTAAACAAAGATAAACATACAGTAGGTTTAATGATATATTGTAATGACTTTATTTTTTGCAAGTCATATGATTGTCCCTTTAAATACAACCCTTTTCAGAGGTCCACATATGAAATACATGGAGTAAGGTTCACTGGTTTAGTTCCACCTCTAGCATCTCAAGACCTAAGCCATCTTACTGCATGAAGATCAGCCCCAGAGTTCTACATGCATGCTAGTTCCCCGTCTCTCATTCATCATGACCATTTCACCAAAGATTCGTATTGTCTCTGACTTCAGTCACCACAGGAAACTCAGCTCTTAAACTCTGGACTAACAAAACTCTTACTTACCCTTAGTTTGCATCTTTTCTCCTATTCATATTTGACCAACACTTCATTACTTTTACTGTGCTCATTCCCCAAACACGTCCGTCCTTTCTGTCCTTATCATATGTGAAACCTATTCTGAAGAACAACATTTATTCTATAGCCTCAAATAGTGATTATGTTTTCTCTTATATATCCCATTAGCTCAAGACCAGAAAGCAGGGCTGATGTCCTCCTTGCTTCCCCTTGTGGCTTCCAGTCTCTTACCACACTCGCCCATAACCAAACCCACCACTCTTGCAAAGGAACCCCATCTTGATAAACAGTACTGTCTTCCTTCTTTTCTTTGTCTCTTCCTTACCACAGAGCTCATCCCCACCACAGATGTTACGATTAATAATGGTGAACACAATGTCTCTCTTAATGAATCCCACAGCTTGAGTCTTTCCTTCAGCCATCATTTCCCTCCATGACCTTCAACTAAACAACGTCATCACCAAGGGCAAGTTCTGGATACACTGCTACTAGAACTTGAAGTTAAGATTTGGATAACTAGCTATATTTATAAATTCCCACTTGATGAGGTCTGGGATACCAACTACAGCATTACTTTCGTCTCCTAAATATTACAGGTGTCATCATTTGTCTTACCTGTCATTGGTCACCTAACAAAAATGCTTCCAAGCTGTGTTAATGTCACCTGGCAAAATTTTAGCTATGAGACAAGTACCATGAGGCTGTATTAGGCATAAATATTGGTGCCAAAGCTACACTTCTAATTAAAAATCATATACTGTATATATGTATGAAAATATTTTGAAAAAGAAAAGAAAGAGCATTAAAATATCAATGTAACAATGTATAAATATCCTTTATTTCTTAACTTCTTAATCTATTCCAGTAAAATATGTTTAATAATCAAATGGATAGTAATACACACACATGAACACTCATTGAATGGTTAGAATATAATATCTGTTGGTAATGCCATATTTTGATATTTTTTATTTAATGTAATAAAAATTCTCATAATAAATATGACTAGGTAATTATATGTATACTTATATTTGTATATATGATATAATAAAATAATTTAAATTTTAATATACATGTAAATTATATTGTATATATACAGTAATTATAATGAATTACAATAAAAGTCTGTATACAAAATTACAATAGTTTTACATTTGTGAATTTATTTCATATACATTTTATAAATATATATACATATATATTATAAATACAAATGTTTGTGTATTTTCATCACATGATTAACAACTTAGGAGACAGACATCAACTCAAATTAATTATTGTATACTCAAAGCTCACTGCTAACATTTCATCGATTTAATATCGTTCCTTTTTCAGAAAACTGCAGTATGAATATTTGTTTTCTTTAGAAAGTAATCATAAATAGTGATTGCTAAGAAAGATCTTGTCCTCAGGTTAAACTCATCACATTTTATTAGGCTGTTTTAGATAATGTGTAGGTTAGTAATATTCTTTGGAAATAGTATGCAACACAAAGGAATAAACACTTTACACTTTTTAAAGGGAGTATAAGAATGAAGTTCAGGCAAGGGAAAGTAGAAAATAAACTAAAAGTAATAGTATGAAGCTTTCTTTACGTTCCTTGGTCCACTGATAAAGGGACAGAAGTGGAAACATTTTTCTTCTACTAAATTTATGAGAGAATTTGTTGGCCGCTCAAGGATGAGGACCCTTTCAAATATTTCTTCGACTATTTTTTGTTCTTTAATATTTTTTTCTTATTTTCACAACAATAAAATGGCAAGGTGCTATGATTCCTTAATTCGGGGGTTCTTTAGGCTATCTCCACTTTCTTTCCCACTCTGATTTTAATGCTTCTATGATTGGCCATTTCAGGCAGACAGCATGTTGCAAGATTTTTTCACATCCTACCTCTATTAAATCAATCCTATTTGAACTCTTCTTTCTCACCACTTCACTGAAAATAACCTCTTGAGGATTGGAGGGTCTGAAAAGGGCAAAAAGCTTTAGCTATTACTTTGAAGAAAACTTTGTATACAAAGGAAACATCGGAAAGAGCTACTTGTATTCACATATCATGCTTACAAGTCCATTTAGGGCTATTTTCAGAGGTCATTTGTCATAATGACGGGATAGGCAGACAGCTATAATGGAAAATAAAGTGAGAGATACTTGCTAAAGAAGCAAAAAGGAAGATATTTCTAATGGATAACGATAACAGCAATTCAAATACAGAAATATGTGGAAGTCACTAAATACTATTCAAAACAGAAGGCAGAAAAGCTGTTGGCTGATTATCAGAAAATAAATATTCTGTATCGCAAGAATTCATTCCTCCTGCTTTTTTCCCCACCCCATGTTGTTTTATAAAATAGAGGAATTTTAATGCTAGGAATTTAAAAATAACTGGAAGGTGCTTCCTAAAATCTCCTGCCAGAGATAGCTATCCAATTTAATCTACAAGTGACCCCAATTTTAGTGAATGAAAACTTTCCACAACAGTGGAGTCTTCACATATGTAATTTAACCATAATAATCATAAGGTCATTCGCCCATAAGGTATGTTTATAGTCTATAACATATTGTGTCTGATGCATCATCATGAAGAACACCAAAAATAAAATTAATGTTATAGTCCTAATCTCTCTGCTAAGAGCAGCTCCTGTAATGTATGGGAAGTTCTTTTTCTGTATACTGTAAGCTATAAGTGGTGGTCTGAAAGGCTAAACTTCTAAGAGAAATGAAGCTTTTTTTGGCAACATTGAGCTTCTGAACCTTCTTCTTTCTAAGCTCCCACAGGTCTCCATCTCATATGTCTTTATTCCATGCTATTATCTTCATCTATTTCTTCTTTGACTACTATGTTCTTTAGTGATTTAATAGACTATAGTTTCTAAATTAATCTGAGTGCCTCTTAGTAAGAACCTCACAATTTACAGGAATACTCTATTACATGCCATCTTCACGGCTCTTTTTGTAGTCCTAGTTTCCTGGTTAGGGAATATAAAGACCAGAGGGGATGTTCTAAGGAAGTATACGGTACAGGTTTCATACGATCATTTATTAGTAACCATTAAAAATAACTTGTGTTTTTTCCAGCTTGAAACACTAGGACCCTAAGCTACTGAAATCAAATCCTTTGAGTGAGAAACAGTCTAGTTGAAGTGGAATGTTGAATATCATTTAGAAAGAAATGGAAATATTTTATGAAGAATATTATATAATTCTGAAGTTTCTAAGCATGAAAACTGAAATCATTGAAAGATACTTTGATGTATTTTGAAAATATGCCAGTATAGGATCAGGTTCTCATTTTCTACAAATTATATTTTAAATATTGCTCTGCTAATAAAATTTAGAAAATTTGAAGGCTAGAGATGCCTTGGCAGTTAAGAGTGCTTCCTACTCTTCTAGGGGCCTCGAGTTCAATTCTTAGTAATCAGACTGAATGGCTCACAACCACCTAAAACTCTAGCTCCGGAGGATCTCACACACTTTTCTGACCTCTGACAGTAGTGGATGTACAAGGGCAAGTTAGCAAAAATTTCCAACATGAACTGAGAAAATGTTACCAAGGCCCCAAGCCTTGCTGAGGTGCTGTTGGGTTGATAGCTACTGAAGGAAGAAAATGAGTTTTCTTTAGGTGTTGATAGTAGCTTTCAGATTCCCCAGTGGATAACTGGATGTTATGTATATATGGGTGGCAATAATTTGATTCATAGGATTAGGAATTAAATAAGAAATTATCAAAAAAGTACATGATATTGGGGAACAGATGTGATGGGGACTCCTTGGAGGTAGTGAAATGAGAATGAGTGGTATACATAATCAAGATACATTGTATACATATATGCTATTTTCAAATACTATAAAATTGTAAAAAATGAAGTAAAATAAAGTGTAATTAACTTACTCATAAATTTTGTCTAAAAACAATATCTCCAAAATATCATCATTTCATATAAATTTAAATTTTTTAGTAAAATATTTTCATAATGAGTCTTTAAAATATGACATATGGTTTTCATTTAGAGCGCATCACAGTTTGGATGCAATATTTGAAGCACATTTGTAATTCATAAAATACACAGATGAAAAAGTAAACCCACATGCCAGTAGATAAATTGTGTCACTTCTACATAAAAAAAAGTTTTCCAATAGCTGAATCAAATATAACTTTAAAAATTTAAGTCAATTAAAATTGAATATAATTAAAAATTCAATTCTTGAGTCTTTGTTGCATTTCAATTATTCAGTAGCCTCATGTGGCTAAGTGGCTACAGCACCACACAGTGCAGCTGGAGAGAAGCAGAGGGCGGTGATGCTTGAGAGTGATGCTGAGAAGAAGCCAGAAGAATTTTGCTCATTTAATAAGTCTGCAAGGAATAGCATGAAACATCATACCCTGAGGCTCATGTGATTACTTATTTTAGTTTCCTGAGGCTGATGTAACTAATTACAACAAACCTGCTGGCTGAGACCAAGAGTTTATTCCATCCCAGCCTCTGGAATCTCTCAGCAGGCTCTCCTTTTTTGGATCCTTTGCATACTAGACCATTCCCCACTGGGCAATGGCAGCTGTCTCACCTCTGACAAGATTATTTTCAAAACAACACAACTCTTCCAACAGCTGTCCTAGAAGGAAAGGCACATAGTTTCCCTTGGTATTATGAGCTTTCAAAGAGGAGTGATCCCATCTCTGTCATCGTCTTTCCATGGTCTTGATCAGAACTACCCCTCACTTTTATTTTATAAGGGTCTACTCCATTTCATGTTGGTACCATGTTTCTGCAGAAGAATCCAAGGTTATCATCTAATTTCATGACTTGGGTGTCTTTTTCTATCTATAGGAACATTCAGGTTTCAGGGATTATACTCAATATATTTGAGTTGTCAACGTTAAACCTACCTAGATCTAAGAAATGCTGCAAATTACATCTCTATGATATGAAGGTGGACAGTTTTGCATTATGGTTACTTTCTCCATGAACAACAAAAGCATTTGAATGTAAACAACCCGTCAGTTCCTCTAACATTTCTCTATCTACTGTAAAGAGCTATTGCACAATGACCAGACTCAGAATTCAAGTAAAGTTTCTAAGTTGTAAGAGGACTTTTGGAAACAATAAAAAACATGAGTTGATCAACCCAATCCCAAGAAATATGTGTATACCCTATTAACAGAGAGAGAGAGAGAGAGAGAGAGAGAGAGAGAGAGAGAGAGAGAGAGAGAGAGAAAGGAGGGAGAGAGAGGCAGAGAGAGAGGGGGGAGGGAGGAGGCGAGGCATGTCTTTCCTTCCATAACATTGGTTGGCAAAGTTTAGTAGTTTAAAATATAACCCTATCAGAGGTGACACAGCTGCCATGGCCCAGTGTAGAATGGTCTAGTATGCAAAGTGTTTCAAAATGAAAATTACAAACTATAGAAATGAGCAGTCATGAAGAAACACAGATGCTCTTAAAAAGATGAGCAAATGGTTTATCCACATAATTGCACAATTTCCAGAGCTCCAGAAATATAGCTATGATGGTCTGCATATATGTTATCATTGTAATTTAAAAGAAACTGACTGGAAAGAAAGAGAAACATTTAGATATTTTTTCAGATTGGTAAAATTTAAATGTAAACAGGAGGTTGGCAGAAAAATAAATGGAAGGATGCCCCACATAGTAGCATTAACACTGCTAAAATTGATTGATAACATTCAGAGTTGTGTTGAATAGTCAACCTATCTCCTTGAATGATAAGTTTTGGCTTGTCACCACAAAGCTAGAGTTAAGAGAGATCAAACACCAATATACTAGCACATTAATAGCTTTCCTTTTAAAAGGTAAGAAACTACACATCATTTAGGACTCATGAAAAATTAAGCATTCAGTAAACATTCATATAATCTCTCTTGGACTTGACAAGGGAAAATATGCTCATAGGGAATTTTTTTGTTTGTTTGTTTCCATTTGTTGTACCCAGTCTTTACCCTGCCAGAAAGGCATATTTAAAAATTGACTGTTAACAGTTTAACAACAACTTCCTGGCTATCTAGTTAACTCTCAATTGGGTCATCATTCCTCTAAAAACAAAGAAATTTTGTTCAAATTGTTAAAGAAAACAACACATTGGCACATCAGTTTTTAGCTTTTCTAGAGATTGCTGCTCAGTGCTGTGATTGTATCTTCTTAATGAAGGGAAACAGAAAGGTCTATTTAAAACAAACTATTTTGCTTCAAGTCAAGGTAGTAAACCTCTAACTGCTACAAGCATGGAATAAGGGACTCTAGTCTGTAAAAAATCATTTCTGTACAATGATATGGTTATTAAAACAAATCACAGCCACTGATGGGTGCTGTGAATAGTCTCTAGTCATTCAGGAAAATAATTCGATCCTCAGAGAAAGGATTTCATTTCCCTTTCTCGCCTCTCTTCCCACTTTCTTGCCTACAGCTACATTTTTTGAGTACTCGAAAAAGCACACAATAAGACTGCAAACAAGTGTTGGTAATTGGGCTATTAGGGGCTTCATGGATAATCTGGATAATTCTCTCCATTGTCACAGAATGTCTCTGTGGTCTGTAAGGCAGCTAAGATGAAGGCCAGTCTTCCACAGATTTTGAGATGTTTCTATTTTCAAAGGCAGCCAACTACCACCACTGCAATTGGCCCTAATTGCTTTTGTTGTTGGAGTCTCAAGAGAGGACAGAACTGAATCAGCCAGGAAGACTTAAACTCTCTCTCTCATTAAGAGTTTGGCCTTTGTGGGATAAGGCTTTTGTGCCTGTAGAAAAGGTCCCCCACAACAAAACCCTTTTCAATAGTACCTGGTTTGTGTAAATGGTGATGCTACCCAAGTGCCTTCAAGTTAGCATTCCCAATGAAATAATCAGAATTGATTAAAGGAAGAAATAACAAAGAGGAAGAAGGTAGTGGCATTAGCAAATGAGGGGCAGATGTAATTAATAAGAAATAAAAATACCTGGCCACTGTTACTCAGGATTATGGGAGCTTTTCTCTAACTTGGAAAGGGATTTCAGTTTTCATTGCTTCTGTAAATTTGGAAGTTGTTATAGGGTACCCCTTCCTCTTCTTTTTTTCCATTGTGAAAATGATACTAATGAAAAAAATATTCAATTCGATTTTGAAGTTTAATTTGAACACTAAAACCCCAAATTTCTAACTTGAGACAGATGAATGTGTCAAAATGTTTTTAAAAAAATCCACTTTTAAAATTGTGAAATGTAGTTTTACTTGCAGAAATGTACAAATGTATTCACTCCACTATACAGAGATCCAGACTCTCTGATTGGTAAATGTGTATATTACCATAGTTTAGTATTCATAGCGAAGGAACCAACACTGATGAATTTATATCAACACAGATCCTTATTGTATCTCCAGTGTTCTTTCTCTGCTCCAGGACTCTATCAAGAACATCACACAACATCTTTTGCTGTCCACTGAAGCTCCTTAAGTGCCTCTGTTCTCTGATGACCTTGACAGGTATCTTTAAAAATGTTCTTAAAGGTGGGTTTCTCTGATGTGTTAGAGTTTGGGGTTGAAAGATCAGAGAATGAATCCCATCACTTCACATCAAGAACACATATTACTAACGTAGATATTTATTGTTGATAATGATTTTGCTCTCTTTGCAAAAGGTTGGCTTGCCTTCTGCATAATAAAGTTGCTATTTCCCCGATACCCATACTGTGTCCTTTGAAAGCACATAACTATATGCAATCCAAGCTTAAAAGTTCAAACTCATGTTCTAGCTTCTTGTGAGTCAGATTGTACATATAAATACAATGTAATTCTGCTGAATGGATATTTGTCATCTAGTTATAATATCTAACTTATTAATTTAATTTAATACTGAATTAATAGCAGTATGAGTTTACAGATGTTTACGCTTTTGATTTTAATCAGTTGTTGCTTTATTTTTTTATATTGTTACTCAAATTTTTCCAGCTTTGAGCATTGTGAATATTTTAGTTGGATCCTCACTCATATTAACATCAGTGTGGAATTTTTCATTGTTGTTTGTCTAGTTGTTCCTTTTAGTTGTTGTTCTTTTGTTCGATTGGTTTGTTTGTTTGTTTATGATACTTCTTCATTTCTTGTACAGTAGAGTGGCCCATCCTCATTTTTTAAAAAATTAAGTGGAAAATTACTAGGTTTGTATGGTCACTGTTATGGAGTAGCACTGCTCTATAACCATTAGCTGGCACAATGCATATGTACATGTATAAGTAGTACATATGTATTTGTGCATATTAATTAATGCACATAGCCATATCTACATTCATTTCTACTTAACTTATGAATCCATAGTGGCTATTTCAATTACATATTTTGCATAGATGTTTCACAAACAGTGTTAATACTAGATTTTGCTATAAATTCTCATTGTTTAAATTTCAATTTGTATTTACACAATGGTTTTAGAAACAATGTTGCCAACTACATTTGGAGATGTGTACAGTTCCTCTAAAATTAACAGTCTTCTAAAATTACCCATGCAAATACTTTGCTTTCATCTACTTCAGTTAGCATTTATATACATTTTAATGTAAACTATTCATATTCTGTTTTACTGCCTGAAATTCTAGATTCCTTGGTTTGTTTCTTTGTTTTGTTTTCTTGTTTTGTTTTTTTTGTTGTTTTGTTTTTTTGGTTTTTTTTTTTTTTTAGTTTGGACCGATTAAAGTTTAATAATTGATGGTAAATTTCAACTTTTTAAAAATACATTTTGGTTTTGCATGCACCATTGCATATCATAAAGAATAATTTGAGCAGCTTATAAAAATGACCCGTGCTTCACTTTACATGTTAGACATACTCGCCTAAAGACGACCAACTACTGGCTATGATTAATCTGTTCCATATCTTTTTTGTTCAACTCAATGTGATATCAAATGTTATATAAATAGAACAATTTAATATTTTATATATATATGTATATATATATATATATATATTTTACACATATATTTTTTTTTCATCAGAGTGTTTGTTTTTACCTAATGTTACACATATAAAATTTCATGGTTTGATGGTTCATTTCTTTTTATTGTTGAATAACCTGTTATTGTATTGTTGTAATGATGTTTGTTTACATATTTGTTGAAGGGTATCTTGGTTAGTACCAGTTTTTAGAGATTATGAGTAAAATTGATATAAACATTTATTTGAAAGCTTCTGTACAGGCATAGATTTAGATCCATTGCATGAATAAGTAGAAGCACAAACGCTGGGTTGTTTGAATGATTACACTTACTCTACAGGCTATTTTAACCAGGTAAAAATGAGAAACTCCTAGTAGACTGTACTCTTCCCATTGACAAACCATGTGAACATGTTTATTATATTTTATAAACTGACCTGAGAAGATCAACCTGAAAAGGGGATGTAAACAGACCACATTTAAAACAGAAGCTACAGCCATCCACTTCCTTTTAATCTTCTCCTATCACGGCAAGGAACAACTATATCACACACTGTTAATGGCTTCCAGGGTCTGTTGTGCCACCTTTAACACACTCTGATTTATTACCATTTCTCACATAGTTTGTGATCATGTATAGATTCTACATAATCTTATGTGCTTATTTAAAAGTTAATAATAATGAAAATGGAAAAGCTCACAGCTTATTTTAAACCATTTCAAAGACCACCATACACCATCTCAAATTTTCTAATTAAGCCCTGTTCTCAGCGTTTTGCCCTTTTTCTGGTATAAAGGTCAAAAACCATAAAGAGTTGACTTTCTGGGTAGAAAGATTTTAGGAGACATGGAGGAGTCACAAGACTCATAAAGGACTAATATACTTTATGGAAATATATGAAAGCCAATTTTAAAGTTACCTGGGATGATAATACAACTGTTTTTCTCAAGTCAAGATATATATGTTCTGTGAATATTCTGAGCCTATGGACTATTGATAATAATTTTTTTTTTGTTTTCAAGTAAACCATATCTTTTTATTTTACTTTTCACCAAAGTAGCTTTAGAAATTTTGATTAATTTAGAAGGTGATTTATAATTCATTTTGTAATTATTTTCATTAAAAGAAAATATCCTAAGATATTAGCAATGATAGTGTAATTTTAGGATGTTTGTAAGTATCATCTAAAGCATGATCAGAATGTTCCATAAAGTGAAAAATGCTGCCTACCGGTGGAGGGAAAGCATAAAGATTGAAGTTCAATTCAAAATTGAGAGAGGATGGAGAAATCGATTGAAGGTAATGTTGAAACACCACTGATGCAAGAGGAGGCAGAGAGACCATGGCATAAAAGCCATCATAAGTCAGGCAAATCTCCAGGTACTGTAAGTAGCCAGTGAATAAATAACTCTGGAATTCTAAGACTAGACCTGTAGAGGCCTTAAATCTAGACAATTAGTGTGCTGTCATTTATGGTTCTCTCCTTATGAACCCCAAAGACTAAATCAAGTGGACTGCAAAACTAATAGCTATATGTCCTGCAAGATGAAAAGCCTTCTTCGAGGGTAGTACATGAGGAGAAAGTACTTTTCACAAACCGGTATTTCAGAAGGAAATGTCAAATTAGTGGCTAAAATAGGGAGGGATCACAGATGAAAATTCTGTCCCCAAATGCTTGGGAAGAGACATTCAGGAATTTGGTTATCCAAAGTGAAAAGAACTCTTCGTTCCTGTTGAATTAAACAAATAAAATACGTCGTGTTAATAACTCTTCATGTTGCTGTCAATTCGACTGCCCTGCAGTCCTGACCATTCTGGGTTCACCAGCACTATCTTTGCAGATTACATGCTTATTTGAGCCTCATTCTGTGAAGCTTGATTCCATTCTAAATCCAAGGCTGGAACCTTTAATTTGCTCTTCATTTCCTTTTGCCATTCACCTTTCTGAAATCACAGAGCCTTGCGTTTATGTGAATGACTTTTGGTGACAATCACTCCATTGATCAGTTCAGGAGGACACTCTGACCCACAAGTTTGTGCTCTGGCCCATTTCTACTCTACTTCATTTTCTAGTTATTATTTTTCTTTTTCTAAAACATCCTGCCTCATTATTTGGACATTCCAAATAGCATTAAGAGAAGGAACTTTATGCTGATGGGCATGTAGAAAATAGAGAAACAATCATAACGTAAAGCAGCTAAAAAGATTAAAAGATGAGAGGGAAAACCCTACTCCTGAAGAAAGCTCCACAGCAATTTTTCCATTGCCTATGTAAGCCTGTTTTGCTGGCTACCGTGCTAAAAGCAAGGGACATTGTGAAAAGGTCATGTTTGAAATAAACCAAGCAATGGGTCTTTTTGTTACCGCACAGTTTGCAAAGATATTGAAAAGCTGTCATAAAAATTTATTCTCTCTTGTTTATTATTCAAGATTACCACTGTGAAGCTCAAAATACCATTTAAGAAAGAAGATGGCTTCTTTTCTCCAAAAATATGGCAAGAGAGTTCATCAGCAGAATAGGAGTTGTAAATGATTAACGTAATGAATGTAATGATTGAAATAATCATATTAAAATAATGATCGTAGGATTAAAATGATGGCATGTAAGATCTACATTGAAATTCAGCATGCTTTGTCTGTGGTAGGTGGAGTAGATAGTCCCATTGATGAAAAAAATGTACTATGACCTGCCTTTGATGGGGGGGGGGACTATGTGTTCCTTTTAATTTATTTTTTGGAGTATGATAGCATCTTTTTAGATGGGAGATATGATGAAATCACAGGAGAGTTTGTTCCCTGTGACTTCAAGGTTAATAAGAGGAATGTTGGCAAAGACAGTGCCAGAAGACAGGGAGAGAAAAAAAAAAAGCTTTTTAAAGCTACACCTTGAAGGGCTGCAGTGATATCTATGTGACATTTCACCACTGATGTCCCTGATTAATTATCAACAATTCAAAAGAATATCTGTGGGAGAGCATGAGTATCTCTTGACAGCTAAAAGAGAGCATAGCATCATAAAATCTTTGGGATGTAGAATCTCTCAAGATTTCTAAGGTGGAAAAATGATATCTCAAGTGTGTAAATCAGAAAGAAATTACATTAAATTATTAGCATCAACATGATTTCAAAAACATTTATTATAATGAATAACTTACCACCTTGCTGGTAATATTCATTCACAAAAATGTGTTCAAAAATTGATCATATATTTATTTCTAGATTGAAGTAACAGAATTAGAAAAGAGCCCTATGTTAATCAGTAAAGATATTATTAAATAAAATATGATGTATTCATATCAAAAGTTATTGCAATATTAGAAGAATCAGATAGTCAATTGTAATACTCACGTCCCATATATAAAATGTCAGACAAACTCTTGAATGTTTTACGTACACTTTATCGTCACCATATACAAAATAGGAGGAAAAATTTAAGGGTGAAGAATGGTGAGCAGAAAAGTCAATCCTTTGGAGTAGTTAGAGAAAGGACTGAAGGAGCTGAATGGGTTTGCAACCCTATAGGAAGAACAACAGTATCAACCAACCACACACCCCAGAGCTCCCAGGGACTAAACCAACAACCAAAGAGTACACATGAAAAGATCCATGGCTCCAGCTGCATATGTAGTAGAGAATGGCATTGCTGGACATCAATGGGAGAAGAGGCATTTGGTTCTGTAAAGGCTCGATGCCCCAGTTATAGGGGAATTTGAGGGTGGGGCAGCAGGAGTGATTGGATGGGTGGGGGAACATTTTCATAGAAGCAGGGGGAGTGGGGATGATATAAGGGGTTCCCAGGGGAGAAACATGGAAAGGGGATAACATGTTAAATGTAAATAAAGAAAATATCCAATAAAAAATAAAGAAAAATCAATTCTTTTGTTTAAGGTCACAAAGACAATATGTTCATGGTGTCATTAATGCACTTAATTCTTGCCTGTCTATCTCGAACCTGACAATAACTTAAAATACAATAATTTGGTACAGAAAAATATCTATTTTAATAACACTAAGTTGTATCAGAAAAATAAAAAATCCATTTTAATACCGGGGTAGAAGTTATCCATGTATATGTTAGAAAACATATATATATATATGTTTGTATTGAAATATATATGCAAAGAATATACATCTATATTGAATTTACACATGAAATAATACATTTTTATATTAAAGAGGCATGCATGAGAGTGAATGCAAGGAAACCTAATTTTCTTCAACATTCTATTTCTTAAGAACATCCAAACGACTTTTCTGTGTAAACAAACACTAAATAAAACAAGTTAAATGTGTGCCTGGACTGCTCTTCTAAACATCAATGCCATTAACCAGGCCAGCTGAGTCCTTCTGGCCCTGTCCTCTTCCCTGCAGGTCTCTCTCACCACTGACCCTTGTACCATAAATCAGAAATTGTTCCCAAACACGCACTGCACTGTCTCCATTTTGCTTCAGTGTCTGCTGTTTATCTATGTGGTTCTTTCTTTCAGGTGTTACTGATGCTTTGAAGGAAGTCAGTATCTGCTCCCAGTTCCGTCTCAAGTGTCATCTCAGCAGAAAAGTTATCTCAGGAGTTTCCAGCATTCTTCTCTCAAACTCCCGAGGCAGTTTGGCCAGATGTGGAGCTGAGAAACTGCTTTGTGTTTCTGCAGATAATTTCTCCCCTGTTGTACCACCACACTCTTGGGGAACATCTGTATCTATTTCTATTTTTCATTTTTTGATATTGATATATTACCTACTACATAGCAATGAGGTTCCTCTTTATTGTTTTTTTTTTTAATTTTTTATTTTATAAAAACAATTTGCACAGGAAATGTTTGAGTTCAGAATATATAATACTATTGAATAATATTTCTAGTTAATGTCCACTTTTCTAAGTTACTTGCCATTGTGACAAAATGCCTAATAAAAATAATTTAAAGGTATTTCATGAAATAGAATAAAATCTGATCCTTATTCTGCCAGCCAATGTTGTGGAGAGTCTTTGACCATAGAGGAGTATACTCCTGCTTGGCACAGGAGGAAAATGTACTCCATACTGTTAGCTACAGCATACAGCAACACCATCTTCACACACACACACACACACACACACACACACACACACACACACTTCATCCTTTTCCTTTAGGAAATATTATCTATGCCAATGTTACTGGGAAACATCTTCTCTTCCAAAGTTAATGATTCCAAGATAATCAGAGCCAGCACAGGTCTGAGTCACAGAAGCATGGGTATGGCTAATGTCTCACAGAAATAGCAAACTGAGAGACATTTTCCCACAGCTTTCAGGCTGTGGGAAAGAATTTTGAAAACATGAGTTCAAAAATATATAATTTTTCAAATATGCGAAATGTAAGGATGTAATATGAATTGTATAAGGAGCTCCATAGATCTAAAGGAACAGAGACAGCTGCAATATGAGCTAGCTTGTCATAAAGATATGAAGGAAGGACATAAAGAGATTTAGAGAGTGGTGATCTCAAGTCAAGATACCACCCAACTAAGCATTTTATGTGTGCTTATAAAAGCAGGAAGACTTCTGAGTTCAAGGTCAACCTGGGACAGATGGAGTTTAGGTCCAGGCCCAGGCATGGTAGGAATGATAACTTCAGAGCAGTGTCCTACCCAGCTAGTTGTTTTTGTCTGTGCTTAACAAAGGCAGGCAGATCTCTGAATTATTTTGCAATGTTAAATAAAAATGTGCTTGCTGTCTCCCTCTAAGAATCATGGGGCTAGACTCATGGGATGCTGATTCATGGCATAACTTAAAGGGAACCTTGTGTAATGACTGAATCGATATATAAATAAAAGACTGGACTTTTGATCTGCAAGAGATTAGCTATCTGGAGAGGCTTTTTTCTTTTTTTGTTATAAGAGAAAGTTATCTCAAGAGGAACACACACACAGAGCGAGAGCGAGCGAGCATGCGTGAGGGGGAGAGAGAAAGAGAGAGAGAGAGAGAGAGAGAGAGAGAGAGAGAGAGAGAGAGAGAGAGAGAGAGAGAGAGAGAGAGCTGGAAGTCTGTCTGGAGCAGAATATAGCCCATTAGCTTACAACCCATAATTTGACTTCAAGTCATTCTTTTCGAGGCTCCCAGACACCAAATCTCAGGACCCCCTCTCCAAGCCAAGGCTGCTTCTTTGCATGCACCCAAGGTATCCTGATTCCTTGAGAATGATGGGGTCTGTTTCTCAGAAAAGGACAGGAGAACCTTGTGAATTGGCAGAAGGTGTTCTACTGAAATGTCCTGGAGAGCAATTGTGAGATCCTGGTCCCTCTTAAGGTCATTGGCCAGTCAGAGAAAAAAGCAGAGTTGTGTGCAGAGATGTGGGTGACCTGTAGGAAGAAGGTACCCACATAGAGATCATACAGTGGATTGTGGTGGATGCCAATTGGGCCACGGAAAGGAAAGTAGAATTTTTCCTGGTCTGCTTGCTAACTCTGGAAGGATGCTCAGGGACAGCAGAGAAGAAGCTGGCTGACTGTGAGAAGAAAACTGTGGAGTTCTGCAACCAGCTGGAGGACAAGTTGGCCATGCTGGGGACCTTGCTGCAGGTGTCTGGACTGCTACAGCTGTATCTGAAGAGCCTGGAGAACTTCACATGCGACCAGGATTTCTGGGTTCTATGGTTCTTCCCTGGTAGCAACAGTGAGATGCCCAAGGTGCTCCTGATTTTTTATGATGTGGCCATGTATTTCTCTGAATTTGAGTGGGTCAAGCTGGAAGACTGGCAGAAAGAGCTCTACAAGCACATGATGAGGGGCAACTATTTGATGTTGCTCTATGCCATCTTCAAACAAGACATCCTCACCAATACAGAGAGGAAACAAAAGCCTTGTGGAGTAAGCAAGAGACAGCATAACCCAGGAAACCAAACACTAGCATCTCTCGGTCCAGAACAGGACCCAATTCTAGCTAGCCCTTTCCAAAAAGAATGAAGAAAAGGGGGGGGGGGTGCAGACACTTGAGAAGTAGCAAGAAGAAGCATGCATGGCTCCACCTGAGTCAGATACTGGGATTCCATCAAGCACCAACACTTCATCAATTAAACAGGAATCAGAAGGTGCAGAGGAACAGTCACCACCCTCCCCTTTACAAATATCCTGCTTTTTGTGGGGCCAGGTGGTGGTGCTGTGAAGATTAAGATAGAAGCCCCATTTGAGGATGAACCTGAGCAGCATCTTCTGGAATAAGCAAGGCAGTTCTTTTATAGAGTTCACAAAAGGCCCAGGAATAAGATTAGAGGCCCCATATGGCATCATGCCCAGGGAATCCCTAGGGTGAGGATTGGGTCACTCCCAGAAAGCAGAGTTATGGGAGAGACACCCATATCCTTCTTTGACTAAGGAATCAGGAATCCCTGTGCCGTGACTGTGGATAGAGCTTCTGCTTGAAGATTAATCGAACAATTCATCAGAGGACCCATGTAGAGGAGGAACACAGTAAAGATTATAGTGGCTTGCCTGTTGGGTCCGGGGAAACACCACTCCACACTGAAACCAGGGGTGATGGTGGTGCTTAGCTCTGTCATCTGCTCACTACCTGAGGAACCCACAAGCCAGCATTCCCAGGCAAGCCATGACTTCATGGGACAAAGACCAGCAGCTAAGGTTTACCACTGTATTGAATGTATGCACTCCTTTAAGCAAGTGATGAGCCTGATACTTCACCAATGTCAGCATACAGTCATCAAGCAGGGCTAGGCTGTTGCAAGTCCTTGCACTGGGTCTCAGACTTTTTTCCTCGCCAGTGCATCCACAATGGTAAGCCCCGAGTACTACCAGGCTTTCAACAGTGACCACTACTTGACTGTCTAAATGCAGTCGTACTCCTGAACCCAGGAAAGCCTTAACATTGTCATGCCTTCTGTCCTCCATGGGAGCCCAATCCTGCAAGCTCCCAGACCTGAAGAGAAAAGCTGACCAGGAACTTGCAATGATACTTGCTGGCTTTCCTGGTAAAACCCACACCATCTCAGGGTCGTTCCTCTGTGCCTGACCTGACACTGGTCCCTCAATCAGGGTTGGTTTCAGAGAAACTACTTTATTATTATTATTCAAATGGGAAGAAGCAACACTTTTGCTGGCTGTGCAAGTGTGGAGACTTTGTCTTCTAATTCCTCCTTTTGGAGATTCCCGACTGTAGAAAGAATCTCTTATGTACTATATGAAAGCATCACCTGACAATAAAAAGCCTATGGCCAATGAGCAGATGTAGGATTAGATGGTGGGGAATCCAGTAGATTGGAATTTTGGGATAAAGTCAGGGGTGAGAAAGGATTTGTCTGGAACTCTGAGAAAGAAGGTCACATGAAAGTGAAGGAGAGGTAACTAGCTATGTGGCATGACTTAGACTAGTTTAAATAGTATAATTCAGTTATGAGCTAGCAGAATTGAGCCAAAGCTATTGGCTTAGACATGCATTGTAGATAGATAGATAGATAGATAGATAGATAGATAGATAGATAGATAGAGACATATAGATATATAGACATTATATAGATATATAGATATGTAGATATGTAGATATGTAGATATATAGATATGCATGTAGATAGATAGAAGATAGATAGATAGATAGATAGATAGATAGATAGATAGATATAGACATATAGATATATAGACATTATATAGATATATAGATATGTAGATATGTAGATATGTAGATATATAGATATGCATGTAGATAGATAGAAGATAGATAGATAGATAGATAGATAGATAGATAGATAGATAGATGGATAGATAGATAGATATCCTAAAGGGAGGAATTATTTGCTTCATATCTAAATTCACAGGTTTCTGTAGTCTGTTCCATGAAAGTTTGGCCACATGTGCTGAGTAGAATACTATCATTGCAACAGCTTGTGTCAGACCAAGTCCTGTACCTCTTGGTGGCCAGAGATCAGATGGTAAAGTCAATCCTAACAACAGGTATACATTCAACATGTGAGTAAATATACCCACTTCTGTCAACTGGACACCACCTCCTAAAGTTTCCAGACCCTCCTAATAGTATTACCAGTTGTGGATCAATGTCTCAACATATGAGCTCATGGGGAACATTTTACCATCAAACCAAACTTTCTCCCAAATATGCTTGATCCTCATGTAGTGAAATGTTACATAACTAACTCTAATTCTATAACTTCTCATTCAGCATTTATTGAGTTTAAATTCTGAAAAACAGCTATCTCCTTTCTTTCAAATGCTTAACTTCAAACCTGATTCTGTTTTCCTTCCTAATCCCTAGTAAAAGTCACTCTGAGGGTCTTTGTGTTGTGTGAACAGGAAGGGAAAGAGAGTTTGCATCCTGATACACCCATTTCTCCTTCCCTTCTCTTCTCCAGATGCAGAAAAGACAATTATGTGTTTCTTTTTGTGAAAATGTTATCTGGTTTATGGTGCTAATCATTTTTTGACATAATGCAGGTTTTCAATACACTATATTAGAGCAAATAACCAAATCTTATGTTTGCATGGGTAATTGTCTTTGCTATTTGGACAATCCTATCCTATCACTCCATTCTTAAAAGTGAGAAAACAGATCTAATCTATACACCCCTTATCTCCATCACCTTTATTTCCTGATACTGGGAGTTAGGATAATGTCTTTAGGTGGTATGGCCCAAAACAGTCCCAGCTGCTTCCCAGTATTCTTCAGATAGGTGATGTATTCATAAATGGTTGTTACACTATAGCCATGCCTATTTGATCCTAGGGAAACAAAAGACATAGTCTAGGTGGTTTATAGAGCAAGTGGGTTAGATTGTTTGCTTGTTTTGTTTTTCTTTCTCACAATTCTGAATGCAGGGAAATCCATGATTAAAGTGCTAATAGGTTTGAAATGCTAAGGTTCCAATTCTGGCTCATAGTGGGTTGTCTACTCACTCTGTTATCTCACACAAACATGGATGAGGAGTACTGTTTCATAAGGGGGCTCACTGATGAGTGTTGAACTCAGCCCTAGCCTTCTAATATTATCACCCTGGAGGAAGAAGTTTGATATATGAAATCTGGAGCAGGAGACACACACATCCAGTCTATAGCATACATCTAATGGGAGAAAGGCTTGACTACACTGAGGTTACAATACTATAATCCCCAACCCACTCTCCCTTGGAGTGTTGTCCAATGACAACCAATGTAGAATAAATGAATCTGTGTTCTCTAAAGGGAAGGGTTTCTTTTCTGCATCCTTTATTTCTTTGCTCTTCATCCCCCACACCTTGGATCGAAACTTCAACCTGGTAGGGAATCTTCTATTGCCTTAGCAGTTGCTTCAGTGAACACCCTCACCCAATATTGTCCACACACAATTTGAGATCCCTACTGATTTGTTTTTCCCTTCAGTTTCAACTTCACAGAAATATCAATATGCTCATCTTAAAAGGTACAAATCTCCACAGGAGCCAGCACCCCACTCCCAAATATCAGCAAATGAACTAAAACCCATCCTGAATCAAGTGAGTGAAACCTAATATTCCTGAATCACATTTCTTCTTTCCTTCATTTACTGTACCTGAAAGAACACACAAATGAGACAGAAGGAAGAGAGCATGCTTGCATTCACACCCTTTAGTAAAACAGTCTTCAGGTCTGTGTTAGGAACCACTGCCCTGTTTGCGTTCATAATCTCACTAGCCTCAGATTCCATGTTTGACAGAGCAAAGGACCCTGTGTGAGGCTTCAGAGGGAAACATAAGGTAACTTTACTCAGCTCCTCTAAGCTTTGAGACTTTGTGGACAATCCTATAATAGACATTTCACCTCAGAGAGGGAGAGTCATACACACAGACACAGCATAGGAAGAATTAAAATCCATCCTTGTCCCATCCTCTGCCTGAATTTATAACCTGTACCCTAATCTCACCAAATAGTACTTCCTCTGGTATTTTTAATTCTGGGACAGGATTTCTCGTCCTATGAAGATCAGAGTCAGGGAGAGACACTGCGAAATACAAATTTGCAGTCATTTTGCTAGAACTTTATTTTTGTAGTGGGGAGCCCAGAGCTATAGAATTCTTTATGTTAAAAGTATGCCCTGCTGAGTCCAATGATCAATGGATCTTGAAGTCCACTATTTTAACTATTCATATCAAAAATTCATAAGCATACCTGAAACAATATAGATTGTTAGGGTTTTTTTCTCTCACATAGAAGCACAACCTTTATCAACCCCCTGATTAGATTTATTTAGGATAAGTTCACCAAATTGTATAAATACACTTCCTGCTATGCAACAGCAACCGTCTGCTATTCATCTTCCCCCCATGCCCCAGGTTCTGTGGCTGTACTGTGAATTTGGCATGGAGGGTCTGGCCACTGGGTTGTGTTTACCTTATCTGTGCTCTTCGTATTTTTGTAGAGGTCAGCATGTAGAAAAGAAATCGTTTTAATCTGCTCTTGCACAGTGCCCTATTTCATCCCTGTGATCATTTTATCTGCCCTTCTTCAGACCTTTTCCAGCTCCGTTTCCTCCCGTTTAAGGTTCATCAACCAGAACCACATGGAGTGCAGATGAACTAAGGTTTCGTACAAAGGCATTGCCCTTGGAGTTCCTAGGAGAGGCAATGTAGTTATCCTTTTAAAAAAAAAAGGCAAATCCTAGGGCTTGCAGCTTCAAATAGTATGAGAAATGAAAAGGGAGAGGCGCTAGGGATATGAATAATAAGTACTCCTCTTTTCTGTTCCAGTTTGCCTATCTCTTCATCCTTTGTAGCATCTTAAGTGGAAAAAAAGCATGAATTGATGACAAGACATTAGAAAAGTGGCAAGGACTTGGAGGGCAGCAGAGATGTTCAATGTCTGCTGGCCTATACAGCAGCAGACAGCCTTCTAGACAGAACTGTTTCTAACATCATCCATCCCCCTTGTAAACCCAGTGCTCATGATTTTTTTCCTGCTTATTTGTTGCCCAACAGATACCCCAAATCCCAACGGCTCCCAGACTTTGCCCTTTCTGTCCCTTTTACTTTCTAAAGCAGAGCACAAATTTGAAACAGAAATTCTGCTGAGCCATCAGCCTTAAGAACTAGTGATTTGATTATCTCGTTAAAGCAATTTAGTCTGAGTGTGAATGAGGTTTAACCCTTTCAGAGGTTTTATAAATTTTAAAAGATATTTGCAAAACATAAGAAATCTAAGGATGCTTTTACAGTTTAGGGTGGATTGGAATATAAGTGAGAGATTAAAGAGATGTGTTGATTCTTTATATATTTTTTGAGATATTGAGATAGTGAGAAAGTGTGTGTGTGCATGCGTGCATGTGTGTGTGTGTGTGTGTGTGTGTGTGCATGTTTGATGTATGGGTGCAAGTAAGTGGTACACAAAAAGAGTCCAGCACTGTTTCTTCCTTTATAGCACATTAAGAAAAAGCAGAGAATATTTGCAGGAGAAGCCCAAGTAAAGGAATCTCATTTTCTTTCAAACTCTCACAACTGTGAAAGAATATCTATATTTCCATGTGTGAAATTTCTGTTCCCTCTCATAACTTTACTTTCCCAAATCATTACTTTCCTGTGTATTGTTATAGTTTCAAAATATCTTTGGGGATCTCATCAATTTTTTTCTTTCCATGTCTCTTTGTATTATTTCTCTGCACATTTCAGTGGCACATGCAGGTTTAAATTTCAGTCTCAAAGAAATTTTGGTAATTGAAAGAATGTAAGAATTATCAGGGTTTTTTGTTGTTATTTGGTTTTTTGTTTGTTTGTTTGTTTGTTTTTGTCTTCAAAGTCTTAGAGGATATCTACTATACCTTTAACCTGCTATCCAGTAATCATTCTTTTCTAACAGAGGATAAGCCTAAATTATTATTGGACAAGCCACTCGTATACACTATAAATCCAGGAAACTTGCTTGATTCATGCCCAGCCTCAACTGAAGATGGGGAAGTTTCTGATGGATTTCAGTAAAGAAAGCAGCATATTCCAGATGCCTTTTGCTCTCCTACTGATGCAGTATTAGGATAGGGCAGTCCAGTCTGAGACTGTCATGTAACTGATAATTAAAAGAAGTCAGTCTTTGTATGTGAAAAATTAGAGAATCAGACTTCTAAAGGTTGAAGTCATCAGGTTATCACGAAACCAGTCTTTCTGAATGAAGTCACAGAAAGGAAGGAAAATCGATTCTGAGGCCATGATTAGGATTGCGCATAGAGATCTGACGTAAGACATTGGCTAACCCCAGCCTGTAAGTTCCTCTTTTCACACCTAATATCATTCTAGCAGTTGTGTGATATCACTTGCCTCATATAGGATTAGAAAGGGCAACTGTACTATGGCTAATGAATAGGCTTCCAGTATAATCTACCACACAGTTTACTAAATGCTAGCGAAGTCTTGTAGATATTTTCTCTAAACGTTTTGGATGATTTATTCAAGTCTTTTTCATGTTGGTAAACTTTACAGAAGTCTTCAAAAATTCCTTTCACTTTGCAATCCTTCTAATAGTCAAACATAGTGTGTCTAATTAACTTGAGAATTCCAAGTGGTCAATTCAGGACAAAACATCTTGTGTTACTCCAACTTTTTCTGATATAAAATTCCATTCCTTTAGACCTCTCCCTTACCCTTGCTAAAATCCTATCGTTGCTTATCCAGCCCAATATGAATGCTTTTCATTTGTTGAGAATTGGTTTTTGGTATATATTGTAATGCTCAATACTATCACCCAAGAACTGGTTACCACCAGGGATGAGAGAATCCTCACACAGACCCAAGTGACAGTATGTAAACTTGCCCCAACTTATCCCTGATTGGTGAATCAAGATGCTTATAGCCTATGCCTGGGCAGAAGAGAGATAGGTGAGGTTTTGGTTCCCAGGCTTGGGTTTTGAGAACAGACTACAAAGGAGAAGAAGGAAGAAGGTAGAGAGAGGAGAAGATGCCATGGATTAGGTAAGTTATGAAAACATGGTCATGAGGGCTGACCAATTGATGTTAAGATAAAGCCTAGATGGAACATGGCAAATTATAACTCGGGGTTATTAATGGAGAAGTAGATTTTAATAACTTAGAGGGTAGATATCTGCCCAGCTCTAGTGCTTTAAAGGCTTATAATAAATATAAAAGTTTTGTGTCTTTTATCTGGGAACTGAATGATCAAAAGCAGGGTAGAAACCCCCAAATTGAGATTAAATATTTACTACAATGCTCATTAACAGCTATATTGTACTATGGTAAATATTATGCTTCAAATAGCTCAGAACAATTCTCTGGAAATGACACACACTACAAATTCATTTGGATCATAAAAGAATATATGCTGTATTCTGAGAAATTAGAAGATAAAGATATCTTAAATCAGAGTAGACATTATTATCCGTATATATATCTCCTTACACATTTTTGTTTATTTGTATATGTGTATACATATACTTTTCATACTTTTATTGACATTATTTTTTTTCCTTTGAGACAGTCTCACATAACCCAGGCTGAGTCTCTACTCATGTAATTGAAGTTGGCCTGGTCTTCCTGGTTTTTTGCCTCCACCTCCCCACTGATGACATTACACACATGCACCACCATGCCCAAGTTCTATAGACTTTATACAAAATATACATTATTCTTTCGTAAGCTTTTACCAGATTCATTACTTCCACCTTCATTACTTATGTACTTTTGTGCTATAAGTTCATGTGTCCTGTGTTCCTATGGCTTTTTATTATAGTAGTTTCACTAACTATCTTTTGATTATTTTCATGCCTGTCATTAGTCTATCAGTCTTTTTCTTACACTACATAAAAAAAAATATGAGCATTTGATTTCTTCGATCGTGAATTCTCAACTTTTCTCCATGTCAAATAAATATATAAAATTATACAAACCACAATGTCAACAGCAATCTGTTTCATGTGAGATCTTAGAGGATGGTCTTCAGGACATTCATCTTTATCATGTTACTTTGAGCTCAGGGGTTCACTTGTCAAAAAACATCACTGTATGTCTTCTTTTCCTCATTAATGCATTATTTAGGATCATCTCCTGTCACATTGTCATGTATTCATGATAATTTGGTTCTGTGGTATAGTCAATAACAGACCAGGGCCATACTTTAGCGCAGACTTGTTAGGTGTTCCATTCTGGGTACTTTGTAAGTTAGTATTATTTGTATTCAAGAGATATTTGCTGTGCCTCCCTTATTATCTTTGAACCCATTTTTAAGTTTCATCCACTAGATTTAATGAATTGAAAAGATAATAAGATTTGCCCATCACTTCTCTAGAAAGCTTTACCTGTGGATTAGAATTAAGCCCAAAGTTTCAGTCCCCTATAACATCTTCTACCTCCAGAATGATGAAACTGTCAGCAAAGTAAGTCAGGTCAATAACTTATCAGAGTCTGCTTTTAGTAGATAGTTTGTTGTGAATGCTCTCATCTAGACCATTTGTAAAAGTGTTAAAACTGGCCCAAGAGTAATTTCTGAATCTAAATGAATAATGTTCCTTTACATATACAATACATTTTTATTCTCATCTCTGATTCTTTTAATGAAGCATCCTCTTATATACTATTTTTCTACCTCTGTATTTCAATTCACATTTAATATTAATTATTAATGTAAGGTTCATAATGGCTTCTGGAACTAGGTACATGATAAGAAGTTATGAATATATACTGCTCTTGCAGAATATCCTAGTTTTGACCCCGAAGACCTATATAAGTGCTTCATATCAATATGTAAATCCATCTCCAGGGGATCCAACACATTTGGCCTCTGTGGGCATCTACTTTAATACACACAGACACACACACACAGACACACACACACAGACACACATGGGCACACCTACATATGCATACTTTAAAATAAAAATAAATATTTAAAAACCAATTACAGTACCTTCTGACCTAATATTACTGAAGAATATTTACTCATAAGAGCACATAATCTTGAGACAGAAACACTGGAACATACATAGGTTTGAAAAAGGAACATTTTATAATAGTTTTTATACTATTATACTAAGAGTACTATCAGTACTCAATGTCTCTATTTCTCTGTTAATCATGAAAGTTCATTTCTATGACTGTACCCTAACCAGCAGAAATGAATATCAAATACTTGAGCCTTTGTCTGTGTATGATTTTGTGAAGCACTGCATAAGTAGTGTACACTTGCTAACAAATATAATAATCTTAAGTGTGCGTTAATTAACAGTATCTTTTTGAATCCTCATGATATTAAGTTTATGGTTCTCTATTTTGCTAGATGTCAGTATTAAGGAACAAGTGTTTGCTATGTCCCAAGGATTCAATGGAATACCCACATGCCTCTTACTAGTTCATATTGTTCTGACTCAGTGATTATTTACAGTAATGGGCCATAAGGTATATGGCTGCAAGTAATCCCTCCTTATCATAAAATATTAAATCTGATAAATTTAAAATATAAATAAAATTTAGAGTGGTTCAAAGTTATGTGTTTAATTATGTCATCTTCACTCAGTGGGATTTCATGCTTTCTTTGCCATGATAGCAAAAGGAGGCGGAGGTGCAGCAAGCATGAAATTAATTATTAATGCCTAACATCCAGCCCTTCTGAAAGGCCCACAGGGAGCAACTCAAACTGACGCCACTTCAATAATGATGTCGAGTATGAATTATTGCAGGGCCTTATTTTCCTGTGAATGTTGTGATATTTTGTCAAAATCTGGGTATGCCCCTGGGAATGTGTTCAACATATGAATGTCATCTGTCATGTGTCACAGAAGAAGCCATAGCCAGAGTTGCTGGGTAACGCTAGACTACAACTATAGAGGAGTTATAACATAATTTATGTACTTCTTCTTAAAAGATTTTCATCTCCTCATTGAGCACACTGATGTGTGGGGTTATCTAATCCTCCAAGGGCAAGAAATTTCATTATTTTAAGATTTGAACCCATATAACTTGACTTATTCTGTTTCCTTAAGGGTGATTCTGTAGCCATCCATAAGCTACTTAGATCCTATTTAATTAAGGTCATTAAAATAGAGGAAATACTTTGTGTAAAGAGAATCCTTGGTAGTCAAAAACCCTAGAATGACTGATGTTCAATAGTTCCACTGAGTAGGAGCAAACAGACAAAAGTAGATGAAATAAATGAAGACCTAGGGATGGAGAAGGGAATATGATCTTCAGCTTTCAGCGAACTACTGAACGGAAGTAAAAGTATTTAAATAATTGAAATTCCACACAAAGCCTCGTGGGATTCTTCTTAATCAACAGTCGTTTGTTGTAGTGAGTGGCTGCCTTCTTTAGGAGTATTCCTCAGATTGCAATTTCCATTGTTAATATGAACTTTCAACAATAAGTACAGTTTAATTTTTTAGTCACTTTCAGAACTATATTGCATTATCTAGATGCAGTGTTACAAGACACTCACTTATTTAACAAAACAGAGGATATATTAAATGTAAATGGAATTTTCTGCATATCTGAAGCCTAACTTTTTTCAGAGGTAGATCTATACCAATATGGTGCCAACGGCGATGACATGTGAACTCTAGTTTCTGTTTTGACACTAAGCGACAAAATAACAAAGCAAACACCATAGGCTGACAATCCAGATGACCAAGTCTAAACTAATATATTTATATGAGAGTCTTGGATTGAGAAATAGGATCTAAAATACAGTGCCTCTTAACTTCAATACATAAGCAGTATTCAAGTCTGAGGGTGTGAAGATGAGATACTAGCAAACACATTCATGAAGCCTCTTATTGTTGCTCTTCAGTTATCATAGACGGCTCTTCTCTGAGCAAATGACATTTAGTTTCTCCTCCAGTAGGAATTAACTCTTTAATTAGTAAGCAATGTGATTTCTCTCTCTCTCTCTCTCTCTCTCTCTCTCTCTCTCTCTCTCTCTCTCTCTCTCGATTAAACATAGGAGAGAAAAAGAGAATGCCCAGAGTGATCCAAATAACACTATTCTGATTGAGGTACTTAGGTCAGAAATTACATACACAATATCAGAGACTCTTTTCAAATAACCAGAAGGTTTGACAAAATGAAATGATCTCAACACAGATACATTATCAGTAGACAGGGTAATTGGGATACTTGCTCATCCATAGCTATATTCAGCTTTTCCTTGAAATATCTGAAATCTGGGTAACTGGTGAAACAAAGGCTTAGTTTTCTATACAGTTAATAGCAAGGATCTTCCCGATATTCTGGACATATTAAAGACAGGAAAGACAGTGAGCAGAAGAAACCTAGGCAAAAACTAGGCAAAGTAAGACCTTAGCAGGTACATTGTGCTGTAGCCATTTCAGACTGAATGAGAAGGAATCAGCACGTCAAAAGTCCACTGCGTATTATATATTGCTCAGTGGATTCAATTGTGCTTGAATTCATAGTAGAATAAGCTATACTAAAACCCTATTGCCCAGTGTTCATTTAGACTCTGATGGACTCTGAATTGTAGATCCCTACCTGGTTATTATCATATTATTATGGTCAATGACTGAACCTTGGAAAGCAGGATTGGCAATATTAGTAAGCATTCTGCAATGCACAGGGACGGTGACTGGAACACCCTCTTGCATACTCCACACACAAGATAATTTGGCATGTTCTTGTCAGTGCTTTGGGTTGAATGATTTGACATTTTCTTAAACTTTCACTGCTTTCTTTAAAGACAAAAACAATCTCATTTTTAAAAGAACAATTACTTTGTTTATAAAAATCAGAGAGAAAAGTATGTAATAAATATGATCTTATGACATTTTCAAACTTAGTTTGCAATTCAGATTCTACAAACCTGATAGACAGTAAACAACACTAAATACTAATAAAAATATTGTGATGGTACAACATTTCAGGACCTTGCTGTATCTTTTGTGTATTTGATTCATATTCTTTATTCTATTTGCCTGTCCCAAGATTTTCCTGACTTTTGTACTCACTCTTCATAGTAGAAAATAAATATGGTAGCAAATCTAAGACCAATGTGGTGGCTTTAATGGGAAAGGCCTGCCTAGTTTTATATTTGAATATTGAATCTGTGGTTGGTGAAACTGTTTAGAGGGATCAAGACCTTTGACCTTGCTGGAGGAAGTACATCAATCACTAGGGGCAGGCTTTAAGGTTTCAAAGGCCTTTTGCAATTTGAGTTAGCTCTCTCTGTTTTCTCTTTGTAGATCAAGATGTGAGCTCTCAGTTGCTCACACCCATTTTGTCTTGGCTCCACCATCATGGATTATTCTGACCCTCTGAATCTATAAGCCCCATATTCCTTTCTATGTTGCTTTGTCACAACAAGAGAAAATTAACTAAGAAAATCAACATTAAATTATTTAAGTTTTAACAGTTAGGTAATACATTTTCATATAAATTATTATTTAATAACTATTAGTCAATTCTCAGAATGAAAGCTGGAGATTTTAGCATTTCTAAAGAGACTCTGGCATTTGCTCAAACTGCAGACTATATATACTGAAACATCTGAAGGCTTGAGACACAGGATTTTCCTTACCATACTGTCTTTTATTATAGCATGGTAGAACACTCTGTTCTATACTACACTAAGCTTATTCACTACTATTTTATGCACACATCACTTTATTATTTTAGTTTACTCCATTGCTTCAGGTCTTCTGCTCGAGGGGACACTTGAAAAATCAACATACTCTATAGTATATTAAACATTTTTTAAAGACCATTGGGGCACAGACTAGGGAGAGAGGTGGGGTAAAAAGAGCTAGCCTGAATATGACAATGTTCTGCTGAGAAGTTTTATGATATTGAGAAATTGAGCAAATGGGAAATAAAAGGGACATATTTCAATATAGTGTAAGCACTGCATAAAATTAACACCAGTGTAATAATTTCTGAACAACATGATTCATATCTGTCTCCTTTACCCAGTCTTTCAGCTTCCCCTCATATTCCTTCTCTAATAATTGGTCAGAAGCATGCACGAATTTTACTTTGCTATTGATTGATTGATTCATTTATCCATTAGCTTTCTCCCTCTTTTGCTCTACTTACTTTATGATGGCAGAAATTAAAAATGGTCCCATTATCAGTGGCAGAGAGCAACAGTATCTTTCCTTTCTTTTTCAAAAGTTGAGGAAACCTATGTTTGAGAATAACCTAAAATAGGTTCATAATATAGCACAAATTCAAACACACATGTATACAACACATAACCCAACAGCTGTTTGTAGAAGAACAGGTTCCTAGAGTGGCCTAACTCTTCAAGATTTTCTCATCCTAGCTGTTAGATAGTCTCAAAATAACTGTGATCTGGTATTACTATGCCCTGGATTAAGGAGTCCAGCCCTTGTCTCCATACCCTTGTCCTGCCCAGAGTATGATGTAATTAAAAAATGTCAGAAGCCTATGTGGAGTGCTTTTGGAGATGCTCAGATGCAATGTGATAGAGACTTGAATGAAAAAGAACTGCCTTCCCTGAGCAACATGTCTGTATCCTTGAGAGACCTACTAGCAAGAAATGCTAGGGTCTGTTTATTTCCTCCACTTATCTGTAAGTAATAAATATGCTTTGCTTAATGTGATGTACAAAACCTGTGCATATTTATGCAGTTACTAAAATATTTCCAAAGCATTTTAGAAACATTTAGAGTGATTGAAAATATCAGTGAGTATATCACATCGGGGGAAAAAATACACATCACTATTGCTCAATAGCAAGGAAAACTTGTTTATGAAAATCACATCTTGTTGGGGAATTCAATCACCCCTAGGACTAAAAAAATAATGTCACAGAACACAAGGAATGACAGAGTAGATTTTGTCTGACACTATCAAGATCTTGGCCTGCATAAAATTTCTATGAGGTAAGATTTAAAATCATCTCACGTTATGCTTTGGGTAATATGTCTACCTTTAAAAATTTTATAACTAAAATGTTGAACCTCCTTAAAGGAAGGGTTTCAGCAGGCTGCAAAATTGGAAAACTGCAAGCTTCATCAGAAATAGAGTGTATCAATGTTAATTAAGCATTCATTAGAAAGGAAGGCAGAGTGAGCCGTGGGAGAATCAGAGAGTAAGATATCACCGTTGGTAATTTAGAAAGTCAGAATAACCTGTCTTGATTAGAGGTTCAACATCAGACTTTTCAGGGAAAATGCAAGGAAGTCCAGAAAGGGGGGTGGGGTGCGTTCCTTCTTGCATTTTCTAGTTTTCATTATGGATTTAAAGGACAGTTGTGTTAAAAGACTGAGTAGGTACTTTTTAAAAGGTCAGTACAAATGAGAAAAGCAACCACAGTGTGAATGTGAGGTCTTCCCAGTCCTGGCAAGCACTGATTAAGAAAGCTATTGTTAAAAAAAAAAAAAAAGCTAATTAAAGCAATTAACCCAGAATCAGGCAGAGCAGTTGGTGAAGATTTTCCAAACAAAACCTAAATCTGCTTCGATGTCCCGCTCTAGATGGTAGAGGCCAGGTTTCATCAAAAGGTAAGAGTAAATTTTACTTCAGATCAGGAAGGAATCCAAGGTTTTGATTAAGTTATGTGATAATTGATAATTCCTGAGGAGAATTCAAAATCATCTAAGTGATCGCAAAAATACTACCATGTAAGGGAAAATGGGCATTTTGCTCTGTCAGTTCATTTCCTCGTAATATTACACCTTAGGTTTGCTACTTACTTTTATAATATTTTAAATATTGACTGAGGTATGAGTTTGTGAATACACTCATGATTTGGCCCTTGTGGACAATCAGAAGACAATGTGTACTCTTCTGAGTTGCCTCTCTCCTTTTACCATGTGGGTCTGAAGAATCAGATCATCAGGTTGGGCAGCAAGCGTCTTTCTTACTATGAAATCTTGATGACTCAATTTTCAACTTTTTAAAAAAATTAGTTCCCAATGCAATAGGCTTCCATTAGCATTTTCCTAACTGCGTCATTTTTGGTCAATTTTCCCATCTCTGATCTCCGCTCATGTCCATGATCCCACCTCCTGTATCATTCATACTTTTTCCTTCCCTATTTTCATGCTACTTTGCTTTACTACCTTCCGCATCCATGTTGTTTTTTGCTAATCTCATTGGTCACCTTCTAGTTTGCTAGAATTTATCATATTTTATCCAACCTGGATACTCATATTTAGCAGTTAGAGATCAGAATCAAGTATAAAAGACAACATGAGGCATCTGTCTCTGAACCTCAATATTACCTTTAAAAATAATGTTCCTTCTATTTTCTAACAAGATTTATTTTTCTTGACAGTTGACTACAATCCCATTATGTATATGTATTAGATTTTTATTCTTTTAAATACTCTTTATTAGTATTTTCATGCATATTTGCAATAAATTCTGATCACATTTATCCTCATCCCCCCTTATGCTTCTTTTATGTACCTCAACATTATATACCCCCAATTGCATTTCTTTTTATTTTGCTTGTTTTGTTTTTTGTTAATTCACTGATTTAGCACTCTCATTATGTACCAGGATATGGGATTACCTAATTGAACTTGGGAAAGTGACAAACAGTAACATCTTTAAAAAATGACTAATTTCTCCATCCTGAACAGTAACTATATTCCACCAATAGCTCTTCAGTAAGAGGTGGGGTTTACAAGTCATTTTGTGCCGTCCATGATAGATTTTGCCTGGCTTTATTTTGTGTAGATCTGGTGAGGAAAACCTCAGTTGCAGTAAAACCATGATTGCACTGTCCATGTCATGTTGAGATGATAAACCTTCTTTCCTTACTCTTCTGTGCTCCCTGAGACTTGGTAGGTGCCATCAACGTAGAAGTCCTCACATTTCTGAGCACTTTGGCAAGTTATGCATATCTCAATTCACTGCTGAACACTGCAAACAGATGCTTTGCTGACCAAGGTTATATGGAGTCCATGTCTATGTGTATAAATATAAATATTGAGGAAGCAATGTTATAGCATGGCCATGTAGCACAATAACAGTTACAGATTCTGCATTAGGGCCTATGACTCTCAGCCACAGGCTTTTGAACACAGATTTGCAAAGAAGATCTCAGATCCAATCATAGAACAGTTGGTTACCCTGTAAGAGTTATGCCACTATTTCACCAGTAGAAACATTTGGTTTAGCAGGCTAGTATTAATCATTCAAGGTCCAACACTAGATAATGCTGACGGATGGAAAACTGCTCATATATTGGAAGTTTTAATGCTGTAAAAATGATTAGCCTACCAAAAGCACAGTACAGATTCTCTTCCATCTCAATCAAAATTCTAATGCCATTCTTCACAGACATAGGAAAAACAATCCAAGAACTTATAAAAAGGCAAAAATAACTAAGATAGAATGTGACACTCTTTCATTATTTATTTATTTCTTGATAGGCATCTTGGCTGATTCTGAGAAGTGATACTGTAGGGCCAGGGAAAAGTAAATGATCCCCCACACTCCCCTCCAAAAGACAGAAGCTGATCTGATGCAACTTACAGTAGGGTCTTTATTCTATACAAGCTAGCTCAGGCCCCTCACATGTACTGCTGTCACATAGGTCAGTTTTGGTGGTGGTGAAGCCTTGAATATCTATGGGATAAAGCTTTATAGTAAGCAATAAGCAGGGGATAAGTGTGCAAGCATTTGATTAGAAAGCTACTGTGGCCTTTAACATAAGTGGCTGGTGCTGAGAGTCATATGATAAATTTAATTTCTGCTCCCCTCAGCATTGACGGTCATTAGGCAGGGGTTGGGCTTGTAATCTTGGGGTAGATGTTTGTTGGCAAAATAACCTGGAGACACTGGTCTTGTTGAGTGTGTAACCTGGAGATACTGGTCTTGTTGGGGGTTAGCCTAGAGACTGGAGCTAGGCTTGAGGTTTATTGGGGGGCAACTTGGAAACTAATACTAGTTACCAGCCTATTAGTTTACCTGAGTTCAAACTTAGGTCAGGTTCTATAAAATGAAGTCTGAACTTAAAAGATTTGGCCTCTCAATACCTCAGCTGATCATAAGTATGTTACTTGAATTTTCAGAGGGTGACAGGTCCATGTGGCCAACACCAAGATGAATACACATTAAGAAGTCTGTGTACTTCCTAAAATTAATGTTGGCTAAGGTGGAAGACAGCAGCTGAGTTTGGCACCACCCCCACACGTTTCAGATTAATAATGCCAAATCATATTGATGGATCTTCAGAGTTATATATTTTTGACAGGTTTTCTTATCAGTCAGCTTTTAAAAATACAATCTTCTTTTGTGATATCATAGACGGTCTCTCTTCTGGTCGTCTTACACTCGACTTTTGTTCCTGTAAACTCTGTCATGTGTAGGTGCTACTGCTTTATTATCATCTCAAAAAATCCTTATTTTAACATCCATACTGGCCTACACTGCCTATTTCCTGTCATATATGCTGACCCCCATTGTACAATCATTGTTAAAAATAATGTAATCACTATTAATCACTATTAATAAATCATCTCCTAAATATTATTTATCGTTACTGTCATTGTCAAATAACTAACATCTAGTAGATGGCCACCATGGTTTATTGACTTAAACGTAAAGGTTGTGTCCACCCACTACCCTATTAACAGGTAATTAAGACTAAATTAATTTTAGTATTTTTCAAACTAATTAAGCAGACACTGTGTTTTGAAATCATTTACCTTTCACACAATATATTTTCATCTTTATTAAATTTTATTTTATCTATAAAGTACTATAGGTAAGATGTGCTCTGATGTATAACTCCAGAATGTGAATAAACATCAGCCATCTACTACATAAAGTTGATAAGCTAGTGTGGACACAGAAGCATAAGGGTATCTCCAATGAGGACTGGAAGGAGTCCCATGGATACTATAGTGATAAATGTTCTAAGAATGCACACACGGGACTTTACGTTTGCCAAGCAAACTTTTGTTGTGCTTTCTACAAAGTCACAAGAGGTGTCCATTAAATGAGCATGCAGAAAAGTAGAGCATTCCGTAGACGAGACAGTTCATCACAGTCTTAATATACACATTCATATGCCTTTCTTTATCGTTACTGGCAAGTTTCACATCATTCTGTGGGCTGCATTTCTTTTCCATAATATCTATGTTGAGGGAACGAAGGAAACAGTTCAGAAATGAAAGATTAGTCTCCTAAATTATAAAGATGCGTTTTGTAATCACTTTCCTTTAAGCAAGGAATTAAAGGATAATAAAAGCCCTAATTAAGGACCTCGTTAGCTTAACTAGATTTTCATATGCAAAACATTGTTATGAATGCTGCTATATGCTGGGAATGCCTTCTGTCCAAGGCAAGCAAAAGGAAAGAATTACTACAACTTTGTGTGAACCTTCACCTTCCCTTTTACTCAGCGACATATATTCACTTTTTTATGACCACCAATTCTTTTCCCTTATCCCTGAATTCCACTTTGCCTTTTAGTTGCCAAGACATGCTGCCTTCTCTACAATTTGCCTCCGATTCATTTGTTAATTCAAGTAGCAAATACCAACCAAGCTTTTAATATGAGCCCAGTGCCAAGCTTGGAGATTGGAGGCACAGATTAATATTGCAATTTCTTTTCTGTCTCCCTTGTCCTCGAGTCCATTCATTCATCATTAGCCTCCCATGTAATTACTTTTGCGAATCCCTCCTCTTCAGGCAAAATGCCTTTTGTAGGTTGGTCTCACAACCGCCCACTCTGTTTCTGTTCTCTCCCTCTCTTCTGCAATAACTGTTATTATATCGGGCACTTACGACTTATCCAAGTCCTTAGCTGATATTACCAAGTGATACCACCGGGTCATTCTATGCCTTTGGTTATTAGTGTATATTGCAATGTGTCAGGAACAGAGATAAGGGGAATGCGTTTCTCCAATGAATCTTAAAACTGGGCTGGACTAACTCAGAATGATACTCACTGGCATTCTGTGTAAACGGCAATAACAAATTTTCTATCATGATGCATTAAAATTACAGTTAAGCCCAATACATTAATGAAAATCTCTGGTTAAAAGGCCAAGCACCTTCAAATTCTCTTCTAGTAAAAATTCTTACTGTTTCATTTTCAAAGTCAAAATCAAAGAAGATATACGGTTTCTCACAATAAAAAAAATGCAATTTAAAAATCTCCTGTATGAGAGGCCTAAGCATTCAAATAGTTTTTAAATGTCAAGACAGATGGATTAGAAAGATGGTTTTAAAAGAGTGCTTCCTGCTCTTCCAAAGGACATGAGTTCCATCCCCACATAAATTGATTCACGGTGGCCTGTAATCCCAGATACAGGGGAGCCAATGTGATCTTCTGGACCCTAGGAATACCTCTACATATGGGACACACAAATACACACAGAGAGAGAGAGAGAGAGAGAGAGAGAGAGAGAGAGAGAGAGAGAGAGAGGCACAGACAGAGACAAAAGACACAGAGACAGAATCAGAGCTAAAGAGACAGAGACAGAAAAGAC